>NW_008709110.1:1575505-1606513 GCF_000327385.1 Lottia gigantea
GGTTAGAACGGTATCTTAGCTATACAATGGACACCTGTTGAAAATATACCGAAATAGTGGTTGGGATTGGGTTTCTGTGATTAGAATGGTTGAAGTGTCTTCTGTGGCATTGTTCATATAGCTCTGATTGTACCTACAGCTATTCTCTTTGTCCTCTTTCAGTCATGTCCAGACAACACAACAGATTTCCGAGATTTGCAATGTTCGTTTTTCAATGGAAGAGATTCGAGTGGATTATTGACCAAATGGAAAGGTAATTAATAATTAATTAAGAAATATAGTGATCAGACTACTTCACACTTCTGAATGACATCTGATATTTGTAGGTATCATTTTACCCGAGACAGACGAAACAGACTGTGCCTTGATATGTTCCACTGTTAACCTGAAAGAGAATTTGACCAAACAATTCTCTGAGAAAGTTGTTGATGGAACCTTGTGTGGTGGTTCTGGTGTGTGTGTTGACGGTAAATGTAGGGTGAGTGGACTTCTTATGATATATGAATGGCAGGATTCAAATTTCACTTTTATAGAACTTAAAGGTTGGATATTCACAGCTATTTGACCAAGTAAGCCAGTTCTGATTATCCAATTATCTGTTCTAGAGTATTGGATGTGATGGTATATTAGATTCCAATAAAACCAGAGATAAGTGTGGACAGTGTAATAGTAATAATGATTCCTGTAATGATATATCAGGCAGGGTACGACAACAAGTTGTAAAGGGTGAGATTTATTTGGTATAATAACTTGACATTGTTTCTTGATCTAGTTTGATTTCGTTAGGATTGTCCTTATACCTGTACATGAGACTACTTCTTTGATCTCAATAAAAAAAATACTGTACCGAAATTCAAGATAACAGTTCGCATTGATAGCAGCAAATAAACTATTCATATTTAACTTTGTATATTTTAGGTTATACAGAATTGTTGGTCATCCCGAAAGGCTCTCGTGATATTTTGGTAAGCGAGAAGCCTCGGAGTAGAGTTATTTTAGGTAGGTTATAGCTAAGGATGTCAATGACAATGGCTATCAGATTGCTAGGATAACTCCAAAGTCCGATTTGTGTTCAAGGTATAACAAAATCGGGAGCAATAATTGTAAAGTAGAGGACTCCTTAACTTTTAAGTACCATCAGGTGTTTTGAAAAGAGTATCCATGGTACATTTCATTATTAAAACAAAGAATAATGCTGCTAATTATAATTTCTAAGACCTTTGAAAAAGTTTCATCCAATATATAAAGACTACCATAAAAATTGTTCCCTTGTAACTGAGTAAAAGCAACTAGGACAATCTCAAGCGAAATCGTTTTAATCTGCAAAGTGCTTATACATATAAATTTCATTATTACAGCAATGAAGGATAGAGAAGGTATTTTCTTTTTTTCTGCCCAATCTGTAAATAATGTAACAATGGCATCCAGAATAGTTGCAGGAACTGTCTTTCGTTACATAAAAAATAACCAGTCAGGGAATGTGATGGAGATAATAAAAGCTAACGGACCAATCAACGAAACAGTGACCATCATGGTAAATACTTGTTTCATAATTCATGTCTTGTAGCTTAAGTAGGAAAGTTATATATTAAAGTATAACAAGTAGACAACTGGCATTATATTTTACCACGAACATAATCAAAATTTGTTATTTTCAACGGCCGCTTAAATAATTAATTTTGTTTTGTTATAATGGCTGTCTCATGTGTGTATGAACTTCATCATTGTGGTTTGATAAGAATGTTGCCTTGATGTTGTTCTTATAAATGGATAAGTCTCAGTTCAAATTCACATGTCCTTAGTTATAAAGGATATAAACGCCACTGCTTCTAACCCATTGCTAATTCCATTCTGGTTATATTAAAGGGCTTTTCCAGACAGGAGAAGGCAGCAGTAGCATTGTGGTACTCTTACACTAATTCTAACACTGAAACATCACCAGAAGCTACAGCAACAGCAATAAAACCTTACTATCCATGGCAAACTTTGCTCCACAATAACATTTTACAAACAGTCAGCTCGAAGAAACAATCGAAGACGTCTAATTCTTTGGAACCAACTTCTTCCAAACAAAACAGCAAGGAGAAGCCTAAGCTTAAGATTAGGAAAAATCCTAAAGAGAAAAAAAAAGCTAAGATAAAATCAGAAAACAAAGGATCAACCAGAAAATCTATACCAGATGCACGAAAACCGAAAAAATCAAAACAACCCAAGAAATCAAACAAGATTCCAGAGACTCAAACAACTGAAAGACCAAACTTCATAACTACAACCAATAAACCAAAACCCCAAAGCAAATCTATGACAACAAAAATTAAAAAAAAGAAAAAGGGTACGACGAAATTAGACAAGAAAAAAGGTCAAAAGAAAACAGCAAAGCAGAAATTAAAATTTGGACAGATCAATTTCAACAGAACTATTCAGATTGACCACAAACCTAGCTATATCAACTCTACGAAAGATACAGACATGGGGGAGCAACATAGTCTTTCAGGTAAAATATTTTTACCACTTATTGATTTTTACCAAATATTTAATTTTACCACTTAATGATTTTTACCTCTTATTGATTTTTACTACTAATTAAATGACCAATTTCAGAAGCAGGGAAGAAGGACAAAGATAGACAAGAACTGTCTATAAAGGTAGCTACCAAAACAAAACCAGGTAAGACCGTAACACCTTTATTTAGCTCATCCAGATCCTCAATCTATAATTTTGTTCTCAAATGTGTCAAGAATCTTGTCATTTTTAAATCAATTGCTCGAAGTTTTTTCTTTTTCTAGAAAGTTTAGCTAAGATTGATATGAGAAAGAAGCCCAGGAAACCAGGAGAAATAAAATTTGAATGGCGAGGAAATAAAATAACACCATGCAGTACTACTTGTAAACCTGGTACGTGAGACCATTTCTCTATTGGAGTATTTATATAATGGGAGATGAGAGTGGGGAATATCCTACGAATGTTGAAATTGGAAATTCAAGCTTCTTGTTTTGGTGTGAATCGACGAAATCTGACCTACGATATATTGTATGTACAAGACAATCAGATCCTTCGTTCCAGAAACTTGGTTGCGGCCTTCCTTACACCTTGAATTTGAATTTTCCATTAACTGTGTGTAAGTCTATTAATTTGCTGACTTGATTGTAGGTGTAAGTGTGACATTCTTCAGTTGTGTTAGAATATCTACTGATCAATCTGTAGATGACCTATTCTGTGATAATGATGACAAACCAAATCTATCATATCATGTATGCAGTAGACATGCATGTCCACCACGGTAAGTCATCATTCTCTATATAAATACAGTAATGTGCAATTGTACCGAGCACAGTTCTGTGTATCTATGAGTATGTTGCCCTAGGCGATGTTTCCTTCCAAGCCAAAAGGTCAATTTCCTTAGATACCATTCGATTTTAGGTAAAGATTAACTAAATTATATGGGAAATCGTAGCATGGTATGCAGGTTATCTGCAGTTTTTTGTAGATCAACTCCAAATTCAGTAGCATGACTCTACGTACCAGGTTGTTGGTGACATGCTCTAGCGTCACAATCTATTAGCACAATCTGGTAATTTTGTATCAGCAAATATAGGGTATTCATCTTGAATTATTTGCTTACCGTACCTTTTTTAATCTATTACAACCTGTTGAACCATCCTTTTGATCCACATTGTCAAAGGATGTTATGGTACCTAAATAACTTTTCGTAATCTATAATGTTAACTAATTTCATTGTTAGATGGGTGGCAGGCGAATGGGGTTCTTGTTCTCTTACTTGTGGTGAAGGAGTTCAACAGAGACAAGTCAAATGTTGGCAGATTTTAGCTCCTGGGTTTGATAGTAGTGTTCATGATTTTTTATGCCCAAACGATACCAAACCCGAACAAGTGAGGAAATGCAAAGCTATTTTACCCTGTGGACCTGTGTGGGAAATGTCCGAATGGGGCAAGGTAGGTTGGATGATGACGCTCTGTGAGTGCAGTTACACGAAGAAAACAATCGGCGACGAAAAAAAAAATGACGACAAATACTTAACTTGTTTGATGTTCAAAATCCTACGCAATAATCTTGTCGTGAAAGCGCGGGCACTCGAGAATTTTTACTCATGATTCGCGTCGGCTACAAAAATTAGCCTGTGTTTCTGCAGCATAATGGAAAAAACTTTTAACACTGTTAACAAATATTGATGTATATGTGTACCAAAGGGGGTATATTTGTTATGATTATTTTGAAGCTGGCACATACGCCCACTTTAAACGTTCCTGTGTGTTTATTTCCATGTTTCAGTGTTCAGTAGATTGTGGATATGGTTGGCAAGTACGCAATGTTAGATGTAATAGTCATAATGAAGCAGATTGTACGTCACCTCAACCAATAGAAAAACAAGCCTGTATACAGAAACCATGCTTAAATTACTGGTACACTGCTACATGGTCTGAAGTAAGTTAAAAAAATGTCCTTGAAACTTCCATTCCATTCTTCCTAGTACTAAAACTATTAACTCGCACATGACTCTGATATGTCTATGGACAATTTTTGTCTGGCTTAATGGAGATTGTTCGCGTTTTGGATTGGTTACCATTTAACCGTTTCTCTTTCCGAACCTCGAGAATCTAAAAATAAACTTTAAAATCCAAATTTGAATTTTCGATCTATTATCATACTTTGGAGGTTTATCAAGAAAAGTCCATATTTCCCAACAATTTTGAGTGAGATTCTTTCATACTTTCATTGAAATATCAAAGGATATATTTTTTCTTAAAAGAATCGATGATTAATACATTATTTGACAGTGTTCGGGATCCTGTGGTGTCAAACATCGTAAAATATTCTGTCGTAATAAATCTGGCCATGTGATAAATGAAGGTCTGTGTGACATTAACAATAAACCTCTATCTGTCAATCTGTGTGGCATGGGTAGATGTAAACATGTCTGGATACCACAAGAATGGAGAAGGGTAAGTTTCTTTGAGAGAAACCTTGTGAATAAGGTCCTTGTACTGAACAAGAAGAGTATTTTTCAGAATAGATTCTTAATTATATTGGCGGCGAACTAAATAAACATTACCTGTCAAGCTATGGATCAAAGTTATATCAGTTATTTGGGTGAATTTTTTAGACCGAACACAACCCCAAGCTTACTGTCCATAGTATATAAGTTGATTTCTATAATCATAATGCATTATGAGAGAATGCATGAGCCGTCCGAAAGGGATATGTTTACCAACTCTAGCGCAATATTTCGTGAGCTTCATAAGGAATGAACTGGGCATCTTAAATCTTTTTTTCCTGAATAAATGCCGCATCTGAAAGTCTGAAAGTGACTAAAACTTCAGTAGGTCTACTATCAGATTTGTTTCTTTATTTGTAAAAGTGTCCAGTAGAATGTGGGGATGGTAACTCGACCAGAAAGATTATATGTGGTTCAGTTACAAATGGTAATTTTAAAGAAGAACCAGATACTTATTGTCACCACATACCTAGACCTCCAGATAAAACCAGCTGTTCGGCTAATCCTTGTGGTCCACTATGGTATACAACGGAATGGGGAGAGGTAAATTATACAAAATATCAATTTGTGATGAACGTGGTTGCGTTACAGTTGTCATGAAGAATGCCATGCATTGTAACGAAAACAATTTTCATTCTGGTTTTAGATCGTATGATTTAAGACTTACTGTAATCCCACATACAAAACGGGAAGAAAGAAGGCATGCTATAATTTCCAATTCACTTCTATAGAGCTACTGAGTGACGTGTATTTCAGTTTTGGAAGTGTTGATGATTATATGTTAAATTTCAGTGTTCTAAACCGTGTGGTGATAATGCTAAGAAGATGAGAGAAGTCAAATGTTACCATAAAAACCAGATATCTGAGAATTGTTTTACAGAATCTCAACCTGAAGATACAGAGATTTGTGTTTTACCACCTTGTTCAAGAGCTGAAGGCGAGTTTACTTATGAAACCAATTATTGTCAGGTCACCTCTTGTTTCAGACTTCAGATATCCATGTCCGTTTGTCTGCTCATATTTTTTTTATTGAATTTGGTATATTTCCTTTTCAAATTTTGGTCAAATTCTTTAACAATCTACAGATTAAGGAAAGAGCCCACATAAAGCTTTTTTCGCCTCGGCAGAGTACTCAGGTTCGCAGGTGCTTCAAGGGAAGTCGACATGTACATGTATCCGCGAAGACTTCCTCATGCTCGTGCATATTCGGGGATGACAACTCTCTACAATCCTTCAAAAATGTATCAGTAAATCCTTTCCATTGGGAGTACATCGCTGAAGCAAAATATCCTTAATGGGATTTATCCTTGAGATTCGTATGGGAATTATGATCACATAATAAGAATGAAACTTATGAGCCAATCAGCGCGATAGAAGGATGTACAAGTCTACCTTACGCCAATGTCAGTGAGGATGTAACCATGTGATCGGGGATGTGTCACCAGAAAGTCAAATATCTCCGATGATTGATCGATACAGAACGAAATATAAGCAGCGAATAGTCGAGGTACTGGTACAGACTGTACTTCATCTATTCCAATTTGTTTAGCCAAAAAGCTTACTATGAGCATAAATGTGTAGAATCATAAACGACAGTTTCTATTATTACAAAACTAATATTGAAATGGATACTTTCTTATCTCTAAATGGCAAATATGATGTATGAAATATGATTTCAGATAATGTATGTATTGATGATAGGAGAGCTGGGTGTGATTTTCTAATAAAGCCCAGTATATGTGAAAGGCTATATTACCGTCAAGTGTGTTGTAAGACCTGTCACAGGTATGGTTATTAAATTGAAATGATGCATTTGATTTTATACAGTTGGTAATAAAACATACATTTAGTTGTTTGTATTTAAGATTTTCCAGTCATTGATGGATCAGGGGATCTTCAAAGTGCACAATTCAAACTACAAAAATTCATAATAGGCCTATTTATTTAGAAAAGGAATATCAGGTGACGACTTCTCGATTATGTTTAGTCTTTAGTGTAAGTATATTTAGAACACTGCTGTAGGCACAATTTGGAAAAAAGAGAATTTCATTGCATGTACTTTGTTATACTTCAGACAGGCGACTCAAATATAACTCTATCAGTACTGTATGGATACATAACACAAATACAATCTTATTTTTGCTGTGCCAGTTTGTAATTATAATACATGTATAATCTACATTAATTTGTTTTCAAAAGCTTACAATAAGGATGCACTATGTGGACTTTGGTCACTTCGGAAAACTTCTATTGGAATTTATCTGTACACAAATGTAATGGAATCAAGTCCTGTCCAGTAACAGTGGTACTTCTATAATCATTAGGTCAAGAGGGTTAACAGACAATGTATAATGATAATAAATGGGGCGGAGGAGAGTTGTCAAGGCCGGACTAGCCTCTTTTCTGAGGGAGCATGTCCCCCTCCCCCCTGCCTCCGTAGAAATGCCACTGATGTGAAATGTTGATCTCTAAAAGAAGCCACAGTAAATGGATATTATAATATCATGTTAACATGAATAATAAATCATATATTAATATCTACTTGAATAATGACCTATTGACCCGTATTTTACTATTTCAATATTATCTTTATATCCTATTGTTATCTTCTTGTCCTTCTATTCATTGACAATGTCCTTCATTCAAATACCGCTACCGTGTAAAAACCTCTCAGTAAAATAAATGATAACATTAATATAATAGGGAAACGTGGTGAAAAATAATTTTATTTGAGTATCTGTCAATACAAAGCAGGATGTTCAAGTTCTCTATTTGTCTTCAATGCATATTTACGTTAACATTCATATGGAGATCGGTTTAACGTTCTTTTTTGATTATTGAATTTTCCATGTCAATTTGATCTATAACTTGATTATCAAGTCAGTTTTGAGGACATATATATGCATTTATAAAATTATGACAAATGCGAGTAAAATGTTGTATAATTGTATATTGCCTGATAGGAGGTCATTTATAACAAAAATAGGTTCATTTCAAACATTATCTTCAAAAGACTGTTTATTACGGTCAGCTTTCTTTATGAAAAATTCGAGTAGAAAAATGTCTAAGTCTTTATACACGCAATTTGACGTGTTCAATTCAATATTCAATAAACCGAGTTGTCAGCTAGACATGCTTTTTAATCAAACACCGAGGTTATTTAGACCAATAACTTTGGATTTTGTGATTAAATTTCTCATGATAAAAATAAAGTCTTCATTATCTTCTTAGCTTAAAGTGGTTTACTCTTCCGGCTGTTCCTTAAAACATGATATAACCTTTATATTTTTACTTATTTGATTGGTACAATTTAGTAACATGGCAAAACCAAATACCCATCGAGGGACGAGAGAGGTGGGACGTTTTAGACACCAATCACAAAGAAACACCAGCTGTTCAATATAAGATTGATTTATTTCATTCTGACGACAGTCTTCAAAAATCAACATAAATAAACAAACATTTACAAGGGAAAATATACCATAATATATGAATGAAATAATATGAAAATAACGTTTCCATGAACAAGTATTTTACAGTGTAGTTAGTATATATGTCCGTAGTTTATTTGGTAAAAGATATTCGGTTATCCGAAGCTTGAACATGGAAACCAACCTTCAAATTTAAAACAACAGATTGTTACACAATCGTAATCAGACGAAAAATTATCGACATAACAACAAATAACAAGATTGCATATAGAAATTTCTTATTGATAGGCACTATCGGTTTAAAATTCCATGTGCACCTCGTGATACAATTATTATATATTCTATAAGTGGATGATGTTCATCGAAATTTCTTTTCAAAAATTTGCATAAAGGATTTAAAATACCTGATGTAGATTAACATTACCAATGATTAGTTAAAACAGTGTTCAGTGGCTCAACTAACACGGGGACATGTTAATCCAAGTCCACGGCCCCCGCCACCATCTATAAAAGAGCCTGCACGCTCAGAAAAAAATGCAAAAGAGCATATGTTATAAAAAAGAGCGGGGGGAGGGGCCCTCACTCATCTAGGTAAGCCATGTATTAATTGTTAAAACGGGGTAGTTAAAAATCATTTTTCAAGTTATAGTCAAGGGTTTTCTCGTCCAGATACACAGGTTGTATATGTATATAAATCATTCCTAAGATGTTAAAACTTTAAGTTGACTATCAATCTGATCTTTAAGGGAAGCAAAACAGGATGCCATTCGATTAACTCATCTGTATCGCCCTGCAACGTCCTTTCTTACGCTAACCATAGATATATAATAACAAATGTACAATTTGATAGATGAAAAAAAGGTATGAAGACTAAAACACACGTAAAACAAGAAACAATTCTCCACAACATTGATGCGGAAGCGGGTCAAATGAAGTAAAGTAACAAACTGAAAGACTGGAATACAAACAAAATAGTCCAAACACTCAGTCATCCAGACATAATCCATACCATGCATTTTACAATGGATTTTTTTTGTCACAGTATAAAAAATATTATGGCAAGCCGTAACAGATAAAATTATTAAAATATCATATCCTATAACTTTTTAAAAAGTCAAATATTTAAAAGTAAATTAAACAAAATGGTATCACAATATCAGAATCCAGAAAAAGTAAATTAAAAAAAAGTGAAGTTGATCTAAAACCTAATACTCTCTTGTTTGTTATCCTGCATCCAAACTAATTCATGTTCTGACTCTATTAAAATAATGCATGTAAATCTTTGACCTGTATGAGAATCCATTGGGAACAATAATTCTGGTGAAAATGGTTTAGAATCAGAGACAAAATTGATCAATTTATAGTACATTTCTGGATACTGATATCGAAGAGTTACTCCCCTTTTCTGGAGCTTCCTCTGGATATTGATTAGTCCCATTTCGCGAGATTTGCGTTTCTCAGCGTTTCCAGTTTTTTCAAAACCTTGCGAAGCAGCAAGCACAAGCACAGATATATCATCCAATTCATCCAGATTAGGAATAGAGTGGGCAGGGCTAAGGCGTAGTGCAGCACATTTAGCTATACTGGTTTCACTGGTACGTGGTGGAGCAATGTTATCATAATATATATGAGAACCACAACCAATTCCAGCATACAATATAAACTTATTATCGGGGTTATAGTTACTACACATTTCTGTTAATCCACTTTTAACATCTCCAAATAATTTTACACGATCTATTTCAGCTACAGTCATATACATGGGTGAGATCGTACTATGGCGTAATCCTTCTTGCAATAACTTTTGAGCAGTACTGATATTTTCGAAATTCAAAACAATACAGCCCCGACCTCGATGAAGATATCCACGTCTTGCAAACCGTGAAACATAATACAGAATATGAGAATCTTTGTTCACTGTTTTTATGATATTTTTACACATATTACTAACTCGAGTAACGTAGCAGTCATTTTTATGGGTTGTCCAGTCATGCTTTCGACATTCTTTGCAGCAATAATATGTATAACAATTATGGCAAGTTAAATAATTTCTCTTAGCCACTGACATTAAACAGTTGTTTTCACAATCTGGGTTTTCACAATGAACTATGACGTCATCTAGATCGTCCACTGAATCGTGCAGATAATGATCTGTCCCATCAAAATAGTCCGCTGACCAAGTAGTAGAGCAGATATCTCGAGTTCGTGATTCCAAAGCATCATCACTTAAAAACCGCCGATATTGCCTTCTATCCGGACTTCGTTTAACGTCACGACCAGTCGTGTTACGCCGTTTGATAGTCGGTTTTCTTGGACCATCTAAAGCAAGCATACAATTGAGCACATCTTCCAATGAAGTTGCTTGTTCCGATTTCGAACTTGCAACAACAATATCATGATAAATCACACCATTGGGTATCTTCGAGTAGGAAGATGTGGTGTTGTTGGTCTGGTACAAATCCTCGTGTATTTTACGAGGGGTAGAATAATAGTTGATGGGAGGTTCTGGTAAAGGTCTTCTCAATGTATCTATTCTGTTACCAAAACTAAACAGTGGTTTCTGAAAGGATAGCAATATAGAAAATAAGAAATGAATATTTTTTTGTATTGGATGTAATAAAAGAGGAACTTCTATAGACGCACTGTCCAAGGTCACAAAAAGAGAACATAAATCTTTTATATAATTACTTGAAGTAATAAATATTAAATTGAATATATGATTAACTATACTGAGATAGAAATAGAAAAGATATATTATCACAATATTGATTGTGAAAGACTGAAATTATACCATGCTTTCAAACTATATAGAAAAGATAACACATATGATAGTTTCAGAGAGTTAATGGAATGGGTTCAAATCAATTTCAATTTCTTTCAAGTGCAGATACCAAACGCTGATTATATTTTTTTTAGATCTTTGAAAGTGCATGAGAGGCGTTTACAATTTCATTTAACAGCATGTTTCCATCCCATTGTATTGCATTTTGCTTTTTAAACATGTTATAGTTGAACGGTAACTATCACCCAATCAATTTCAATGTTGACAAGGGATATTTAGAATCCAATCGTCATATCCGGCTGTCTGTTATTGCAATAACCGGAATTTCAGACGTTGCAATTAGTAGCTATAAATGTCTTTGGTACAGGTACATAGACTAAAATATTCTTCCATTACAGAAGAGCTATCCATGTTTTCATCGTTAGACTCACAATGTATGCTATAGAGTCGACTGATGGACGCCTTACACTACTTATCTCAGAAATATAAAAAATATACAAGTCTCATTTGAAATTGGACAGGCTGTCATAGCACGAACTAATGTTGACAGCCTAATGTTTGTTAGACATGGATAATTGTTGTGCAAGGCAGTTTCATATCTAAAAAGAAAGTTTCTGTTAATTTTTTTAAAAAAAACTATAATTTGCAGTAAAACCTAGAAATAAAATAGTAAGATAACACTGCTAAGATTCTCTATAGAAAAGAGCATGAGGTGTCCCCAGTGAGTCCTGTGCGTTTCATAATTGCTCCTGAAATATTCTGAAGGTTTTAATAGAATCAGACGAAACAAATTCCATCATTTATATAGAAATGAACTGTAACATTTTAGGTTCAACAACTGAGCAACGATTGTAATTTTTCAATTATATACAATTAAAATCAATAAAATGTTTTATATAATACATATGAATTTATTTTATATGTGGGAGCTATTATTTTTCGATATGAAACAGATGTTTAAATAGTTAATAATAGATGTATGGTTTAACAATTGAATGAAATGAAATGGAGTTTTACTTCTTACTTTTCTTTCAAGAATCGGAATGATCATACGATGTAGATTTTATTATTGTTCAGAAGAAACTCTCAACTACTTTGTGTTCTATTCAAATTTACTACTTGATGTTTTACCTTTTCTTATTCATATCCTTTTTAATCAAACTGATTATATTTTTAATATATTAGCCTACTCTTCAGTATCTTATTCATATTTAAATACCCTATTCATATTTGACTCTTCAGTATTATATTAATATATTAGCACACTCTTCAGTATCTTATTCATATTTGACTCTTCAGTATTATATTAATATATTAGCCTACTCTTCAGTATCTTATTCATATTTGACTCTTCAGTATTATATTAATATATTAGCCTACTCTTCAGTATATTATTCATATTTGACTCTTTAGTATTATATCAATATATTAGCCTACTCTTCAGTATATTATTCATATTTGACTCTTTAGTATTATATTAATATATTAGCCTACTCTTCAGTATCTTATTCATATTTGACTCTTTAGTATTATATTAATATATTAGCCTACTCTTCAGTATCTTATTCATATTTGACTCTTTAGTATTATATTAATATATTAGCCTACTCTTCAGTATCTTATTCATATTTGACTCTTTAGTATTATATCAATATATTAACACACTCTTCAGTATCTTATTCATATTTGACTCTTTAGTATTATATTAATATATTAGCCTACTCTTCAGTATCTTATTCATATTTGACTCTTTAGTATTATATTAATATATTAGCCTACTCTTCAGTATCTTATTCATATTTGACTCTTTAGTATTATATCAATATATTAACACACTCTTCAGTATCTTATTCATATTTGACTCTTTAGTATTATATTAATATATTGCCTACTCTTCAGTATCTTATTCATATTTGACTACTCTTCAGTGTCCAATCAGGCTGCATCCTTTTCATATCTCTTCTCTATCTTATTCATATTTTACTCTTCTCTATCTTATTCATATTTTACTCTTCAGTAACTTATTCATATTTTACTCTTCAGTATTCTATTCAAATCAGATTGCATCCTTTTCAAATCTAACTCTTTGTATCCTATTCAAATCGGTATCTTTGCATTCCATTCAAATCTGACTATTTTTGGTCTTTTCAAGATTCATTAGTAAGTTTTTTTTTATTCATTAGTTACATATTAACAAAAGTCTCAATTTTTGTATTCTATTTAAATCTCATTAATATGTATACTATACACATTTTACTATTTCTCCGTTTTTAACTGTACTCTTTATCATCCTATTAAAACTTAACTTGATTATTATACTCAAATCGTAAACTTACGTTTCATGTCCAAAATTCACTTTCGTTTCATATTCAAATTAATTCACGAAAAAGATCGATAGAGAAAACTAAACCATAAAGCCTTAGTAACTATCTGAACTATTAAAATCTAGTTACAAAAACGAGTTAACGTTATGGATGTGAAGAGCCCTAACTAATTTTGGTTGTGGTCCAACAAGCACATAAACATAATTTCGCATAGCTCGACATGGTAACATAAGGGAAG
The DNA here is from genome assembly GCF_000327385.1 of Lottia gigantea. Lineage (NCBI taxonomy): Eukaryota > Metazoa > Mollusca > Gastropoda > Lottiidae > Lottia > Lottia gigantea. Next base: position 1,589,295 of record NW_008709110.1, read on the forward strand.
CAGTTGTTATGTAATTATGATATTGATTTTCAGAAAAGTTAGTCAAGGGCATAACTAAGTCTTGCGATAACCAAAAAACCCTCAAATCAATGTATTTTAGGTTCTTTAAATCTTACGAACTCGATTATAACTTACAATGCATACCAATAGGTAAACTTTCGAGTTGTCTCCGACTAAAAATGGTAGTATTAATCAAAAATTATTTCAGCTCCATATAAAGAAATATATTTCATACTCACCCTTCACACTGCGACCAGGAGTAAGAGATGCTTTTGCTCTCGCAAATATGGAAGTAGAGGGAACAGATTGAACTTTGTGACTTTGGTTGTTGGAGTTACCTAACCTGATAGCAGCAGGCTTATCGTGATTTATAGAGGGCGTTGTATCATTGTTTCTACTTACATTGTCTGATGGCGGTGGTGGCGGTTGAGATTCAGGTGTGCGAGTTGTCGAATCAACACTGAGTGTTTTCGGTTCAGGTTTTGGAGGAGGCTGTGGCTTGCTTTTATTCAATGTCGCAGTTTGTTTAGGTTCGGTTATTTCGATCACTGGCCGCTTAATAACTGCACTTTCAGGAATACTAATGGTAGCTCCAGATTGAATATTAGGCGCAGGTAATACTGTTTCAGGAGAATTTACACGCGGAGGAGTGACTGCTGATTTTGACTTAGATGATTTTGTAAAATGTTCAGTTAGTTTCAAAATTGGTTTGGGTAATCGTTTTTCAAATGATGTGTTTAAAGATGAAGACCCTGACTTCGGCTTATTTTTAGTTTTGTCAGTGTCCGTTGGGGATGGGGGAGAGGATGGACGTGGAGACATAGATTTACCATTTGTAGGGCTCTCTGGACCATTTTCATCGTCAGAAAATGTCACTGTTGGGATCGGAACAGTTTCTTTTTTACTCATTTCTGGTGATTTCGGTTTGTCTTCTTGACGCCGTTGTTCGGCTTTCGCATTGGCAGCTTTAGCTTCGAACATAGCTCGGATTTGTCTAAAAGGTAAAATCGGTACCGGCATTAGACCTTTAGGTTTTTCTTTTTCTCTAAACTGTGCACTTGGTAACCGAACGTTAGGCGTGGATTTCGATTTGCCATCAAGAACTGAGCGTCTATAAGAATCTTGAGCTGCATTGGTAGCAGGAGTATATTTTCGGAATATTCGAGAACTTGACGTAGGCGTAATACGTGTCTTGATAACTACATTACTAGATTGCGATACAACAGACGGACTCGGAGATGACATTAAACTTGGTGAAAAAGCCGAATAACCGAATGACGACATTGTAGATGTCGAGTCCCTACGCAAAATAGTACTAGCACTTTTGGATAAATTTGAATGTTTATACCAATCGGGTACATTTAGTTTCTGAAGTGACTTTGATACCCGTAGTTCATGAACTGATGGTGTCCTCGAAACAGTATCTGGAAAAACGTCATCAGCATCATCATCAATGTTTGTTTCGAGCGTCTGTAAACTCTTTGACTTCGGAGCCAGATGGCGATCAGCAAATCGCCGACTTGCCGGCTTGCGGTGAGTCCTCTCTGTCCGTAGATCTGTCATGCTGACTGCCCTATCACTTGGCTGCTGTAAATATAAAGAAAGATCAAGATCAGTCTCTGGAAAGGCAGATTTTTCTGAAGTTTCCCATGTGTCTAAATCAGTTTCAACTAGCGACGTCACCGACCCGAAACGGCGTAAATGTTCATTTAGATTTTCAATCGATAAAGTCTTATCGTGGATCTCTCGACGACCCTCGGCCGATAGAATGCAATTAGCATGCAGTTCACCCAAATGAGGCCTACTAAATGATTCGTCGGAATCTATCCTAGACGCATACAGTTCCGTAATATGATTGATTTTTTCTATACTACTAAATGCGGATTTACTTCGGTAACGTTTGTTTGGAGTAAACTTTCCGATTTTAGGTACTGGTGACAATAAATGTTTCTTGTAATCGTCAAACAATTGTCTTTGGCGATCGATCTTTTCACTTTTAGACAAATTGCCTTCACTTAAGAAACGAAGTCTTGATGCAATTATATCTTCCCTATTCGTGTGGGCACTAAGTTGGGCAGCAGTTAGTGGTACACCTGTCTGTAGAGAGTTCTTATATGCACGATGAGCAGCAATCTTTCGCTTTATTTGTCGCAATGATCTCGGTCGCCTCTTAAAGTCACTTTCTAATGAACTATCATCCGGTTGAGAACCAACATCATTATTCGAATCATATTCACTGTTATTCCAATCTTCACTTGAGGTTATTTCAGGAGACGTGGGATTCGTTACGTTGTGATCATCAATATCTGACTGGCGACTATTTGGGCTTGCTGGACCATCAAACCCATTATCATTATTTGGTAATAATTTTAATTTAGGACCCACATCGACGGTAAGAATTTGTTCAGGACTCGAGACGGAAGTGGAATAACTGGTACTAGTAATGGAGGATCTCGGACTTTCTGGAACTGAATCATCAGCAGCAGAGTCAAAAACGTCATCAATATTTGTCTCAATATGAGTATTTACAGCAACGTCAGGTTCATCAATAACAGTTTCTTTTGCGTTATTTTTAGAAACATGAGATTGATCAAAGATGATTGTCTTAAATGGTGACTCACTGGCGGCTTGGCGATTCTTTACTACGATGATACTTTCGTAAATAGACGCATCGGTTATTTTTGGAGGAAGTCGGAAGCATGTGTCATCAATCGACGTTTCAGTTGGTGGAGGTTTTACAATTTGACTCTGTTGAACTGTTGTTCGATCATCTGTAACTGTTTCTAGCACTCTTGATGGTAGTTGAACATTTGACCAATTATAACCAGCTCCTGATGTTTTGACACTTGGGGGTAGGGTCACAGTTGGTGATTTGACAACTTGGGGTGCTTTCACAGTAGGACTGGATTGTATCACAGGGCCATCTACGTGGGTTTCTATGTGATGGTTTACTGTAACATCATCGATATCATCTATAGTCGTTTCTTTAAGACCGTTCGATTCCCTTTTGTTTGGTGGATCATCGATTGTTGTTTCTTGAACCTTTTTGTCAACCTTTACAATGGGATTAGGATCATCAATTGACGTTTCCTTGCTTTTAGAGCTTTTGATAGAAGATGCCTTAAGAGTAGGACCTTTTTGAATAGAAGTATGTTTGTCTAATGGACTTTCATGAATGATTCTTTGTTGAGGGCTATGGTCATCAATGGATGTTTCCAAACTCTTTTTGTCTTTAGTGGCAGGTTTACCGCTAACTGGAGCTTTGACTGTAAGACCTTTTTGAACATAAGTAGGTTCGTCTATGGCGGTTTCTTTGGCTTTTGGCAGCTCCTTCTGTTGCGGTTTGGGGTCGTCAATTAATGTTTCTCTGCTATTTGATATAGACCATGGAGCAGTAACTTGTGGTGACTTTGGTAGTTTAACTACTGGACTCTTTATGGTGGGACTGGAAACAATTGGACTTAATTCTACTGATATTGGACCATCAATAATAGTTTCTTTTGCAGTTGTGATGGTCTTAGAGGGAAGTTGTAAAACTGGAGAAATAATATCATCAATTAATGTTTCTCTGCTTCGATGTCTTGTTATTGGCTTACTTTCAATTATAGGACTTGGGTCGTCTATTAATGTTTCTAAGGATTTTCTTGGTGTCTCATTTTTGTGTTGACCCGATTTCTGATAATCAACCTTTTCTTTCAGAGTATCTTTTTGTGGAAGAATTGGCGGATCATCTATTAAAGTCTCCTTATTTCTATATCGTGTTGGTTTCGGTTCTGTGTTTGACTGTGTATAGTTATTTTCTCCGAACCGAATAAAAGGGTCATCATCAATGTCTGTTATGATTGTTTTTTTAGCAACTGGTCCATCGATAACAGTTTCCTTCGGTGGTGGAAGTACGTCATCTATACAGGTTTCTTGTGATTTGTGGACAAGAACATCAGCTTCTATAGTTCGATTTCTCTCTGGCGTATTAACTCTGAAAGGATTGTCTCGCTCTATTGTGGTGTTTGTTCTGGACTCTTGAATTTCGAGAGATGAGGGCTTTACGTTCTCTTTAAACTGTATTTTTCTGTCTTGCTTCTTTGATTTTGACGACTTCTGTGAGCTAATCTCAGTTTTAGTTTCGACTGTTGATATATAATGTGTCTTGTTTGATTGAGTTTTGACTTCTGGCTTTTCAGACTCCTGCTTAGGTTTTTTAACTGGTTCGGATTTAATTCTGGTTTTGCTAGAAGAAATGTCTGGTTCTGGTCCAAATGTTGTTTCTTTACTGGATGTATTTGGTTCTGGCCCAAAGGTGGTTTCTTTGCTTTTTGTACGTCGAATGGCTGTTTGTCGACTAGATATCTTTGAAATAGTCACAGCGGATGTAGTTTTGTTATTAACAGCACTCTTTCTCTCTTTTGATAATTTTGGTTTGGTACCATCGAATTTCAAAACAGGACTATCTTCAACAGAAGCCTGTCGTTTAAGTTTGTCACTTGCACCTTGAAGAACCGGTTCAATTTCATTAATTGACGGTGTCAACTGGAATCTTGGCTTTGGTCTTTCGTCAAGGCATAAAACTGGTGATGAAGTACGAGCAGGGCTTCCCCCATCAGGTGGACTCTCTTCAACGCCTCTCGAAAAATCTAAGAAGTTTCCAGGCTCTAAGTCATCAGTTGACTGACGAACACACCTTTTCAAGAAAATAGCACGTTCTGACTCACCGTCTATTGGTACGTCGTTAAGTAGTTCGTGAACTGTACCGTCCTGACTCTGCACCACCCACAGACCAGTCTCCTCGTCAAAAACTTCGATTAGCTCTAGTTCTTCATCATCAAATACATCGTCAATGTTAGTCTCTAGTTTTTGATGAGTGTTTGCTTCTTGAGATTCTTCTGGGCTATTTAGTAGTAGTTTGGGTGAGGCATCAGTTTTGTATTTTCCAATTACTTCCTCTACACAAGCTAAATTTTCAAAATCATCATCATCAAAACTTTGGTCGGCTATTTCATCGGAGTCCTCAATATCAGATTTTCTGTTATAACTGTGTTCAATTACTGTTAATTCTTGTCTCTTCAAAGCTGTAAGGTCGGGATGAGTATCGCTATCATTATCATACTCAAAATCACTTTCCTGAGGTACAATAATTTTCAATGGTATCTTTTGTCCAGATTTCTCCTCAGACGTCTGAAGTTTTGGCGAAGATTGTCCTTTGACGGAATCGCTTTCTTCGTTGGCTTTTGAATTATCAACGGACAACCGTTTCCGAGGAATAGGCACAGGTTTAAAATCAGTCTCTAAGTTATCCTGAACAGATTGAATATCCTCTCTATCACGATTCAAAGTATAGTTCGTTTGCTGAAAATCTATAAAATGTTCTTTATCTTTGATGAAAGTGAAACTTTGAGGCGAGTTTTTCACAGCTGTCGATTCTTGGGCGTCAACGTATTTCACACGGTCGCAATTTTCAGTCACGTTATCACATTTATTTTGTTCATTAGAAATCGGGTTAGTTTCACTATTGATTGTTTTTAATTGCTTCTGATTAATCACAGTATCATGTGACACGCCAGGGACTGTTCTTAAACCTGTATTATTCACTGACTTTTCACTTATTGTTTTGTCACCACTCTCATCGACTGTCTTCGGTTGATTTGTTTGACCTGTTCTATTCACTGGTGTTAAATTATCCCCACGATTGACCCCTTCTCTATTCTTGTTATGTAACACGCCCGAAAGATTTTCTAAGGCCTTGTCAACTCTCGATTTGTGTTGACTCACTAGTTCCGCTGCACGATTTGTGTATATTTTGTCGATAACGGGTTGTAAGTTATGGTTCGATGATTTGTTACTGTGCGTTGAATCAGAAATAAGATTACTTACGTCTTTATTTATATCAACATGTCCCGCGGCTTTATCATAATCCCCAGCATTATTTACCGGTGAAGTGTTCTTCTGTCTCACACTGGAGGGCGACCGATTACCCGAAGCGTTATTCCTCTCCGCAATCCATGAGGAATTGGGTGGAATATGTATAAACTGTGTTGACGTCACCTCACAGGTAGAGTTATTATAATATGCCGGTGGAGTATTTATTGATGAGTAAGTACCAGCTTCAATTTGACTCGTGTTGCTGTGGTCGTCTGATCGATAGTCGTCGCTATGGCTACCAGGTGTAAGCACCGGAAAAGCAGACGACGCATTGCTAATAGGCACGTTTTCGATCATTTTAGGACTACCGTTTGAATCAATTGCTGTTGATGAATTTTGACGAGTCAGCACAGTGACAACAGACTCGTCACTTTCAGAACTATTAGTCTCCTCGGGAGGGGCCTCTATAGGATATGCAGCCGCCCTGGCCATTAATTGGTGTATAGTTAAATCTTCTGAAATGGGGACTTTTATTTTGTGAACTGTGTTTGTTCTTGCTACAGTCCCTTCTGAATCTTGTATACTCACTGTTTCCCGTGTAAACAAAGTCACGTGTGATGTTGATGACCCAGAATATTCCTCATCCTCGTCACTGTCAACTGAATTGTTCAAAACATTAGTTTTCTGTTCTGGAACAACAACCTCTAACAAAGACTCGTTTTCTAATTTTTGTGTGGCATAACGTTTGAGTTGACCGTTCTGGGTTTCAGTGGCATGGTGTTGAATAGAGTCACCGTCACTTTCACTTCCTGATTTATCGCTTTTGAATTTTTTAGGGTTAAATCGTTTGAGTGAATCGTTTTCACTGTCACCACAGCTACCGTCCTTCTTATGTTTATGTGGATTAAATCGTCTTAAAGAGTCATTGTCACTTTCACTGCTTGGTATTTCATCCGAATCCTCCTCCATAATCGTCTCGAGCATGTTACAACAGTACATCTCTTCGTCCGAGTCCAAAACTCGCGGTTCCGCATTATCGTCGAATGGGTCCGAATTACCAAATGGGTCAAAGGGAATAAATGGATTAAATTCTTCATCGAGAAAATCTTGGAATGATGAGTTGGTTTGTTCACTGTCACTTAAACTACGCTGTTGGGTCAAATTGTCATCAGCAGAATGTGATGTCCATCTATTACTGTCAAAACCAGAATCATCATTGGTCTCAATAGAAGGCCATTTCTTTAAACCTTGACCTTCATTAGAGAGAAGAGTAGTGATTCTATATTCATCTAAGGATATGTCTTGTATTTTTCTTTCTTTAACAGGCGATGCTCCCATGCTATTATTCCCTTCGATATCCCCATCCCTCTCCCCATTATTCCCTAAAAAACTATCAACTCTATCAACGGGCGACGATGACAAGCTTAGTACTTGTTGTTGTTTATATCTAGTTAACTCTTTAACTAGCTCCTCCCTGACCTGAACCTTTGCGTCTTCGATTTGCTTCCGCGGACCGCCACCTACCGCACCTTCATCCTCACCGCCTTCGGACTGTTCCGCCAACAATCGCCACGAGAACATGATAGTGATGATGGCAGCAACAGCAGCGGTGATAAAACGTTCGAATGCGCCATCTCCGGCCACAGAATTCCCGGTATTAGTTGGTATCCAGTCATCCATATTTAGAACGTTGTCTCGTCACACCTGACCTCTCGCAAATATATCCTTTAAAATCACACAATATTACGCCATTTTGAAACACTGATCACAATACTGCTAATATCCAATTGGAGTATATGGTATTCCTGTAACAACCAATACTATTCCATTGTGAATCGACAGTTAAAGTTTCGACACAACGCCATTTACTTCCATATCTATACACAGGTAATATTCAGGTAAAACTAGATCACGACATTCTCTGACTGAAATATCATCCAATCATCGATGAGTAACAAGTCACGTGAGTCACACTCGGGCGTGACCTGCAATGTTTACGAATTCTTTCGAAATGATGACACTTAAGGTAGTTGGCAGTGTTCGTTACGCTCAATTACTACCCCTCGATTAACAAAATGTAAATTGGATTGACCAATGAAGCTATCAACCCGATCACATAAAACTGTCAGCAAAGAGTTCAGATTCACATCACAACGTCAGCAGACGACACAAGACTTTTCAACTACAATCAAAAGTCGCCAACAGGTAGTTCGAGTAAATATTACCACCAAGTGTATACATTGTTATCAGTCGACGACTTGAGTCGTACTCTCAACAATTTAGATCAGTTATTCAGAATTTTAAATGATAATCGAATACATGTCCGCCTATTCACATATCTTCCAGGCTTATATTATAGATGATTTGTCACTATATTATTCACGCTTTGAATATCCAATCATATACGTTTTACATAGTCAAACATTAATCATCGATTAACATGAAGACTGCATGTCACAGCTATATCTTGTGTCACTTTGATTTGAAAAGTATGCTTAGATCTATTAATTATGGGTTAATCTGATTCAGCAGAATTCAAACCTCATTTACACAGTATTTGAATCATAGAACTGAGCTTGTTAATACAGATCATGTAAATATTGCAAATAAATACAGTATTGCAAAAAAGTATACACGGTTCCAAACATTCACAGGAATCAAGTTTAAATCTTCTATCCAAAGAGTATTCCTTTATACATGTACTTTTGTGTCAATATGAAAGTTTTCAAGATACATAAAAAGATGGTTCTGTAGTATGTTACACCAGATAGCTCGAACAACTGGTAAGCTCGAATCCAACAATATTAAAACATATCATTCAAATTATTAAGGTTTTCATCTGAGAACATCACACAGACAAAACTCTATATACTCAACTCCAAGTCGTAAACTATATAGAATAGATATATGTATATATATATATGTATGGACTAATGAAAAATCCATTTTCTATCGATTCCAGACTATTTCATGTAGAAAATGGTCTAGTTGTGAAACCAGACGCCTGAAGACCTCATATTCTCACCACTTTTATGAGTAAATTTAGCTTGATCACGATTAATTTGGTAAAAAATATTGCTCTTATCGCTGGTAATTTACTTTCATGTCAGAGAAACTCCTTTGTCATTTTCCTTCAAACCATACTCTAGCAACTTATTCTATAAGATATGAAATACAATCGGGTTTTCTTACTATTGTTGTGCACCCGAATTTGCCACTGAAGGCAGGAAAAGATTTGTACTATTCTGTACGTTTCTTTTAATTATTCTTTATCATAAGATCCGTATTGTTATATCCTAGATCGTGAGGACATTTTCTAACAAAGGGTACATGTACAAACATAATTAAAATGACGACAGAGCATTGTTTTCTTTTATCATATCAAGATATCTAATTAGAACATTTATGAGTTATATCATTGAGTAAAGTATTGACACTGTTTGTATCAGAATACATATTAAAATATTTTCTTCTGTTTAAATTCAAACATGAGCAAAATAATGTGTTCTTTGTTTAAAATGACATTCCATATTTTAAAGAAGACTATCGGTTATATTAGAAAGTACTATTATATAAAGAATTTCTATATAAATATTATTACTTTTTGTATATATAGTTACATATTAAACTAATTTCATCTTAATTCGATTCAAATAGAGCTTACTTTCTCATTTAGAAATAATCAATTTTGTTTCAACATTTGGACAGTAATTATAACACATTAGGTTATGTTAACTTGGGAGATAGTTGCACAGTTACTATCGCAGTTTGAATTGGGTCTTTGTGGATATTGAATAGATTATTATGTTATATCACTTCAGCCTTCTGACTGCTGTTAAAGTGTCCTTGTTTTATGAAAAGAATATCATGATGACCCATTTTACATTGTTTTACACCAAAAGATGTATGTCATCTTCTTGTGACCTTGACCAATGCTTGGTTGGTAGAAGACAAGTTAACGATCGCTTCCAGTGCAGAATGCAGACATCGCAACCTAGGCCAGTGCTTTCTATGAGTTAAATTCTCAATTCATTTTAACGCTAGGTGATTCTGTGCCACTGGTTTGGTTAATTCGTGAGATCTTGTCGGATCGAATAACATGGCTGTAAAACTTGGCCCTGGATGGTGTGGCGTGAGTTACTCGATCTTCTTTATTTTTCCAAACACCTTTTGTTGTTATAATTCTTGTTGATTGGTAGTAGAATGGTTGTCGTTCGTTTGGTTTGGATACCCATTGTGGTGCATTTTTTACCTGACCCAGCAATTTCAACCCTATCTACACAAAACATGTAAGTTTCAAGTTCATTATGACACCACACTACACAACTGTATAGAAAATTGCACCGATATCAATTTCTATTTCACAACAATAATATATTGTGTAATATATTTGAAAAATGTCATTTTACTGTTTGAATGATTACAGAGACCTAGTGACTATTTATGTATGAATGGGTGATTAGTTATATGTCTTGAAAGTCTTTGAATAGTGTTTATTATGTAGGTTACCTATATATCATACACAACTTAAGCTTATGTAGCGTTTAAATGTCTGATTATAGGAAAACCTGAAAGGACATAAGCGATCCTATTGACAAATAGATTACAGGTTGCATTAGACATTATTTCTGTCTCGATCGATTGGATTATACACTATAATTTCATTTCTCTCTTGTGTTAAAGGGTGAGAAATGTTTCTTATATACACTTAATGAAATTTACAAAATATTGAAACGGAATTAACCTCCTGTATTTGTTTACTGATGGCTGGTTGTTTTTAAAAAGCTAGAGGTCTTTAGATGACTTAGGCTATCTAAGCATGTCTAGAATGTTATAAATGGAAATTCTTCATGGTTTAATATTATTATAGATTAATTCATGTTACACAATAATCTATAATCCATATCAGAAGGTTAAGTCAGATGACAAGGTGAAATAATCTTCAGTTCGGGTTTAAACGATAAAATAACTTCACAACAGGGGATGGTTTTGCCTTTCAGATCCACTCCCTATCAAATGTGATAATTACACCTGTACCACAGTATATCCTTTATATCAATTGTTCTGTATTAAAAGGTGTCAATTTCATTCTAGTCTGACATGTCCTTATATATCACAATAGACGTGTTGGTAACTTAACGCTCACTTAATAAGTTCAGTTGAAAGTCACGGGATCTCCGAAAACATATTACATGTTCTTATTTTAAACTAACGATCCAGAATCAAAATTTAAAGGGACAACATAAAACACGTTCGCAGAACAATCCTGATCCACACACAAAATACACAAATGAAGCAACGAGAAACATTACATAGAAATTTGTACACTTTTCGTTAAATATTTTAAGTTTCTTTTCCTGCTTATCTCAGGGTATCAGAAGTTTCGTCTGTTGCGTTGTTTAGGATGTGCACCGTTGCATTCCGTGTTGTTGAAAATTCGGCAACGCGTCAAGCGGACAGTCGATTCGCAGCCAGATTGTTGAAACTGATTTAGATGTGGTTTAGATGGTAATAATAAATGATCAAAAAGCAATTATTTTTAACATGCCTAACAGGTACAGTCAATACTAAGAGACTGATTAGCAACATTAGGTCAGATGAAGTCTCATACCTACGACATGTCTGTAGTTAAAATTGTGACTCATTGACCAAATGAAAAAGGCATTGGATCCATTAAGCTATGCACAACTCTCTGTGTTATCTCATCAGGTTGGGGATATGATAAATATGACTGATGCGTGACTTGACCAATAATTTATAATATAATGGTGATAAATGGTAATAAAAATGAAATAAAACATGCTTTAATTCATTATCTAAATCTGATTGATATTAAATAGACCATTATCTTTAATATCATTACTATTACATTAATAATGATCATGATACTGCATCTATAAATGATTCGGTAAGGTGACACCCAAGAATGTATTTACTATTAACATTTCCATTTTATTAATTACTTGATAACCTATGTATATATATATAACACTCAGTAAGGATAGGCTCGGGAAAACTCTACAATCTTTCCTTGCCATCTACAATATGACAGATAGAAATGCCTCTGTGATTGTCAAAGGCTTTTATAATCAACTCCAAGATGAATTCCCTAAGATCTATACCAAACGTGTGTTCACTGCTTACAAAGAAATACAAATCTGAGAAATATTCTTGTCATGGCACAATACGTCCCCTTACATTAACTTCCTGAAGCAACCGCTGTGCATATTTGAATTCTTTGTTTAGCTTGTAAATCTCTCCAGAAGAAATTAATTTCTTATCAAATTCTTTTATTTTTTTGCTGAAATTTATTATCTCCACTTCGACTATTCTATAGAAGAATAAAAATGTATAAAAATGGTTTGTATCCTCAATTGTACCCCCATTTCATTTCTAACAAATTAAAAAGAAAAATTATTTCTATACGCTTTTACACCAAAATATGTATCAGAATGCACCAAATCAATTCTATTTCTCAAAAATGTTCGTGGGGAGAACCCTGTAAGACGCTCCATGAATCTCAACCGCGACAGCTGTCCCCTGTGGTTTCTGTTTTAGGATTTTGGGTGTAGGTTACAGTTATAAGAGTGATCACTGATCCTCACCCAGACCTTGGCAACTACCTTTCAAATGACCACATACATCACTTTCTATGTAACTTATCGAATTCAGTCAAGTTTCTGGTAAAGAAAATAGTTTGAACTACCAGGATCAAACTGAATGATACGAGATGAACGTGACAAGATGAGACGGACTAGTACTGTAAAGATAGATATAAATCTTATCAATCCTCTCTAATCTTTTAACAATAGTCCGTACAGACCTAGACATTTTACTGAGGTCATTTGTCCAGTCTTTGTTAGTTTTAACACAAACTGGAAAACACAGGACAATATCAATATTGAATTTTCACCAACTAGTTTTCTCTTACATTTAAAATGTGATATGTCTGGACCAAGTGTAAACTGACGTATAGAATGGTGGATATTGATTTCCACTCATGATAATAAGGTTTAAGATAGTTAACGAAATTGAGACTGACCTAAGCGTAGATTCACCCCCTTTCAGTAGTAACACACTAAAATCAAGAGAGGTGACCACGGAAAGAGTGATAATTGAAATGGTTATTTCTAGGATATATATACTATGTAATTGAATTGGATCATTTAGACCAGAGAAACCTGTAAAGAACGAAAGCTGACATAGGCATTCCATATTACCAGTCTTCAGCTGATTTTATTTCAAATTTAGACAATTCATATGCACCCTCGGTGCAATTTCAAATTAAATCGAAACTGATACTGTTCTTAACAATATGGTGCACATTGATTATATTAAAGCTATAAACGCTTTAAAATGAAATCTGACAGAACTGGCACCTGTTACCTATAGCATTCTTTAACAAACATTAATCTATTTTTATTGGAAATTATTTCAGCAATTATAAATCATATTAAAACTGAAAATTGGATTTTAACCAAAATCATCAAATGTAGAATTTAATACTGATAAACTCTTTGGCATTGCATATTTTAAAAATGGACTAGGTTTCACACATCTACGTACAATGGCTACACTCAATGCGTGTTAGGTCTATGGCATTCTGAGAAGCACAATCTCATCTCATCGTTCTGAAGGCCGACTCACAATATCCAAGCATTGATTGCAACTAAGTTTGATGTAAACTAAACTACGCATGGAACCATACTTAGTTTCGTATGAATTTGATGACCCTTTTCTTTAACTGGGAACAGGCCAGCAATCAGATCTCCACATTAGCTAATTAGATAATACAAAGAATTGAAACAGAGACTCAATACAAATATCAAGGAGAATGTCGACAACGACATCAACAGCTAATAAAAGAAGAATGGTGTGTGAGTATAAGGTGAATAAAAACTAAACAGAATTAACAAGTTCTTGCTGTAGATAATCTTACTACCAATATAATACTACTACCTATAGAAACCTAAACCAATTACTTAACATTACATTTACACCTTACACATACTACAAAGTAAAGGCCCTCTTACTCAACCTGGGTACACATGCTTTGAAGTAGTCAAGAATTTCTATTGATAATCAGAAACACATTTATATTACAGTTTTATGTTTACAGTATCGAATGCAGGAAGCAAAGCCGATCGTTCTGAATTATTACAAATTAAGTAAAATGCCAAGTTTCCTTATTGCAGAATAATCGAATTCCTCATTCATTGTTAACAATATATGTCCTTTAATTTTGTGCAAGATCATTTCAATACAACTCTGCTCGAAGTGATTTTATTTGTTTTAATTATAAAAGTAAACACTTTGGTAACAAGCAGAGAAGAATGAGTGCGGATCAGCACTTTCAGCGGTATTAGCCTGCTCGAGGTCTACCTGTCAAGGGATCTTTAATGTACACAGCCTGTAGATTTATTGTCCCGTCCGAACGACTAGACGCTTTTTCCATGCCAGTCCCTTGAACATGCATCAAGGAGGAAAGGAGGAAGCCGGGTTAAAAAAATCCAAAGGTTTTTTCTCGACCTATGCCAGAATTGAACCCTGGACCATTACGTTACCGAGCAAGAGTCTAAGTCACTGCGGCTCCCTCAGCAATTCCACACTTTTAGTAAATATAGAGTATTGCAGTCTAACATTGAAGTGTCAACTGAATAAAGTGTAAACAGACCTTTAACAATACGAAAACTTAAGAAAACTAGTTGAGGTGACATTTGAAGTGCGATGTTTATAAATAGAAAGTCAATAATTAGAATGACTCACCTGTTGGTTATATAGGTCACAATAAATATAACGTATATACCTTATAAACTTACTTATATACTTAATATAATTACAACATGTTCATCAATATTTGTATATACACATTTAACCTATAACGCCCTTAAAAAAATTCGGAAAAATACGATACTCACAAATCTATAATAACCTGAATATTCATAGCAGATTATATTTACCAGAAGAATAGAGAGTCATATTTTAATTGATGTATTGTGATATACAACACTCTATGTACGATTATTATATTGATTATAATTAAACATGTATGATAATATACTTTTTAGATTACATTTCATTATCTATGGATTCGTGATCCGTAGGGAAGTAAAAGGCAAATTATTGTAAATCATTTTACAAGGAAAATTGCAACAGATAATCGACAACTTGTTTTAAGCTTTTAGAATTTTGGTCTCATAAGCAAGTTACGGTCATTTGAACTATTTCAACATCAATTGGGCTTGTGGTACAATCCCTGAAGGAAATATGTCCTGAATTCTCAGACACTGAAATAGGCATATATTCAAAAATGGGTACACCCACGAAATTTTGGGTTCTAAAATTTATTTTAATAACAACAATTTTCAATATAAGTTTTGTGATGCGTACTATATGGTTAAAGGGAGATAATAAAAACAAGGCTTAAAGAACTTTGACGAGAAAAGCCAGACGTATTAAAAGAAAATTTCAGAATTGATTAAACGAACACTGTGAAAACAGAGGTGTCAATTGTTTCAGGAAATGAAGAATGTAGTTTACCACTACATCAAAGATTCAAGATATCGATTAAAGGGAAATATGAGATATCCCAAAGTTACAAATGGAAGGCTGCACCGAAACTCGACCTTACAGGACAAGACTTATGAATGGGAAAGGTTGAAACACAAACTTACAATTAGATTTCATTTAAATTGCAACGGTTGAACTAACCATCTAATTGGAGATAAACGGAAGAATTGGAATCGAAACTCTGAATTGCCACAAAACTATGAGGTCGTACCAACAAATATTTTTACAAGGAAATCATACGGTAAGGTACACCTGTATGTCACTTATTCTAGCACAATTCATATTTCAGTTCATTTAGATTAATTCATTTATCTATAAATAGAAGTTCATAACCATAATGAAAAGACTAAAATTTATAACTTATAAAACAAACATCTATAAACTAGGAAAATTCAAAATATTCTTACCAGTTACAATTAGTCAAACATAGAACACAGTTATTACTAAGGACGTATCAGGTCAAAATATCAATCAGATTTAAATAATGATGATAATGATAATGATCAATAAATGATAATATATAAACACCATGCTTACCTTGCTATCAAATAGGTAACTCCATTACAATTCCTTATCTGAAACAAAAAAAATAATAAATTTATAATTTTGTATAGTACACTGAATTAAAATATTCCAATTTGATAGGGTCGTAGAAAATATTCCAATTTGATAGGGCCATAGAAAATATTCCAATTTGATAGGGTCGTAGAAAATATTCCAATTTGATATCTTTGATATCGTAGAAAATAATCCAATTTGATAGGGTCGTAGAAAATAATCCAATTTGATATCTTTGATATCGTAGAAAATATTCCAATTTGATATCGTAGAAAATATTCCTATCGTAGAAAATATTCCAATTTGATATCGTAGAAAATATTCCTATCATAGAAAATATTCCAATTGGATAGCGTTAAAAAACTGAAAGCAACACTCCAATTCATTTTCCAATCCTATATCAACCATATTTCAGACGTGAAAATATTATAACCTTTGACCTGGTATGTTTACATCACGTGAGAATGTTTATCTGATCGTCTATAGTCTCGATTATTGTTTACATTTACAAATCGAGAATTTGAGCAGGGTTAAATGTTTCTTGGTCACGTCCGAAGGTTTACTCATATTGAAATATAGATTAAATACGGACATAAAATAAATTTCACAAATAAGAACTGATGAATACAGAACACTGTTTCCATCTGTAGCTTTGTATCTGAAAAATTTATTATATTTTATACACTGAAGTTTGGGGTTTGTGGTTTGTGAATCACACTGAAACATGACATCTAGCTTCTAGTGCATCACAAAGATTTTTTTGGGAGTATTTTTGTCACGAAATCACGGATTTGCGGTACCATAAAAAATACTTATGGTGCCTAAAAGTTTCAGATAGTAAATGCCACTGCTTCAATAAATCGTAACTTGTAAATAGCGAGATCTTAATGCTACAGATAAAGCCTCGTATAGCTTCATGTACATCATAATTTATTAAAGTGACTACTTATGTATAAAGCTTGATCGCATGTAGCTCTAGTTTGCATGTTATTAATTTAAAAAAAAACTAAATTTGGAGACCGAGGGTATGTATTGTAGCACAAAGTTTCAGATAGAGAATACCTATTGTAGCACAAAGTTTTAGATAGAGAATACCTATTGTAGCACAAAGTTTCAGATAGAGAATACCTATTGTAGCACAAAGTTTCAGATAGAGAATACCTATTGTAGCACAAAGTTTCAGATAGAGAATACCTATGGTTACACAAAATTTCAGATAGAGAATAACTATGTAG
>NW_008709110.1:1606563-1609200 GCF_000327385.1 Lottia gigantea
CAACTTTCGATTGGACGAACGATGGGTACAACAAAGTTTGAGATTAAGAGAACGTATCACGAATGAACATTTCCACATGTAATCTCAATCTAAAATGTGATGTTATCCTCAGTATTTTCAGTATTTCATCTGAAATTTGTACGAATCTCACTAATACTGAACGATATTTCCAGTCTCAGATTGTGATAACATCGAGTTTCAAAATGAGATTACATGTAAAAGTAATTGCAAGCTGTGGTACAATTACTTTATATCTCAGACCACATTATGTTTATTTAAGTATTGATTTCGATGTAGGCGAAGGTTACAACCTACAGTTTCACGAACTCACAACTACATTCCGCTGTGAAAAGTTGTCTATTTAATCAGTTGATTGTCCAGATGGTAATATTTAACACTATGTTTTAGTCTGATTATTTACGAAAGATATTTAAGTATGGGATATGAACTTGCCAAACGTTTCATCAACTCGAAGTTGTGTCAAGATGTCATCTGCAATACATATATGTTTGTCACTATGATCGAAGAGTTTTTAATGATGATATCTATGTGCATGTTTCTAGTAAATATTAGAATGCGTACTATGCTAGTGTATAAATCAAATACGATTTTAAATATGGTCGTGCCAAATCATCTAATTGATTCGGATCCAACGATCAACTACTACTACGACTACCAACAACTACCTAGTCTGTGATATCAGCATATCTGGAAGAGGACGTTAACTAGTCATTTAACGACTAACCATTAACTACCTTGAAAGTGTTCTATAAAACCGTGGCCAGAACGTCATGAGATAAAGTATCATATCACAGTAACATTAAATAATAACCATGACACAAATCGGTGGCATACCAAAATTGATGTAACTGTGCCAAGGCAAGGCATGCTATCTCATTGCAATATTACATTGGAAACTATGGTACATCATGAATAACATTGATCTGAAGCCAGATTCGTCACGTAATATTACCAATAAAATAACAGACCAGACAGAAACCAATAATATCAATATCATTATAGTCCTAATTCACTTCTTTATATCATCTCTTTCTATTATAATTCTATATTACACATGGTTACTTCTTAACTTTCTATACAATTTCAAACAGATGGGAAATAGAATCCACTAGGATACAAATACATATTATTCACAACCCATTATTCCATATTTTTATGAAGTACGTTTTTGCATTCTCATCTCCAAGTAATAAAATAATGAATGTATGAATCAAAGCGTTAATTTTCATGGCAATCTTTAAAAGATACGTTACATTATGCTCAAACACAATAGGGTGTCCTCGGTCAAATCGTCTGATGCTCACCATTTAATGGAAGCTCCATTCTTGTAAAGTTAATAAGCGGAGAATGAAAGCAATTGAAAGCATGCTGGACAACCATAGTATGTTATATATAGAGCACGGCTTTTTCATAGGGAATACAGCTTCTTAAACTGATAAATACACTATAGAAAATGTATGTTCTGATACAATCTCTTAAAGATACTACCAACATGCCTCACAAAATATATACCAGACATTGATGAACCGATTACAGTAACTGTAAAAAGTGTTTTCATTCAATATGTTGTCAAGGGATCATTAAAGTTGTTCTGTTATTCAGCATTGCGATATAATTTGAAACTTTAAAGCACTTTGTCGAAACTTCTTCAATTCCATCAACCTATATGTCGTCATAAAGTAGATTTTATAAATTACTGATGGAAATTGTAGTGCCCATTCTCCTTTCTGTAACATGTCACTTTTAGTGTTAACGTTCAAAACAAGAAGGTTCATAAAAATAGACAAAAAATCTTGTTAGTGTCTACTTAAAGGGACAAATATGGAATGGTAAACCTAGGTGGAAATTACACATCACTCAGCTGAAACTTAGGTCAAAATCAAAACGCTTGACACAAACATGAACTAACCTAACCTTTAAGGTTCAAGGGCTGTGGTTCTTTAGAATAGAATGTCATCGAGAAAATGAATCCTGCTGGCCTGATTCCAAACCTAATTATTACTACAAGGGTGCCTGAAGAGCGTCCAAAACATTTTTGCCAAATCCAAGTTTAGTAGAGGGCATCTCTACTTTGGGAAAAATGGTGGAATCTGTTCGAAGTTCTGAACCCTTTTATTTTGTATATAAAGATATACTAGTGGTGTCTCAACGAAGAAAGGGGCAGGAAGAGTCCAAAGGTTGGTGGTGATACCATTGTTGTCTTAACGTACAGATGATCACGAAGAGTCAAAAATTTTGGAACGCGGGAACCACAGTAATTGCATAGATGTCCGCGTGAGTTAGTGAATTTAGGAACACACTATACACTCATAATCTGCAAAAACTATTGCTATTCTCAAATATCAATAAATATTTCCGTTAAGGGTTTTCCCTGGTGTTATCGAGTGGTGAATGTTTGACCACGTTGTATGCTCCAACATTATATATCATCAGACAACTGACTGTGACTATGGAGTAATTGTATTTTAACAACAGTTAATTGGAATATTGTTTGTAATGAGGTTATAAACATCTGGACAGTCAAGATAAGACAAGTTTCTCTAATCAAATTAGATTTTCTCACGTCCTTAACTTTATTTTACTTCTAACTCGTATAGAATTTCTCTTCATTCAATT
>NW_008709110.1:1609319-1718335 GCF_000327385.1 Lottia gigantea
ACTTTCATATCATGCTAGTCCTACAGGTGTGCTAGTCACGATCGATTATCCGGATTATGAGGAATAGCTCAAGGTTGATGGCATGTGAGCGTAAACTAATAGATCTGAACACTGTGCTTCATCACTGTAAACATCAATTTAGTTGCACACATTCGACATCCGTTTGACGAATCGTATCTTAGTCATAGAAACGGAAATTTCTAGTTGTTCGGTAATAATGTTCTGGGCTCAACGTCGAAATTTGGGCCTTCAAATCCGTGTGTGAACAGAATTATCTGCGTTTGAAAGATAAAATGACGACTCCGAATCATTCATACTTTAAAGATATTACGCCATATCTAAATATATTTAACCCCCGGAAATATCGAACCATGGTCGGATCGGATCATCCACACGATTTCAATAAAATAATAGTAAAACGATCCATGGAAAGTTGATAATCAAAGCTCTGTCATTACTGTTGTGGAGTGCCCTTCTTATTCATCTCAATCATAGAAAAATTGAACACGCAACGTCATTCCATTTGAAACACATCTAGTTCAAACTATATTACTTCAACAAATATCACTCAAGAACAAAAACAAAGTATGTGTTAAAAAATAAGAAATGGACTAAAAATACAGAATAATTTCCTAAGGATCAGGAGAACCTCTAAATAGAAACGTGTCACTTCTATAACTATAAATATGTAATCAATTTTAGATTAGGAAGTCATTGAGTTGAAATAATATTATGAAGATTATAATCATATTGTTTATCATTGCTTCATTTAAATAATAACAGATTTAATTTGACAGTAACAACATTTTGTTGTTAAATTGTTAAAGATTATTTTATCTGCTATTAAGAAATGATAGGAATTACTCACCAATATAATGCTTTGTTAGATTGATTAGGATTAGTTGAGATTAAAGGAATCAGGTAATGGATTAGGGACTGTATTTTCCTGGGGTATAAAATAGCGGTGAATCAGGGTGAACACATATCACCTCATTTCTTCAAGTCATTCAGTCTGGCATTTGATACTATCTGAGCAAAGTTCTTCATCATCATGAGTAAATTCACTATTAATGCTATCTTGGGATTGTCCAATGGTAAGTGAAATCTACTGATATCTTTTTTTCACCAAGCTTACCTTATATTGGAATGCATCTATTAGGCTTTCCATTCTATTGTCGCCCATGAAAAGCTAAGGGGTATAGTGAAGACTTATTTTTAAAAACTTATATTTGTTTCATTTTAGATTCACTCGATAAGAAAACGGAATGTCCTTCAATTGCACCCAAGCCAAGATCAAGACGGGGAAGAACAGCCTTTAGTGAAAACGCAATTGACAGATTGGAGGGGGTTTTCATGGTAAACCGATATCCTGATATCAATCTAAGAGAAACCTTGGCTCAACAGCTAGGCGTAGCCGAATCGAGAATTCAGGTTTGGTTTCAAAACCGCCGATCTAGAGGAAGAAGAAATAAACAAAGATCAAGAGATACTTCTATCGTCTCTCCGGAATCCCAAATAAAGGGAGAACTGGGACACTTTTCATACCACAAGGCTTTACAACAACCACATAGCATCGTTTACAATCATCCGTATCCATACCATAATACTGGTTATCATATGCCGATCGTTCCACAGCTGAATTATTATAATATGCCTTCTTATGGTAAGTTACATCTCCTTATCCATCTAACACAATAGAAATAAATATACATGTGCAAAAGGGTGTCACTTCGGGGGTTTCTATTTCTTTACCTATTAATAATTGATTTCAATTGTTCAGGTTTCCCTGTTATGCCACACGCTGTATATGCATATTCCCCATTACCACATGGAGCTGTTAATTCACCAATACCAACTGCGCATCAATTTATGGTTCACCAGCAAGTCACAAGTACCCCGACTACTTCACCGATATCCAAACTAAACCTTCAAGGTATCAACATGTTAACGGAAGCAGCTAGAAAACTATCATCAAGTTCATTTACAGAATATGATCTTCGCCATTTCGAGTCATTAAATGATACCACCATTGGATCCAGTACCTCTGTTAGCCTTATTGAGAAAGAAGACTCTATTACTGAAGATACCAGTAGTTATTCTGTATCCAGTATACCAAGTGATACCTCATCTAATGTGCCTAGTACCAGAGGAGAAGAGTCTGATGGTGAAGATCAATTATTTATAGACATTTAATTTATACTATAGTGCTATTTGTTGGTTATAATGTACTGGAGTAAGACTTGTTATTGTGCTAATTGTTTTATTATTAGTTTGTAAATTATTTCTATGTTCTAGTGCTTTGTAATTAAAAACCATGTGCATTATTATACCATACGTTATTTGTCAATATTCTTGTATTTGATGCAAGATGCTAGAATCTGTGCATCAAAAATTGGTTGTGGTAGTATGCTACTAGAAACCATCGAATACTAGACCTATTCGGTCCAGGGGGGTGTGACCCACTGAAAGTACAAGTAGGATTTAGTTATATTCTGGGTTGTGATACCTCGACAGAAGCTCCTAGTATTTCGAATAAGTGCAGAAAAGCGAGAATTTGAATTTGATCTGGTTTCAAACTTAAAGCACATTACAATCATCTTCAATTATATTATAAATTAAATCAATGATTAAAATATCAATCAATAACAATGGTCATTACTCGTGTTGTAGAATGTTAAAGATTAAAACAGTAATCAAAAAGCAATTAACTAAGAATTCTATTCTACTGCTACTATTATCTAGGCGTTAGAGTCCAACGAGGAAAATGTAAGATAGGGCAATATTTTATCAGCACAGACAATTGCCAATCAAAACTTAGTGATGTCTTACACCCACGAAAACCTAAGTTTTAAATCTTCACTATAATTCTACATTTCTACTTAATTTGTCACATGTAGAAGTGGACATAACAACAGTCGTGTAGGATGTGTAATCAAACAAAGTGTTATTGTTTCATTTTATCTTCTTTGGCTAATCTTGTATGTAAAAAAAATCTAATAACATTTTCATAACGTTTGTCACATACCTATCTTTATCTATACATTGTATATCGTACGTTCTGTCTAAACTAGCAGCATATGTAATAACATTCTTATTGTTGGTAATGTGCATGTTTTTGTGTTATTAGTATCAAATTTTAAAATGTTCCTATAGATTAGCTGTTAAGTAGTTTAGAGTTGAGGTACCATGTCGAATAGTAGCATAAGGGATCCTGGAATAATGAGTAACAACGGTGTATTAACCATATTAGGCCTTCAAATTTACTCATAATGGCCTGTACATTGGAAGAGGAAGGTTGAATCGTATTCTAAAATGGTTAATAGCAAGAGGAGTTGCATATAAATATGTATGAATGTGGTATTTAATTAATTATGTTATATGAATATGGTAATATGTTAATGTAATATATTATTATGTAATTATGTAGCGGTGTGTTATTGCATAAATCGTTATAATAAATAATGTTCTGCTATTCTGAGTTATAAATAGTAACAGTTTGGCATAATTGGCACTACTACATAGTCTGGATTCCAGAGAGGTTATTTATAGTAACAATCTGATCAATCATCAAGATAAAACATTGTCTTCAGATCTCAGAATATTTTCTATTTCATTTGAATTAATAGCATGAATTGTGGTATGATAGCATCCAGGCTATTACGAATAAGCAACAAGTTAACAAACAAACTGTTTAGAGTGTGATTTTATTATTTGACCAAACTAGCAACAACACGTTAAAAAGCTGAAAGATATTTATGGCAACTTTCGATACGATATATCAATATACAAGTAGTGTAAAGTCTGGCTAATTCGTTCTGGGTTAAGATGTCACCATAGGAGTACAAAACTGGATATTGATAGCTTTAAATCGCCATGACAGAGATGCAAGGGAAAATACACTAGCATTAATCACAAAGTAATGCTACTGGTAGCAACTTCTCTTAAAATATGTTTGAATGCATTTACGAACAGATTTATACAATATTTTAGGAATTAAGAACATAATTAGATGTTAGTAATGGAATTAAATGCAGATAAAAGTAATTAAAACGAACTTTAGAACTTGGTAGTCACATATAAAAGCAGGTTTGACAATTTTTCTAATTTCACTTCAAACTTTGGTAGTTGCAATACTTAACTACCTTAGTACCAATGCCTCTATATCCGCCCACAAAAGCGTATCTTGCAAAATACTTCTATTTCCATAAAGCAAACTGTCATTATGCTACTCACATCATTCATCTCTCGTACGCAAATTTTGATACACCGGAAAGGATCAGATTAGCTATTGAAGGAGAAACAGTAAAATATAACTTTAAAATCAATGTTCGTCGTAGCTCTAATACCACCAAATTATTTTTGATTCAGTGAAAACATTGACGAGGTTACAACAAGTTAACTATAAAATAAAGATCATTATTTACCTGTTTCTTTACACTAATACAACAATAATCCAATCACTTACCACTTAAATATCCTTTCTTGTCGACCTGTCTTGCCTGAACATCTCCCTGTCTGTACTTAATATTGTACTCTCAGAACATTCGACCCACGTCAATACACTGGCCACCGTGTGAGATGTTGTTGATCAACACAATGTGTAGAGACTAGAAAAGAAACAATAGAGAAGAATGTAACTGAGACCAGATTTCAACAATTTTAACAAACTTTACAAGATATAAACAAACTCCATAGTTTGACAAATCTTTAGATCTCTTTATCGAGTGTCTCCATTCTCTATTCATGTGACTTTTTTTACGTTATATTATCCAATTATACCCATTATGTTCATGGATGAATTTATGATTTGTGACAACTTATTAAGTCTTCGGTCGATGAAGTTTCTTAAGACGATGTTGAAAAATCCATTTGAATATACGCTTTTTTATTTTTTTAAGTGAAAGAAATTGCCATTACAAGCAATAAGGGATCTTTTAAATATCAAAATACCAAATTATCCATCTAAACAGGTCTAGAGCGACACCGATGTGCGTAATTAAGATAACATTGCATGCTGTAAACAAGTCTGTCCTTTTACCACAATTAATGAGTTATGCCAGTTCCGTAGTAAGATCTACTACCACTATAGATGATTAAATACAATTCCTGCCAAAACCAATAAGAATATATGAATAAGCTGACTGGATGCCAATAACCTACTGCCAGACCTAAAGACTGGAGATATAGAGGGGGTATTATTATTGGAGTAAGGTTAATATCTAGTCTTAATAAATAAACAACATTGGAATAAATATTCCACTTCATACTCATAGCTCAATTAAGAAGCTAAAATCAGACTGAGATTTCTGGGAACCACTGGTCGTAATTCAATTGACGTCAACAGATTGACTGACAAGTCTAATTTACATCCACTGCCACTGAGAATCTTGATTGGTTTCATTAGCAGGGCATATTTACTCTAAAGTCAATCAACACTAATTACATGTTTTTCAAGTACTCAAAGTTTCTCTTTAAAATCTGCCTTGTTCATTACATTATTTTAGTTATATTATGCCAATTGGAGGAAAGCAATTTTCCAGAAGAACTACTGTACAGTCCTAACTTTTACTACCAAAAAAGAGTATTCTGTACTGCCCATGGTCCAGTGATTATAATTAGTTGGTATGTCTACTGTAATCAATATGTCATCAGGTCTTAACACCACAATAAATCTGCCCAATTAAAGATTCAAAATTTAGTTCTGTTGTTATGTTTGACCAGTATCATATTACATACATACACATCCTTCATTCAACTGTTTTTGGAACCATTCTATAAACTCATTGGTTTCTTTTGTATCTTTTATTGAAAAAATTGGTGGGGCATCAGCACTTGCAAATTGGCACATGACAGACTTTGAAAAAAAATATGAGCAAACAGTGAAAATAAAAGGAAAATAACAAAAAACCCTGACTTCATTGCAGCCGCTTAATCGGGCTACAGACCCTGTGCTGCGACGTTTGATTTACTCGGTATGCGTGTATGTTCCACAATGAGTTGCTGTTTCTGTCTAAATGTATTTTACTGTAATGTTGTTAGCCATTAAAAACACCCTATACCCTTCACCTTCTGGGGGACCCATCGACCATCTATGGATCTTTTTGCAATTTCACACATGAAAAGTGGCAATTTAGCTCATTTACTTGGGAAACCCTATTTTATACTGTTAATTTTATGAACACAGATTTGGACATTTGGATGCATTTCCTATACGAACATTATCATAAAAATATTACCGGGTACTGTCAAATTATCGGAAATCAATCACAATACACAAATTTAAACAATTCAGTAAATTGAAATTGTATGCGCTAGAATTATTATTTAGTATAATTTTGAAGAACACCTCTATTTATCTGAATGCTAAAACTTTGCAGCTTTTGTAAAAATTGTAAAATTTTATCAAATATAGAAATTGTGTTTCAAAAGTGATCAGATTTGTGTGTTAATATTCCTGATTTATAGGATTCTGATTTCTAAAATGTTATGACTATCTTCTTTTAAAAGAAATGAAACAGAGTTTTGCTCAAGAGAAACAAATTGAAACCAGTGAAAAAGGGCTCTGTACTAAATTTAGAACATGAAATCTAATACCAGGGTGCCAAGAACTGGTCAAGTTATAGTACCTTCTTAGTAGGGTATTATCAATTGGTGACAATGTGCAATATAAATTTGTATCATATATGTCAAAGAGTAATGAACCATCACATTCCAGTTTTGGCTGTAATGGCTGCCAAGTGGTAGTAAAAGTTAGGACTGTATAATGAAAGAGCAAATATCTGGTGTTGATTATACTTGTTTTGTATATTTTCGTATAAAAAGTCTATAATCAGCATCATCAATTATAACAATATACCATGTCATATCATAGACTTACAAACACGTTTTACAACATCTCTAATGATAAAAAATCCCACAGTACACCCAAATCAATTATAAACATCAACAAAATACCGTTCATTTAGTATGTTTAGAATTCATTGGTTCATGACAAAAAGATTATGCTGGTAGTTTTTACTAACAACTATGTGCGATATTCACATATTTATATCAGGAAAGTATATCATTTCGACCAAAATAAAGCGCAAAATTGCAAATTATCTTTAAAACTTGGCTGCAAATGACAGATTTTCCGGGCATTTTCAACCAAATAATAGTTACTAATGAAAAGGGGACCATATTATAATATACAGAATACTGCAATGTTAATAATGATAATTAATGATAATGGATACCGTTAGATTGTTAATTACTCTCTGTTAATTGATGTAACATTCAATAATTATATATAGAAACATGTTGGCCCATTTGGTTTACGGTATTAATAACAAATTTTATTTCGTCCTTACCCTTTACATATAACAATTTGTTCTATATTGTATCTTTAAGCATGTTATGGAGTTCTGTAGTTCAGTCAGTCAGAGAGTTGATTCTTAACATGATGTCATTGTTTGATTACTTCCAACAAATGGTGTGTGAAAGTCTGGTGACCCTGAAGACGTAATCTTCACTCATATTCTAGCCGACTTACCTAAAATAGGTACGATTTATTCGGGAAAGATCAATGCCAGGACGTTCGTCTGGTTAAAAGTTGGAAGCATGTCGCTATGTTGCTACAGTCACCTTGTATCTTCAAGTAGCTTTTGTATCATTAATCCTTTGACAACAGGTATCATGGTTTTCATAATGTCTTTGGAGCACAGGCAATCAAACTAGTCTTTATTTCTGGGGTCGACAGGTATTTAATCCAATCAGCATAGTCGGTTGATATTGAAAAAGCGGCTTGTGATTCAAATCAAATCCAGCTACATCATTTTCACTCATTGCTCTTCTTATGACTGACCTCACATTGTGCTTATTTGGTAATAAGAACTAGGATAAACAACATATCAAAAGCTTCCATCTCATGGGATCTCTCATACTTGTTTCAAAATATTGTATTTGAATCTTTCAGCTCGACAGTTTAAAGTGTCTGTAAAGAAGTTTTCTGGCTTTTTTTGCTGTTTTAGTTTAAGGTGTCTGCCTGTAAACTGAAACTACAAATCGATGCTTTTAAGTGCTTTTAAAGCATCGATTTCAATACACCCTAAAAGTTAGAAAACCTATTTGCAGCGCCAGTCAATAACAGTGTAGATTGTGGAGACCATAACTACTTTTGATCCACTCATCCAGTTATAATGGAAATAAATAAACACTAAGTAATGTTACGAATTAATGATAATATTTACAAATACCGTTGAATAACAGAAATATTGTCATTATGTTATCAATCTCCCTGAATTACCGGCTTTTACATTATTATTATTACTAAGAGAATAGAAACATCAGATGGTATTTCACACACAAAGCATCTTCTAAGCAATATTTTATCCATGCTAGTAAGCATTCCACCCATATCGTTGGTTACAGCACAAACGGTTTAGACGCTGAGCCAGTAACATAGAACAATACAAGAATGTCAATGTCAAAATTTGCCATACTTCTTTATCGCTTCTTGTCGCTATGGTGTAAATTTTGTATTTTATCTTATCTGAATCTGCCAGCTACCCCAACTTTATTGTATTCAACTATCTACCTTCAGTGCACTTCATAAAAGAGATAAATGTATGGTTTACTGATGGGATGAATTTGTTTACACTACCTGACACCGGCCTAAATTTATGGCACTAATGGCCATTTAGGTCATCTGAACGTATGAGAGATTAATTAGCCAGTCCAATATAAAATGAACGTCGTTAAATCAAAAAAGTCATTACCAACATTAGTTTTAACTTTATCCACATATTTAAAATAAACCACGGGATTTAAGAAAGCTATTTCTATTGCCATGGCAACGTATTTTGATTGTAATAGAAATTGAAGAATAGTATACTGTCAGGGAAATAGGAACCAAACAAACTAAACCGGCAAGCTATATATAGTAAACATCTACCGGGCCTTTCATCTATATCTTCTAAACTTATATGAAAACAAAATGACGCCAATATCGATTTTCTACTGTTTGTTGTAAAATTGAATGGAATTTGAATTTTTGATAACTTACCTGATATCGACCTTTCCTTTACCTCGTGAGGTGCACGCGCGGCCAACGCCCGTTCCTCTCGTGTTTCGAAATGTTCATAATATCCAATATACAGAATATGCACCGCGTGCGTCTAGCAAACTAACGAGAGAATCACATGACTTATATACCACGCGCTATTTGAGGGTATAAGAAGTAATAATTTGGTAGATGTTGCTCTTGAAGTTTTCATGAATACGTATCATTACTTATGATTTATTGGCATTTCCTAATAAACTCTGGTATAATTACAACCAGATGAATGTATCGATTGCGGAACGTACATTGGTTTACTAACCTTATCATTGGTAATTTGTAGAGAATGGAATTTGAAGTAAAATGCATTGGACACAAAATCACAGGATTTTACTCTCACTGAGATGTCATACCTTGTATGCATATATCCTGAACAATCGTAAGTGGTATGCGGATGATGATATAATGAGGACCAGAATTGGTCGGACTTGGATGCATAATAGTAAAAGATGGGTTCCCTTATTTTCATTTAGGAAAATGAAAATGCTAATACTTATATGAATAGAAAGTAGTTCTAATGACTTGATGTCCATAATTAATTCATAATTAGCTAAATTAGAAGAGAATTCCAATGAGTGACTGATCAAGAAATCTCAAAAAGTCTTTTTTGTTAATCAAGACTGTACATACATGGACATTTATGAATGGTTAAAACTCTTTAATTATATGCAATAAGAAAATAATGATATGATAAGGATACATGATAATTCATAAGAAACACCAATTAATCAAATAGTTTGATTAATTTGGCACTGAAAAATAAGGAAATACCATACCAGACCTCTTAACTGAAGGGCAGTATACATCAGGACATCGTTTCTTAAAACTTTAAACTGTGACAATGTTCACACAAATTTTGGTAACATTTGTAAGGAGATCCATTCAGAACTGACAAACGCAACATTGCTCTTGGTCATTTCCATTCTCCGTTTTAAAAGCAAATTGTGTTCCAATGACTAACAAAAGTCTTCATTACAGTATGTATTGATGGTCGCAATGCTCGGGTTTCATAGTACTAATCTTTGTTGAAAGCCGTGTTTGTTTTTGGTTTGATGTCAAAGTTATCTAGTCACTTGACAGGGCTTTAAACTACTTAAATTTCAACCCCTGACCCGAAGGGTCTGGTTATTTAAGCCTACTTCAACAACACGCTAGCCTAATATAAATAAGAACAAGCTATCAAGACATAAATGGGATTTCTGTTTACCTATTTTCACATGGTTACGCTCATTTATTTTCCCATTAGATCACCTTATAATACGTCTAGTAAAGTAAATGGAATACTACAACTCTTGTTGGCCTGATAAGCAGTTTGAATTGGAACAATTTTGTTAATCTATATGGAGAAAACTGTCTTTAGCCTTTTCGATTTCAAGTGATCATTAACGTAGAAGATGACAGGTTGCTGCAATTCAGCACCATCAAAATATCATATTATCTTCTGTTGATAAATTGTAGTACAATGTCATGTAAGTGCCAATATTGGCATATATCGGCGACGTCGATGACAACAGATACGAGGTTGACGATCAACCAAATGCAAACATTTCTTGAAATCCTATATCAATCTTAGAATGGTCAAGTCAATTTTCCCCATTGTTTCCCAATGTGTACGATTTGTAGAACAACCAGTGGTCGTGTAAAGGGAAGGCGTAAGTTTGTTTTTTGAGTATTTACAGGGAGGGTGGGGGTAATTGTCCGAACTTTCAGAACCAGCCTTTCTGCTCCATGATCCTACAAATTTATTTACCTATTCGATGGGATTTATATGCATAAAGACATAAGTTCAATTACTTGTGCGAAGGGAGGTAAAATACCCTTAAAATTCTAAATCAGACAACAAAGTGATGGTTCCTCAGTGGGAAACTAGTTTACAATTACGAGAATACACTGCATTCAATAAAAAAAAGTTTGGGCATTAAACACTTTTATGTTTTTCATTCTAAAATAATTGCCAACTGTAGTTAAATAACGACCAAATATGATTCGCACGAAGAGATAAATATGTTCATATGGTAAAATTCCATAGAATCAAGGTGACAATAAAGTCAAACTTATACGAATCGCTTGTTACCCTGTACCTATGTAACCTGGTAACTTGCTTTCCTGGTTAATATTTTTGATCGACCATCTCAACGAAAGTGATTTGGCGAATTTGAATGCAAAGAGTTCCACTTTAGATATGTTTTTGAATCGATCTGTCGCTTCATTGCATGTTCTTTATGAATTTTTCATTTCATTCAAATTAAACAGTCATGTCACTATTCAATAGACAGCTTATTGTATGTATGTGTGACTAAATCCTACTGTATGAATAGATTATTGTTCATGAAAGCAATGATCAACTAATATATTAGCCCCTTATTCACTATGAAAACCTATAGGTGTGTTGATGTGTCATAGACTTAGTACATATTTTTGAATATGTAACTGAATAAGCAAGATGTTTATCAAAATTTCTAGTATTTCTGGATTTGGAATATATTTCATACTATTATTGTTCCTTGTATCAGGTAAGACGAATTTATTGTCTAGAATGAGTCCATTTTTCCCACGTATAATTCATTTACAGTTCAAGGTGACATTTTAGTTATTATATAAATGTAACAAAGGAATATTAAAATTAAGGTATCAAGGTATATTTTTTTAGAACTAAACAATATCTGATATTCATACTCAATTTCCCCTAACGACTTTCAAATTCCACAATTTTGATAGCTTTTGTGAAAATTGGCAACTTGGTAGTATTTGTAAAGCGTTATATTATGTACAACGTACATCTAATAAAGTGATCTTAAATGGTTTATGATTTAGATGTTCGAGTTTTGCCATCAAGTATATTGCCGAGTTACTACTCATAACTTATTCAGGATACATCAACGGATCACGAATGGGGCTGCAATTTCGATCAGATTATTATGAAACGATTTTCACCTAATATTGAAATTTAACAGGGATGCAGTCATTGACTGTTGGTACAAAAAATAATGCTTTTGACTTCAGTGACGTTGTTTCTCTCATTACACCTATAGTGCGAATCGAGATTGAAAATAACAATCATCGTTACTATTATCTAGAATAATATTTTATTTTGTAGAAATTAGATGTGAAATTGATCTAGCTCTATCAGAATATCCAATAAAAGGAATAACAGTAATATCAAAATCACAACCTAAAACATTCAATATTATACATAAAAGTTTGCTAATAACTAGTTTAGAATTTGATCCAGTCGAAGGTTTATTGTATTTCGCTTCAACGGCAGGACTATTATCATCAACTTTAAATGGACAAAATAAAGTAAGACATTTAGAAGGTATGTATGTAAGTAATCATGTAAATAATCGTCCGGACTTGTTTTAAACTTAGATATATCAAGTACTACAGTAATTTGAATTTTAATAAAGCTAAAATTTTAACTGGTAGTCCCATTAAATTCTAGACCGAACCAATGTTTAATTGCGATGTAATGATTTTCTTGATGATCGGCCATTTTTTCATCGATTTTCAGCGTTGAATGTGATGAAAATGTCACCAGTTGGAGGGTATCACCTCGCTCTCAGTCTACAGACTACAATTTTTGAAGAATTGTTTTTATTTTGATTTATGTGTTAATGCTTCACATAAAATCTATTAAATAATTTTTTTTTCAGATGTTAACCGGATAGCTATTGATAGTAAACATGCCTTATTATTTTATACAACAAGTAAATCAGAAGAGATCGGAGTTATGTCGCTGTATGGATTTGAATACACTACAATTTATAATACCAATATAAGTAGTCCCGACATAATTTCGCTGGATGTTGACAATAGGTAACAATTTCTTATAGTTGATCAAAGATTCACAATTTTGTTAATGTTCAAACCGTTCCTATCATCGTTTTTAACAAGAAGTTATTTTCTGTGTTTTAGATCGCCTTAAAGAAACTGTAATGTGGTTTTCGTGTGTATTGGCGACTCTGATAGCATCAATTTGCACGATTCCAATTTTTAATCAGACGTCTGTGGTTTCTGCCATTCCACTAAAATTAAGTGTTTGATGACGTCACTACGTCGCAAAGTTCGTAAGGGGGTAGAGTCACAATCACACTTAGTTTTAAGAGTGGAATGAAAGGTGCAAATTGATTCGTGTCGCCGATACACATATATTTGTTGTTGTTATTGTTGAAAACCTCTTCACAGTCCCCACGCTCTTGAATGAGGTAGTAAAAACTAATAGAGTTGTTTCTGTTCTTATCTCCCTTGAACTGAAATTAGGCTGACCCGGCTTTGCCTAAACTTCTAATTCTGTGTCCCCCATTCGACCCCTCTACCTAACGATTAATAAAAAACGGCAATAGAGTAACAATTCCAGAAAGCATTACAACTCATTTCATGCCATTTTGATTTTGTTCAATTAAGGACTAATCTTTCTTGATATTTCGATTCCTGAGTTATCCTAATCATTGTATGCATTCTTGCCTATATTCACGACTTTTAGAACATCTTGTGATAGATAGTTTTACATAATAATTACAGACATATATATTGGTTAAATGGGATGTATGGTGATATAGAGAGAATTGTGTATGATGGATCATCAAGAGAGTTGATAATGACTAACAGTCTTGCTAGTAGTATAGTGTATAGTCACATAGGTAATTTCACGTTTCCTTACAGCAACAACATTGTTTGGGTGGAAATATCGTGTTGTTGTCGTTTTCAAGACCTATGCTGACTGGTTCGGAAAATCATAGGTTACGACATGTACGAAAAACGCACAGATTAAAGCCTATTTTCATTTCTATATTATTATTCAAACAAACTGCACAAACAATACACTATCTCTTTCCCTAAATGCCCGTGCTTTCGTAACCGTACGTTACCGCAATGTTACAACCTAAAATTCCTAACCTTGCACTAACCATATCTTTTGTGACACTTGACCCTATGATATCCAACGGCCATGGGAGGGAAACATTTTTCATCTGCATTCGACGCTTGTCCACGGCATGAGCCGAAGGATCCACACTGCTCTGTGATTTTGTATTATCTGTTTTTGGTTGCAGATGAAAGAATATATTATAGTGTACAAAATACATTAAACAGTTGTGATAGAGATGGTAATGATTCAGCTATACTATGGATTGGTAAATCCGATGTAAGGATTGCCTCTGTTAAATCATTTCAGGACAATATTTATTTCATATTTACAGCTAATAACGATACAACGTGAGTAGCCTTCGTTACATTGTAAATTTAGATTTATAAGCCCGTCAAATACCAAATCTTCTCAAAATTTTGGAAACACCCATTATTTATTATTCTGACACAAGACATTTTAAAACCAAACTCTTTAAAGGTGCAAATTTTATTCGCCCCTAAAGTCAGTGTTCTAAAGATTTATCAACTCTAACAGGTTAACATAAATAATTAAACCTGGTGCTAGGTTGGAAACTTCAACGATTTGAGTTATGTATTTTCGCTAATAGATACATTTTTTAACATTTAATGTCAATATAGCCCGTATTGTTGAGTTAGCAACTTAATGTTTGATCAATGTGCATCAAATTTATTCTGTCAAATTATAACAGTTAGCTCTGCTCTCATTTTGTATTCAGGTTGATCAAATATTTTATAACTGAACAAAAAACTGAAACAGTATTCACATTAATTGATCAGAATATAACAGATGTGGCTTTTCTAGATTCCCAGTTAGAAGATGTAGGTATGTAACGCTATCATTTCTACTTTTAGAAAAACCAAGTAATTGTGTGAAATATTTGTAATATTCTAAAATCAAACACAGTCGAAACATATTGCTAAAATGTTTGATAGAAAATATAAAAAAACATGATGGCCCTTTCTACGAGCTTTTTAAATTTTCTTCTATTTTATAGATGAAAACAACTGCACAATAAACTTTGGTGACTGTACATATTTCTGTCTACCACTTCCGGATGGAGAAAAGACCTGTATTACTCCAGAAGGCAAAAAGGATATAGATTTTAAACCACCAGGTCTGGGCATATTCTGATTTCCGAAATCTCTGTATATGTTTTGAAATTATTCTTATGATGTCACCACAACGTGGTAATGCACTGTGGACGATATAATAACAGTACATTTAAGGCTAATCTCATACCAATTTCTTGAGCGCACAATAAGTTAGCTTTAAAATCTCAAAAATTGACCGAGAGAGTACAAGTTTATAGGTTGCTGGTGGTGGTAAGAGATTTGTGAAGTGATTCACTGCTTAGATGGTAATATTGACTGTAAAATAATTTTATTTTCTGTTTTCATTTAGACATCACTCTACCACCAATAGAAACTACCACATTCATTCAAGAAGGTAAGTCTAATGATACACTACTTGATTCACAAGTAATATCGAACATAAAATAAATTGAAATACTTGTTACACATATGGCATTGAGGTGCATGATGTGTGCAATGTGCAGACGGAAGTTTGTCCGAGGATTCCTTGAAAATGTTCTTTATATATTCTTCTATATCAGATGATATTGAATTTGTTCTATATTCTTTCAGGTACAGTACCACCAGATCCAAATGTTGGAGCAGTGGTTGGTGATGGTAAATCATGTAAGTCATCAGATATCAGCCTTTTATTCTTTACTATTCTGAGGTGTTAGTTAAGACCAACTGACGTGCTGTTAAAACATAATTTGAATGTTTGATTATGCTAAACTTGCAACTGATCCTCGAAAGGGACATAAATGATATAGCTTGCCAGGCAAGGTAACATACGCCCATTGGCAGTAGTGGAAGCTGTACTGCAAGATGACTGTTATAATGATAATCTGATATTTTATTTATAGGTTGTGATAAAGTAAGATCATCTTGGAGAGAATGTACTTTACTTCTAGTTTTTCTTGGTTTGTGCAAATTTTTATTAAAGTAATGCGTATAAAAACATGAGGAAATCATGAAATTTTGATTCAATGGATGCAAAGTCTATAACAAAACACCTAGCAAAAACTTCCACTCTTCTGTGTTATGAAAACACATGAAGATTTAATATCCTTCCTCATGAGAACAAGTGCCAAATATACAAAATAGTAGGCTTATAGTCATTTGATGTGCTTATATTATTTGTTCTGTAAACGCATAGAAGAATATCTATTTTTAGTTCATTCCTTTGTTACATTTTCGAGCTTTTCGTTATTATTTTTAATATTAATGTTGATATTTTATTTTAAAATTGTATTGTGATGTCATGTTCTCTATGAATATTGTCGAGACTATTTTCAAAGGATGTTGCGACCTATATTGTCTGTATGTTTATAATGTATTATTAGAAATTTGAATTTGTAATATTATTTTGACTTTTTAAAAAAGGTATAAAGGTTGAAAGGGCAATTTTATCACTCAGTGTAAATGGTAGACAGCACAACTAGGTTGCATAAAGGTTGTAAGACAAATTTTACACATTAGATAAATATTTAATTTTAAGGAAGTATTATTGTTTTTTTTTTTTTAACGTTTTTCTGCAAGTAGCGTTGTTAGGTCTAACCCATGGTGCTGGACATGTACAAAAAGTATTATCGTCAATTTTAATCTCGGAACCAGCTTTGATGATTTTACCATTTAAAGCATAACAGTTATTCCCTGTTAATTAATTTACATAATAAAATATTACTATAATCTAATTTTTAACTTTGTCTTGGCTGATCTGGTTGGTTAGTTGGTGGATGACAAGTTAACGTCCGCTTCCAGCAGAACGTTAACGTTAACTTGTTATGTACCAACCAACCAACAACCATGGTTATCCGTATTTCCAGTATAAGGTTTCTGCTTATTAAACGAGTAAAGGTCCTCACAGACAGATGCTTCAGGTTTGTAAGGACTATATTTTTCTGTTCATAGAGCATTTTAATACATGAGTAATTTTTTAAAACTGGTTCGAAAACTGCTAGTCAGGTTATGATACAAATTTCATTGAATACTTCCATTAGGTACACTACATGATACATGATTTGGACTGGACTATGTGTAACTGAATAACATACCTGTAGGACAATGGTTACAACACTGTCCTGGTATGTGTACAGAATCAACACATGGTACGAAAAAACAATCAGCTATCAAACACGATGGTCGTCCACTGGATTCACATCGACATGTTGTACAATCAGTTGGTCTGTATTCACTGCCTATTGGGAATTTATGGCCCTGATATTCACACATATGTATTGGTTGTACTGTCAATTTAGCAGCCAATATGGCAACAAAAGGTAGCATAAACACGATAATCAGTTTCGCCATTTTCAAGACAGCAAGCTCAAAAGAAATATCGCAAGCAAACATTATCTTATCAAGAAAAACGTGTCAAAATGTAGGTCATTTTCATCCAAGACTCTATCTGCCATCTGACATTATTTCTAGAAACTTTTATCAAAGCACTATTCGGATCGGCTTTCACTGCTTTACAATTCCAATGCCTTGGAAGTCATATTGCAAACAGTCGGAGAGTGTCGCCCAGCTCATTACTAAACTAACTTTATTGAAAATATCCTATGGAGAAAACACAGTTGTATATTCATTGCATCGACCGCATCTCCCTTATCAGAGAAGCATAGAATGTAATCGGAACGAAATTGACAAAATTAAAAAAAAAAACTATTTTTATAAGCATAAACACGGAAACACATTATAACGTAAAATGAATAAACAAAAACATCGAATGGACAAGTAAAATAAACATTGAACAACCTGAAAGTAAATAAAATGGCTCATTATAATCATGAAATAAAATACAGTGTAAATTTCCATTATAGTAATCTAAACTTAGAACCTAACCCACTTTTTCAGCCAATCAGCAGTGGCCTGACTTTCGATTAAGTGGAAATTTATCCATTAAGAATTCATCAATCACATCATTGATGCCAGCTAGAGTCGGGTTTTTGAAGGTTAGCCCGCGTTTTAACAAACATGTTACAGAAATGATATGGTCTCATATCTTGAAACGGCTACATTGGTGAAATAATTGACAGTGGCATCTAATCACCAAAGGTCGACCGAGTCGTCCCACTGGTATCTAGGGGACACTCATTAATACGCATTAGTAGAATGATTAGTAATAGAGTTAATTAGTTTACACTTCCACCTGTACCGTTTAAAGGGACACGTTCGCCATCCGTTTGAACAATCGTAACTTAGTCTCAGAAACGGGAAAGCTTATCAGTAATAGTGCACAGCTCACTGTCGAAATTTGAGCCTTCAAATCTATGTGTTTCAAGAAATATCCGAGATTGAAGGTAAAAAGACGACTCTTGCCATATATATAAAATACATGCACTACATAAAAATAGAGAAATAGGTTGTTTTTTTTCTGAAAAAAAAATGCGATTTTCGTACCTTTCTTGTATCTCTGAGGACTATATGCTGAATATGTCCCTTTAATACGCATTTAGTAAATTGATTAGTAAAAGAGTAAAACAAATTCAGATTATGATATTACCGAAAAAAGAACAAAGATTTAAAGCTGATGATACAATTGAGCATTAAAAAAGATTATCGTATACTGTTATGCGAGTACATATTGAAAAATCAGCCAACTGGATGGAAGCCGACAGTGGACGTTTATAAAGTATGGTCTTAAAAAATGAGTGTTCAGAAACACGAGATTGTTAGAACCAATAGAAAACTAGAGCCACACGTGGCACAGAGTGGGACTTTGCAAATGTAGCAAAATGCAAAAGACTCTGAAAAAATCAACCTTCTACGATAATTACATCACGCGCAAGAGCAGTCTAAAGTTGAGAAGAATTCTTTGGAAGATTGTTATAACGGAAGTAGATAGACCTCACAAATGAAAGTATCAGAAGATAGCCAAGGTCAATGACATTTGACATTGAAAGGGAGACGGTCAACAAAGGTCAAGGTTACGAGATACAAGTGATCAAAATTTTTAAATATATACGGCTATAAAACCGGAAGTTGAGATAGACAGCAAATATAAAAGTATAAATAGATAGCCAATGTGAATGACCTTTGATCCTACAAAAATCAGGGTCAAAAAAGGTCAAGGTCAAAAATTGAAAATTTAGAATTTTCAAAACCTGTTCCTTTTTTTGAACTATAAAGCTGAAACAATCGAACTTCTAAGAAAACGTGGCTCAACGGATGAAGTAATTGTATGCAAAGTTCCATTTTGAACAAATGTATAAGTTGCGAGTTAAGTCCCTTGTCAAAATTGTCAATAATGAGTAATTTAACCCGGATGTGCTACGCCCACCTCAATTTCTTTTGCATAGGTTAATTGATATTCTGAATGTTATGTTGTGTCCCAAATTTAAAGCTTCCACATCATACAGGTCAAAAGATATAGGTCAACAAGAGTCAATAAAGGTCAAAATAGAAAATTGAAAATATGGAAATTTCAAAACCCGTTCCTTTTTGAAACTATAAAGCTGAAACAATTGACCTATTAACACAAACTGGCCAAAATAATGAGCTAATTGTGTGCAAAGTTCCTTTTTGAACAAATGTATCCTATGCGAGTTATGCCCCTTTCCCAAAATGTAAACAATTAGTAATTCAACCCGGATGCGCCACACCCACCTCAACTTTTTTGTCATAGGTTAATTCATATTCAAATTGTCTTGTTGTGTTCCAAGTTTCAATGTTCTACATAAAATAGGTCATAAGATATATACACACCAAGCTCAAAGAAACAGAAATATTGTAAAAAAAAAACTCAAATTTGAAAAATTCACGAATTTCAATTTTGCTTTAAAAAACGATTGTTATAAATCACTTGAAAGAGCATGAAAAGCACATTAAGAATCCGAAAAAATTAACCCTCTAGATTAATTAGGTCACGTGCTAGAGCAGTCCAAAGTTGCGAATTTGGCTGTTTTCGGACAGCTATAAAACCGGAAGTACATGTCGGAGGTCAAATGTCAAAGTATTAACTGATAGCTAAGGTCAATGACCTTTGACCTTATGAAGGTCAAGGTCATGAAAGTTCAAGATCACGAGATATGACCCTTCAAACTTTGAAAAAATTCAACCGGATGTTGCAAAAAAGCAAAATTGAGAATCGAAAAACGGCTTCCTGTAATGTACGGCATTAATACGTTATGCTAGTCATAGAGCATACAATATACAATATTTCGTTTCATGATGTATTGACTTATATATTACTGAGGGTTGTTAATATGTACAGGATATTATTATTATTATGTACGGAACCGGCGTAAAGGTGTGCATGATTTGAACTCAATAAATCTTATTACTTTAATGTTGCTGGTTTAATCCTGAGTATTCCTGATACGAGGATACTACAGTTGGCGACGAGGATGATAAATTAATTAGTCTTTAAGCTGGCAAAGAAATTTGGTAAACTGTTCACAGAAGAATCGTTCTAAATTCTGTAGATTATGACAACCAATATCGAAACACATGCTCTTGAACCGTTTTCCTTTCACGGCAAGAGGACACTACTCGCAACATCGTGGAGAAGATGGAAGAGGGCTTTCCAGTTTTATGTTAGAGGGAAAGGACTAGCAGATGAAGAACAAAAGAAGTGTCTGTTGCTACATTTTGCAGGCATGGATGTTCAAGATTTATTTGAAACTTTAATAGATCCTGGTCCTGGTGAAGAGGTTGAAGATGATACTGCAACAGTATATGAACAAGCCTTGAGAACACTAGATGCTCATTTTGATCCAGACAACAATATTCCTTTTGAACGTCATGTGTTTAGAAAAATGGCGCAAGAACCTGGTGAAACTGTCGATGAATTTATTGCTAGACTGAAAAGGCAAGCTATATTCTGCGCATTTGAAGTTAAAACAGATGAAAATATTCGAGAACAAGTCATTGAAAAATGTAGAGATTTGGTGATTGAAGAAAATTATTAGCCAAAGGAAATGACTTGACATTAGCTGGTTTGCAACAATTAGCTCGAAGTGTTGAAATGGTCGATTTACAATTGAAAAATTATACTGGAACAGACAATTCAAGCAGTAAATTTGAAGATTTTAGTCGGGAAAACCAATCTGTCAATCAAGTGTATCATAGTTCACGCAGACATCAAAGAGGAGGCAGAGCTAAATACGAAAGTAGGTCACGAACTGTCAGAGGTAATAAAGCTGGTAACAGTAGTAAAAACTTTTCATGCTAAAGATGTGGAAAACTAGGTCATGGTTTTCAAGATACAAATTGTCCTGCTAAAAACAGTACTTGTGATAAATGTGGTAAACTTGGTCATTATGCAATAGTCTGTAGGACTAAAGAACAAAATAAGAAGAAAACTGGAAACCTAGATCAAGAATTAATCAAGTTGAAATGGAAACTGAAGAAAATGGTGAATTTGGTAAAGACTCAGATTCTGACTTTGCATTCACAGTCCAATTTCAAACTGATGATAAAAGTATGATAGAAATTAATATTGGTGGAATAAATTTGGATATGCTGATAGACTCTGGTGCAACATGTAATATTATTGATGAGAAATCATGGGAAGACATGAAGAAGAAGAAAATTAAATGTACTTCACAGAAAGTAGAAAAGAAGATATATTCTTATGGTTCAAAAGTTCCATTAAAAACTT
Source organism: Lottia gigantea (assembly GCF_000327385.1). NCBI lineage: Eukaryota > Metazoa > Mollusca > Gastropoda > Lottiidae > Lottia > Lottia gigantea. The sequence continues at coordinate 1,630,979 of NW_008709110.1, forward strand.
TAGGAAAATTCCAAACCTTAGTGAATTTTAGAGACAAATGTGTATCAGGTGAATTTGTGGTTATTAAAGGTGTTGGTAGAGCATTATTAGGAAAGAAAAGTGCTGAAGAACTGAATGTGTTAAGACTTGGTCCAGAGATTAATAGTATTACAAATGACAATATTTTAGATAAATATAGTGATTGTTTTGGTAATTTGGGTAAATTGAAAAACTATCAAGCTGAAATTCATATAGACCCTAGTTTTAAACCCATAGCTCAAAAACCAAGAAGGGAACCATTTGGTTTAAGAAATAAAATCAAAGAGAAGATAGATGAATTGAATAAATTAGATATTTTGGAAGAGGTTAATGGGAGAGTTCATTAGTGGTCGTACCTAAAGCTAATTCAGATGAGATCAGACTGTGTGTAGATATGAGACTGGCAAACAATGCGATAATACGTCAAAGATTCCCGATACCTACAGTTGATGAAGTCTTACAGAATATGAATCGGAGTACGATATTCTCAAAGTTGGATCTTCGTATGGGGTATCACCAGTTGGAGTTAACAGAAGCGAGTGATATTAGAAGTTTTCTAGGTTTAGTTAATTTTTGTGGTAGATACATTCCTAATCTCGCAACAGTGTCAGAACCTTTAAGAAACTTGACACGAAAAACAGTTAAATTTGAGTGGGGTACACGTCAAAAGAAATCGTTTGATAGACTGAAAGAATTGTTAGCAAATGCTGAAACGTTAGCTTATTTTGATCCTGAAGCTGAGACTCAAGTAATTGCAGATGCAAGTCCAGTAGGTCTTGGTGCAGTGTTAGTGCAAATTCAAAATGGTGAACCAAGAATAGTATCATATGCAAGTCGCAGTTTATCAGATGTCGAAAGGTGTTATAGTCAAACTGAAAAAGAAGCCTTAGGACTTGTGTGGGCTTGTGAAAGATTTCATGTTTACATCTATGGTATTAAATTTGAATTATTGACTGATCATAAACCGTTAGAATTCATTTATTCTAAACGTTCGCATCCATCAGCTAGAATAGAACGTTGGGTATTAAGACTGCAACAATATAATTTTAAAGTTCGTTATATTCCAGGAAGTCAAAATATAGCAGACTATTTATCAAGGAGGTCGTGTGTATGTAAACCGCAACTGTTAAATCATGCTGAGGACTATATTCGATTTCTCGCGGTAAATTCTACACCTGAAGGCTTATCAATTCATGACATTGAACGCGAATGTGACAAAGATGATGAAATATCAAGACTTAGAAAGTGTATTCAAAATAGTAGTTTGGAAAACTGTGCTTTACAATATAAATCAGTGCGAAATGAATTGACTTCATTAGGTAAACTTGTTTTAAGAGACACAAGAATAATTGTTCCTCAAAGTTATAGAAAACGTGTTATTAGTCTAGGGCATGAAGGACACCAAGGGATTGTTAAGTGTAAACAAAGAATTAGATCAAAAGTATGGTGGCCCGGTGTTGACCAAGAAATTGAAAGAAAATGTAGAACTTGTCATCAATGTCAACTTGTTGGTCAGACAGCACAACCCAAACCGATTTATAGTACAAAACTACCTACAAAACCTTGGAATGATTTAGCAGCTGATATTTTAGGTCCATTACCGGATGGAAAATCAGTATTAGGCGGTTTTATGAAGTGAAAATTATGAAGATTGTTACGTCTAAAACAATAATAGATTCAATGGATGATATGTTTACAACTCATGGATATCCTGTTACTTTAAAAACTGATAATGGATCCGTGTTTGTGCCAGACGAATTTGAACACTATTTGGAAACTAACTCAATAGTGCATCGAAAATCTACTCCTTATTGGCCTCAAGCAAATGGGGAAGTTGAGAGACAAAATAGATCTTTAATGAAGTATTTGAAAATTGTTCATTCTGAAGGAAATTGGAGAATTATTCAACAGGAACTTAACAAATTTTTGATTGCGTACAGATCTACACCGCATTCAACAACTGGTATTAGTCCTGCTGAATCACTGTATAATAGGAAAATTAAAACAAAAATTCCTGAAATAAATATGGATATAATTTTAGATGATTTGAGTATTTTGGATCGTGATTCGGAAATAAAACAAAAAGTGAAAGATTATGCAGATAAACGTAGAAATGTTCAAATTTGTGATATTAAAATTGGTGATAAAGTGTTAGTATTACAAAAACGTTTAAATAAGTTATCTACAAAGTTTGAAAATGCTTTTTATGTAGTTATTGAGAAATTTGGATCTCAAGTTATCGTGCAAAATTGTGAAACTGGTGTTAAATATACTAGAAATATAAATCATGTGAGAAAATATCTTGAAGAGAATGATGATTTAAATTCTGAGGAAAAGGAGGAAAATGTGAAAAGAAATCAAAATGTGAATAGAGGTGATGCGATTCATAATCAAAATGTTCCTTGTGAGAATGCAAATCGTGAAAATAGAAACGTAGTTTGTGAAAGACAAAGTGGTTTTAATCAGATTCGAAACAGAAATAGTCAAAATAGGAATAGTCAAATTAGTCAATATGGAAACTCAAAACAGAGACAGTTAGGACAATCCAATCAACAAGAACTGTTTGCTAGAAAAAGAATTGATCATAAAGGTGTTATAAATGATTGCTCAAAATTTGAAAATGTTGTTGATGATAATGTTCTTGAAAATCCTTCAAATGTCTTAACTGATGATAGTAATGATATTGATAATCAGAATATTGATATACCTTTTGATGATATTAGTACTAGTGATAGCGATACTGAATTTTTGAATGTTAATAAGCAGGGCAATATTAGTAGAGGTAGACAAAAACGTAAGACAAGATTACCAAAGTATCTTAATGATTATGAGCTCTATTAAGCTGGTGTTCAATGTAAAATTTTGTAGTTAAAAAAATCAATGTCAATATTTTGGTAATGATGTTTTATTTGTTCTCTACTGATCACAGTTAAATATTTTGGTTGAAGTATGCTTAGGTTAGAGCATTGCATCTCTTATTTTATAGATAACTACATTGTTTATTTTAGATATGATTTATAATTAGTTATAATTTTAAATGGCTAAAATTCTGAAAAAGGGAGGGATGTATTGTACGGCATTAATACGTTATGCTAGTCATAGAGCATACAATATACAATATTTCGTTTCATGATGTATTGACTGTACTGAGGGTTGTTAATATGTACAGGATATTATTATTATTATGTACGGAACCGGCGTAATGGTGTGCATGATTTGAACTCAATAAATCTTATTACTTTAATGTTGCTGGTTTAATCCTGAGTATTCCTGAGACGAGGATACTACACTTCCTAATGTCATGTTTTTTTTTATCTCCTTTCATTTGACACCAAAATCATTTAAATCGGATGAGCCATTATGTCCGAATAAAAATCGAATCATTTCAGAAAAATCAAAATGGCGGCCAAAGTTTCACGTCTGTTCTGGATTTTTTTTTCTTCGTTTTTTTGTCACAACTTTGTCTACCTATCAGCATAAAATTTTTTGTCCTATACAAATTACACCGGAAGATATTCAACATCGATTTCCTGTTTAAACCGGAAGTGAAATTGAAAATTTGACTGTACCGTTTTGTTTACTTTCTTAAACCGTCTTTGCTCAATTTTTTTCAGATTAATCAGACAACAAGCAAAAAAAAAAATGAAAAAAATGCAAAATTTGGCAAAAAGAAAATGTCTGCGACAAATTTTCGAATTTTGAAATTTTGAAACTGCTATTCTTTCAGAGCCGATTATCTATTCTTGCACATATTGAACTGTGGCACTTCCGGTTTTGCAAAAAAGATCCAAAATATATTTATGCACATCGTCGCCTATATCTAAGGTTCGTGAACGTTGAAAGGTTGCTGCAACTATTGTAGTCTAAGCTCAGGAAGGTGTGTAAAAATCGAAAAAAAAGAATTGACATTTCGATAACAAACTGGGACTTTGCATTAGCCAAGTCCACAAAAACTCAATAATATTTAGCAGGTATAGTGACGTTTGAGTTGAAATCACGTAATCCGACACTGTCCAAAGCGTCCAAAGCGCTCTCTTAGTTGAATGAAGCAAAGCCCAAAATTGTAACAAAACCATGATACTGTTTTCATATATTGAATTTAAAGACTAAATATGATAAGCTTTTGTACTTTTAAGCCATCTATAAATACATAGAAAGATTGAATTTGTGATGAAATATACGAGCGTACGTTGACAGGACATAATGGAACAGTGTAACGGGTAAGCACGTCCTCTTTCAAATACTCATTTATGATAACAGCCTTCCCGTGTACGTTGAAAATTAAATCTATGTTAATTCAAACATTAGTACTAAGGACCGACAATTTGCTGTAACTCTGTATATGATATAAAAATTCAAAGAAGTGGTATTTGAGAACCTATTAGTATCCACATGGACACTAGTTGAGAATCCGGTTAGTATCACGTACCACTTAATACTAGTATTAGGGTGAATTGACTATAGAATCTCAATGAAGGAACTGGCCAACCTCACAGAGCAGTAGATAAGCATATTGATTATGTGAAAATTGGATAATAGTGTCAGGAAGTACACATAATACACGTTAGACCAAGTTTGATCGTAGCATATCATCGTCGAACTTTTTTACCAATTCCACTTTAGAAAAATAAGTACCGGTACTGAACTTATATTAAAACAATGAGTATTAGAAGGTATTAGTTTGTTAATAGGCGCATCCATTAACGGAATAAATCTAGATATTTAGCTACAGTCATACCTATTGCTGTCACTCCTGAAAATGAAAAAAATAATTATTAAATGTTAAAAACGAAAATGTATTCAATCATGACATATGTCACAAAGTCCAACTAAATACAATTACTTTTGAAAAATATTCATATAAACTAATTAGATTTTTACGCCTGTTGAAATGATTTGTTTTGTAAAATCCTTAAGTCCAGTCATGCATATATAAAATATAAAAATAATCAACTACAATCAATGTGATATACATAACATTTCTGCATTATCATTATCAATCCAGAAATACCTTATGCTTGGTGACTTTTCATTTTCAGTGGATATAGCAGTGAAAGAAATGGTAAATGGGAAAATGACATACCGTTATTACTATCTGTTGAACCCATATCGATATCAACTTCCAGAATAGATAGTGTACCTGATACTGATCCAGCTACAAATAATATATTTTTTCCATTTGGACTCTTTCTAGCTGGTACAAATCTGAAATATACCAGATTCCATAAAATATATTTAATCATTGATCTTTCATTTTAACACATGAAATTGCCTCAAAGACGTATAATATTCAGTTAAAAAAATGAAAGAAAAAAAACGCAGTCGGACATAAATACTTTTGATCAATGATCATCTGATGGGACATTTTTCCATTTTTCAAAGAGTTAAAGACATATATACATGTATACAAACAACATACTTTAAATCTTCGGGATCAATTTCTGAGATTTTTCGTTCTTTATACAAGTCTTTTAAAGGTTTGTCGTATTCAGCTATGTTGAAATAGAGATGGTCGAATTTTGTGTCCTTAAAGTTATCCCCAACCGAGAATACAGCTATTGTCCCTGGCCTTTCACTGCCCACAAATATAAACAATCTACCACCGATCTCAGCAATTTCCACCGTTTCACTTTCAGGACCCTAAAAGCAGGTGTATAGACAATCTGAATTAATTGACCAAATGAGTCATTTGAAGTAAATTCAACTGAGAATTACTAATGATGATGATGATGATGATGATGATGATAATGATGAGGCATCATAATTAAGATCAGGATCATGATATGAATGACCAGTTTTAAAGAACATTTACACTATTCGACCAATTGGCCTACAGCACGGCTTTTGTCTTAATTGTCAAAGATAAATGAACTGTAAAACAGAAATTCCGGATGATGATGACGGTGATGATGATGATGATTACGATGATGATGATGAGATGGTGATGATGATGATGATGATGATGATGATGATGATTTAAAGTACCATATTTACCTTGCTGTCTGATTGGTTGTCCATTTGATCATTGACAGACTTTTTCCCTTCTGTATCAGAGTTAAAGATTTCTGGAGCGAGGGATGATGTTTTCTTTTCTATTATGTCACCACTATCGTACAATATAGACATATCAGAAGCTTTGCGAATAGTAAATCCACGTCCACCAAAGAAATATAAATTTTCATATTTTCCTGTACTGTCACGTCCATCAACGTTAGTAAATTTTAATCTCCCTGTAAAATACAAATTTTCTTCAGGTCGATTGGCAGTTCATTGTGAACCATTCTCAAAAAAAAAAGAAAACGCAATATTCTTTGAATACTCGAATAAAGGTTCTAATTCAGAATATCAAAAGTATCAGAAGATATTTCATATGTAGAATAAATTTCGTCTGCAACAAGAGAAAAATGCCTTTGTACACTGGTGGGATAGATTTTAATTTAAAAGCATGAAAATTAGTCATAACAATATTGCACATCATTACATTAAATAAATATACCTACCCAGTCTACTATCATTGGTTAAATCTGATTTGATAGATCGTGGTATTTTATCAGACAATACAGCTGTAATAATAATATTTACAAAATTAAAATCATCACATTGTCGTATAAACTGCAGTTAATCGATGCATAGAACTTTGCCCTTCATAAATACGCCACTGATCGCATAAAATTCGAAAACATTGTGCCTTCAGACCGGTTATCTTACGAAATAAATGTCTTTTGAAAACATCTTTTGGTGAATGTGGGTTTTCTCAATGGCTTCAAAAATGAAGCTGCCTTATACTCCTCCATTAAATTCCTCACACAATGATTCATCGAGACACCACTGTCACAACCATTAGAAGACAGAATTTTGATAAAATACAGGTACAAAAAACCTACCAGCATCAAATTTCTTTCCTCGACGTTCTTCATTAAACCCATCTTTATAGTCTTTAGAATCACCTTCATTAGCCGTTACAATAATATCAACATCATTCCAATGATGGTATTTGATGGAATCCGGTAAGTAGAAGGATCGTATAAAGTCGTAGTTGTTCATGTTAATACCTTGATTAAATTACAAAAATATATAATAATTGACAAAAAACAACCAATAAGCATTCCGTATGGCACTGACATAATATATTAGGAATGGAAGAGCTATCCATTAAGATTGAATGCATATGGTAAAAATGTATAAAGGGCTGCAACGATTCCTAAAGTTGCGATCCAGTGGCGGAGCCAGGTTTACGTTCCAGAGGGGGCGAGATATCTGAGGTTTCCCGAATTTCTAACTTATGAGAGTTTTGCAAACTCTTCGAGAGAAACACTTGTTATTGGCAGAGTATTTTCACTCTTTCTAGAACACATGATACTACCCCCCTTAGGAGATCCACAAGTATCCAGTTTAATTTACGGGATGTACTGTTTTCACCCGATGTTGGGTGAGATTTTCGGCTGTTATGTTTGTATGTGATTATTAAATGATCTATTTTCCAAGGGAAGTAAGCCAAGGAATTTGTTAACTTGTTAGATGAAACCTTACCGAACTATCTTAATTTAAGACAATTCGGGCACAGATTTCATTTTTTTTTAAATATTGTATGTCATACAATATTTATTGGCACTTGGCATATTAATAGACAAATGAAGACAAATTAATACGTGAAAGCAATTTTTTAACACTTGAACATGACACAATTTCTAAAATACGCGAGGATTCCGTGCTATTAGTCATTAAAGGGGGTTAATTATATTTATGAGAATCGAGCTGATGTATCGCGATTATCTTTTTCTTCCGCAATGCATCGATAAGAAGGAACGAATCGCGGTTCATCGATTCAACGGTGAATCGTTGCAGCCCTATAAGGAATATATCAGCAAATCTGTGTAATGTTTTAGTATTTGGTTTGAAATTGAGCTGCAGGTCTGAGAAATATTTTCACCCTTGTGTGCAATGCCATGTAAAATGAAGTGAAATGAAAAAACAACAGTGTACGTAAATGTTTCGTTTAAAACATGTCACAAATAATTACCTCCATCTTTGTCACTAGCGTCAAGTGTATATTTATCCCATGTTTTATATCCCAATCCTTTGATCTCGTCGATTACTGATTTTTCCAAATCCACAATAGCAATAGCATTGTTCTCCTACAACATATAAGAGGTAATCTTCACTTTCTACAATTTTAGACTGTGTCTCCGGACTGTTGTGACCATGTGGCGACTCCAACGGGAAGGGGGATTGAGGGGGAGGGGGGGACATCACCCCATCCCGAAAAGGCCCAAAAAAATACATTTCTTAAATGTTGTAAAAATGTAGGAATTCTCTTTAATTTCAGAATTTAATTGCCCCCCTAACCTACCTAGAATGGATTCGTAAAAAATGCCGGCGCCCCCCTCTTATTCAAAGTTCTGCAGTCGTCACTGATGTGACCAAACCAACCGAACCAATAGCATTAGCCAAGTTTGAAATTTGGTATTGTTAATATTATGAACCAAACTTTTCATAAATCAATTCAAATTATTAATGAGAGTAATGAAATGCACCACATATACCAGTTTAAAGAAGGAAAAGACTGGGGCAAAAATCCTGCTATCTTTTGTTATATCTTTCATCGCACTATAAACAACTTTTACGCATCCGTCAAAAAACGAAATATTTAAATTTTTAATACAAAATTTCTCTTCGTCAAATTCGACATGAGGCATTTGCCTCATTTGCCTTAATAAAGTTACGGACTTGAAAGAGATATGGAATCAAGTTGTTTCTCTAAATTCAATAACTTCGTTCCGTTGTATGAAAATCATATCCATAAAATAAATTGGATCATTGAAGAGGGCATTGTTGGATATTCAATAGACTCAAATACATAGACAGTATGATTGGTGGTCTGATTCCTCTTTATTCCAAGGACGAGTTATCTCCCTTGAGAATAAGCACACTTCCGTTTCTTAGTCTGTTGTAAACTGTAGAAATAATCATTATGAATGATATTAAACTTTGCCTCAATCTTATTATGATATTATAAGTATCGAACATGGCGCTGCGAGCAACTACAGAGTAGAAAGAAAATACAGCTGAAAACAACTTCAAAATGAGTGGTCAAGATGAAAATGCCCAACCGGTAGGCAACAATAACAATACCGTAAATAATGAGGTCAGACATCAACATGTCAAACCAGCATCATCCTACAACGTACCTATTTTGGAAGTTGAAAGTGACTCTAAAGGTTTTAATTTTGACGTTTGGGTTCGAAAATGGAATGCCTATATTTTAATTACGGGATTAAATCAACAACCTATAGACACTCAATTAGCAGCATTAACTCTTGCTCAGACGAGGCCTGATAATCATTATGAATGATATTAAACTTTGCCTCAATCTTATTATGATATTATAAGTATCGAATAGGCATGACGACACAATACCTGCAGTGCAATATAAGCTTTAGTCTCATCATTATTGAAAGTGATGTATTCAGGTTCTATATCACGATCAAATGTATTACCATTTTCTCGATAAACAAATCTTACTCCTTCCTTTTCTAATTCTGGTTGTCTAGAAACATAAATAGAGTTTGTTGAAAACATTTCCTACATTAAATGCTAATGGTCACAAGGTCTGGCTACTTAAAAGCTTCTAAAAGCTCAAAGAACGGATAGTCTCTCGTCCGTATCCTTATCAGGAAAATTTTCTATATAAATGGTCAGGCATGCAGTCAAAACTTACTCAAAATATATGAATTAGTTCTCCCTTATGTCAATATCTGTTCCTTAACTTACCTGTCGTTAAACTTTGTAAAATCGAGGCCCATGTATTCAGGCGTATTTTCCACGCCATTGGGAAATCTAATAATACCAACACCTCCTTTTGGATCTTGAAAAGAATCAGATGATCCATAAGCTTCAGCTTCGATAGCTACGACTACCGTTCTACAATCCTTTGTTGGTTTGATCATATCTGGTAGACTTCCAACTACAATTGACAAATATGACACTTTAGGGCTACAATTCAAACTTTTGGTGAGGTTGACAAGAAGACCTAGAAAGCTGAAGATCTGTTTCTTTCACAGTACTTATTTTAATGAAAAAGGGTGAAAACAAATGATACAAAACCTTTTTTTGAGGTAGAAACGTACCTTGGATTTTATGGATGACCTTCAATGAATCTGAACTATTAGCTTTGTATTTCTTGAGAACATATACAGTTCCATTTTCTCTACTAGCATCATTGGTTCCATTAACTAAGGCAAAGAAGATATAATCACCGCAGAACTCGATATCAGTTAAATCACTGTCATAATATATTCTACGATCTTTGATAATCATATCGGTTACATTTGATACATCTAATACATGAAATACACCAAAGCCTGAAATATAAATATACAATTTTTACTATTTCTGAATTATGGTTTGTAAGTATTTTATTGAAGTGCTAAAGTGCCTTTAATACAGAGGTTTTCAACCCTTTTCTTTCTTTCATCCCTTTTAGGATCCTTGATCAATTTAATTACCCCCTTCACACTATAAATCTTTACAATTTCGTGATTTTGCCTGCAATCTTTTTCATGTTGGAGAACATAAATAAAGACTTAAATTTCTAAATTATCCATTTGAATTACCACCAGGTTGAAAACCAATACAATATAATGATTGTGTTCTAAGAAAATTTATGATTTAAGAAAAAGTCAAAATTGAAACAGGTCGCCAAAGACACAATGGTGAATCACCCTCGAGGATCACCCAGGATGATGCAATTACATAGCCTTTATATAGAAAAAGGTGAAGAAATAGGTGACACGATTTAATACAAACCTGATACGTAGAGAATCTTTCCTTTATCATCATATGCCATTTGTTCAGATGTTCCAGTGTCGTAAGAAAACTCTGGCTCTCCATTCGCATCATATGTAGGTAAAAATATAGTAGACGTCCTACGTAATTGAACAGAGTACGCCGATATGAACGGAAGTATGAGGGCAATGATAAACACATTCATGTTCATGACTGAAATGGAGCATTAAATATTCAAAGTTATTACTGAATGGCATGGCATCACACCCACGTCACACCGAAAAGGAGTCTAATAGCTATCTTATAATACGATTATGATATAATAATTAAGATATCTATGAGGCGTCCTTACTGTTCTGCTACAAGTATGGTTCTAACACACACGAACGTAGTTCACAACCATTTTGTACCTCTATCTCGACTTAAATATGATATGAAGGCTTTGTTATAATCGTATGATTGGCTCAGGGTGTGTTAAAGGAAATGAAATGAATGGAGTTTTACGTCCTGCCCAGGGTGTTTCAAAGTCAACATATAGTATGTTTGTGTAGGAAACATCAGACATTGTGCAGTGGTCACCAACCATTGTCGCCAATGGCGTTTGTTGTTGACACGTCCAAAACAAAAGCCATTTTTTTTGTGGACGCGTTTCTAAAACATTATACAAGCATCTCCACGGATGCAGTGAAAAAGCAGTATACGCGTAGCAAAAACAGGTTACATGTGCAACGGCGACTTCATATTGCCCTTACCACAAACCTCGGGTTTCTTACATACTTTCGGAGCCCTTTCTCTAGGGGTTCACAGTGCTCGTATTGCGCTCCCAGTGGCTTTCCACACCATGTATGAGTTTCTAATGCAACTTTGTATTCTCTCATACAGAGGTGTCGCTCCTTGTGGTCACATGGAATTTTTTATGAGATTGGCGAGTTTGGTGTGGTTTACTCTTGAAGTTAACCGTGGGTTTTCCACTGCGTTTATAGATTTCTAAATACGAGTACAACGTGATTTACTTATCTTGGATATGATGATCATGCTTTACCAACCCCATAGATATTATTAAAAACGCCGTGGTGGGCGGCCCATCGGAACGCAATATGGTCGCATAGGTCGCGATGAGAGCGACTATTATAAACTTTTTATAGCAATTTTTCGTTTTTCTCATGTTTGCTTGCGACTTAATTCAATTTCAAGATCGCAAATTTTCGCAGTCCGGTTTGACGGGGGGTGTTACCAAGATATATCCAGTGTATCAATCAAAAACCCATCCAAAACAAGTTGGGTTTTATAAGCGTTTAATTTTGCTAGAAATATGAACATAATAAGTAAAAATAACTTGATAACTCGATTACGCTGAATGAAACTAAATTTTATTATAAAGGTACCATGAATTGAATATTTTGATAAAATAATATTGTCAACTGAAAGTAACGTACCGGTTATGTAAAATATTTCAAATACATACCCTACTCGGCCACCTCACCTAATGATTGTAACAGCAGTGATATGCATTGGTATTTATAGTATTTATCATTAAAGTTGGGTTGTCACGTAAAAACACAAAGTTTTAACTATGTAATAACTTGTTTGAAATTTGACGACTTGCAGACTGGCTATGCTTGTAAATTGGTGGTATAATTTCGAAACGTTTCACCTTCATTGCCAGATTGAAATCTCTCACAGCCTAACCAAAAACCAGAATTTATAAACATGTTGCTGCACGAAGTTAGCTCGTTCTTCAACGTTGAATCGTGATTATAACAAAAGACATTTTCTCTAAGGAAACCTGATGGACGAACACGTCATCTCAACTACGCGATAGTGTTACAGTCAGTTAAACAAACAAGAAAATGCAACATCAAAATCACCTCAACTAATATTCTTATCAAGGGAGGGTTACTCCTTAATCCTAACGTTAATAACTAGCTTTATTGTTTATTGTTGTGCTAGAATTTGGTTGATGCCCTATTGAAAGCATACATAACAGGAAGAAACAGTTACGGGTGATGTTAATAATTCAACCAAAATCCAACCAGCACTAATACTGCTCCAGATTCCAAGAGGAGAATCCTAATAAAGAAGAATGGGAAGACAATTGCTGTGGATTACCAGAAAAAATTAATGTTGCTTATTCTTTGCCTTTGTGGCAGCCCATATTGCAACATTCGACGCTATCACGCTGCTCTATTTGTCATACCCGTATTTCACCAAGCATTATTTTGTTCCGTGTAATAGCTTACCCGATCAGTTTTTTCGTCGATCGGTTGCATTTTTCCGATAAGGACTGGTGCATTCGCTTTGGGTGTCGAATCACTGTAATTTTTCGAACGATCGACACGATTCGCAAGTATCCACAGAAACGCTTTGCAGACAGCGAAAAAAAACCCAACAATACCGCATGGGTGAAATGCGGGTATAATAAACGTATTTGAATAAGTGTTTGTATGTTCTAATTTGCACAAGTATCATATTTCATGCAAACGTCATATCGTCTTTGAAATGTGCAAACCCTGTCTACTCATTGTTTGTATTAAATGTAATTTATACAATTCAAAAACTAGGTTTTACCATAAGTGACTCATGTTCTTTAAAGGGGTAGTATAGAGGTTTTCTAAAAAACTAATTTCTAAATTATATGACACTGATAGCACAAATTAGCATCATTCCAATTCTCAGTCAGACATCTGCGGTTCTTGCAATTCCATGAAAGAATAGGTGTTTGATGACGTCACTAATTGCGAAATCTGCTTCATCACATAAGGCCCTTTGCGATTAGTAACATCATCTAGCGTTTAGTTTTAGTGTGCTAATGCAGGAACCACAGACATCTGCCTGAAAATAGAATTGATGCTATCAGTGTCCCCGATACACAATTTTTTTTTAGAAAACCTCTTTACAATCCCTTTAACCATAAGTCCGTGAAAAGGTTTCACAAGTGACTTCGATATTATAATTCAAATAGTGTTGCGTAATTTTAAATATATACAATAATAAGAGTTTCTCTTTCCAATATGAATCATGTGAATAAGCCCGTATAAAAAATACAGAGAGCTCAAAAACTCAACTATTCCCGAGTCGTAACTACATCAAGGCAAATGAAGTAAATGCCTCATGCCGAATTTAACAAAAATAAATAAAACCCGATTTTTTCCGTTCTTCGTCTCTAGTTTTTCGCCAAAATGCAGGAAACATAATTAAATCGAATCTCCCTCGGTCCCCCCAAATCGATTTCAGTCAAAAAAAAAGAAAAAACATTTGATCGATACTCAAACTTTTAACGTATAACAACCAATATCTCATGATCTAATACTTTGAAGGACTTAATTAGAGAAAAAAAGGAAGAGCTACGTATACTTGAAAACTAATTGTATTTAATAGTTCACTATCATTTCACTACTCAGTTATATATGTGAGTGACAGTGTTATCTATCGAAACAACCAGTGAATATTATTTCTTTGATAGATTTTAACACTTGTATAATTTACGACCTAGTAGAAAGATACGATGTATTGACGATGTAAGGCTACAATTATTGAATAATAGGGATAATAGATATTCATTTTTAGAAATTGTAGATATTGTCATTTACAACAGTTATGTTAGTCGATCAAACCATTCCCGGTCCGTATCAAATCATCTACCCAAAACAAGTTGTAAGAAAGATTGTATGAAATGTCGAGTGATGATAGGTGCCTACAGGCATTTTTTTAACGAGTGACATCAGCATCTGTTGAATAATTCCACAAAATAACAGAAAAAGGGTTCTTTACTGTGTATTCTTTATTTAGTGATTAGGGTGATTGAAAAGTAACAAGTTACTATTCAATATAAGGCATTGGTAGTGTTAGGGTGTATTGAGACGAGTCTCAATGAAAGCACTGGCCTAGGTCACAGAGCAATAGATAGGTCTATTAATTATGTGAAAATTAGTTAGTCATTAGTATGATTTTAGTTGAAAAGACACACACACAAAAATACACTGCATGTTATATAATATACTGTATATAGCCATGGCACCAGTCCTGAAATAAGTATTCCCTGAAATCTAACTTAAAAATCGATTAATTTATTGATAGAACATGATACATCAAAATTAAGAAATCTATGCTCCTAGGATGAATAGACATTGTTCAATGGTTCAAGTCTACCGTGAAAGAGGAAATTGCTAAGATTTTGATTTCTTTTGTAAGCTACAACCAAACGTTTTGTGTATACATGGGGAAATTTGTTCTGAAGTTCCGAGTAATGGCGTTTGACTATTATGGAGGCTTTGGTAGCTGTAGAATCAAATGTCGTTATAAAGGGTATTATCTGGTTATCATGTTGAATGTTGAGTCCATTCGGTCTCAAAGTCTGCAGTTGATCGATCCAATAACTTTCGCGTTGTAGACGTCGTCTAAGCTTAGGTTTCATGCTAGGTGATGTAGAAACTGTTTCTATAGGCATGATGAGAAGGTCATCAATGGAATGATCGGGAAGATTGAAGTGATTCGCAATTGGTCTATCCTTGCCAAGCACTATATCATAGCGATGGCCATTGAGTCGCGTTCGAAGCGCATTTTGAGTCTCGCCAACATATTGTACATCGCATTTTTTACAAGAAATTGGGTATATGATATTTTGATCTCCGCATGAAATTAGGTTATTCATCGCAAACAATTTTCCGTTCTTGTTATTTTTGAAAAAATGGGTAACATGTATGTGTTCGCATGTGCGACAAAGCGCACTATGTCCAAATACTTACATATGAAGCCACTGCCAAGCAGTCACTCCCAAAAAGAAACAATCATTATTTCATATTATATTTTGCTCAAAACAATCTGATCCATTATTTTGTAAACAATATCCTCCTATTTGACCAAATCATTAATCACTTACGAGTCGGAAACTTGGTATCAAGACGACCCTCTGTGACAATTGTGCATTTGAATTCTAATATTTTCTTGAAGCATTCAACCCTTGAAAAGGAATATTATTGAATTATGGTAATACAACATTATTGATTTTCTGGGGGCACAAGATGTTTAAATAAATACAATTCTCGACAAATCGATCCGTAAACGACTAGATCGTAGGGTTCAAATCCAGATCAGTGAACAATTTGATCGTTTAATTAAATATTCAGATCCGTGAACACATGGCTCGAAAATTTAATGTTCAGATCCGTCAATAATTGGTTCGCGTAAATTTATATGTTCATATCCGTGAACTTTTTTCTTCTTCGTTTTTTTGTCATAACGTTGGCTACCAATCAGAATAAGTTTCGTCGCGGTATATTAATTACACCGGAAGTAGTTCAACCGGAAGTGAAATTTGACTGTAAAATTTTCTAGATCTGTTTTTACACAAAAAATTACAAGATTATTCGGTCAAAGAGCAAAAAGCTAATTTTTTTTGTGGGGGTGAGGGAGGGGTCAAAAATTGCAAAAATCGACCGAAAAAGCGTTCGGCAAATTTTCGAATTTCGAATTTTTTAATTGCTATCATATCAAACATTACATGTATATTCCAAAAATAAAAAACCAAAAATCGACCAAAAATGCGATTTCTGGAGCCGATTTTCTTTTTTACTGTGAAATGGTTTTGTAAAAAAGTTCCAATTTATAATTATACAACACGTTGCCACTACAGTAGGTCTAGGAAAGTGGAATAGTTGTTGCAACTTCTGCATTGACAATTCGAAAACAAACTGGGACTTTGAGGATGAGGTAATTGTGTGCAAAGTTCCTTTTTCAACAAATGTATTCTATGCGAGTTATGCCTCTGCCCAAAGTGTAAACAATAAGTAATTTACCCCGGATATGCCACGGTCACCTCAACTTTTTTTTATCATAGGTTAATTCATATTCAATATGTGCAAATGTTGCGCAAGTAAAGTCCCACAATATAAATCAGGTTTCAATTTACAAGCAATAGACTGATAAAACAGCTATTCAACACAAAGTCCCCTCAAGTTCACGACATATTTTACTAGCATCAACTAGATTGAAATATGTTACTTATAAAGTGAATGTTGTAGCTAGCTAGGCTCAACCACGACCACATTCTTCACTACCTCTTCTTGTTCCATTTCAATCAATAAATAAAAGCTAAACTTACTTTACATGTATGTCTACTTCCACAAATGTAACGTTGTTAAATGTATTTTGTGTCTTCAGTAATTTACTTGATATGGGTAAATATTCGCTTGTCATACATACTGAGTTTATATGATAACCAGTTTGAGTTATTAATAGAAAAGGAGATCAACATCAATCATTGTGACAAGAAGGATGTGTCACCACCATTCATTGAAAACAAAACATTTTGCAATAACTTTACTCACACAGGCATACATATACATGTACGTTAAGTGTTAAGATAGGCAAAAAAACGCCGATAGCCGAATGTTGTTGAAATGCAAATTTAGAGAAATTCAAAGATCCATCCACCTGATAGTGATGGAAAATGGTCAACATGGTCACCTCGCTTCGATGAGTCGAACGCTCGCTTGATAATTTGATGGTCCAGGGCGAGATCTTTGCAAAAAAACAGATGTACTTCAGAATTTTTCTACCCGGTTTCATCCAGTCAGGAAGTGGGGAGGCATCAGAGTGGAATTAATTTGTGATATCATCAATACACATAGACATACTAATCAGTATATCAGACAAACACTATAATATGCTATGTGGATGGGGATTCCGAGGTGACTAACCCATTCGGCATCAGTTTTCCCGAAGCGTAAGTATGTCATGCAAACGTTACCCGTCACAGCACAATTCAATCAAATTTCGTAATAATCGGATCAGTACTGTAATGTAAAAACACCATAGGCCATAACTCCCATTCTCAATCGTGTAATCACACCAATCCAAGATCTAATAATTTACACAAGCATAGGACGTTCTTAAACATAGGCTACTATCAAAACTTCACTACCTATTAAGTTCACAGTCTAATTTTGACTTTGAGGCACGTTGAAGAAATCAAATAAAAATCCTGTTAAGCTCTTTTGTATGCATAAGCGTAATCTACCAAGTAAAAATCCACTAAAACTGGCTTTATTGCGTTCACAAGAAAGTTTTGGCGCATTTTGTCAAGACCATTTGTCAAGACCATCCTCGTCAGTTTCCGTAAAGCTGAATCTTTCTCGGTAATGAACGGTGAATTGTTTTGAGTCTTCTTGTGCGAGACTCTTTACTGCCGGCATTTCACATCTATTTGCCGAGTGATAGTAATCCCAAATCCTTAGCATTGGAGCGCTTAGTGAATAGTTCTGACACTATATAGTGATCATAGGTTTACCAATTATACAATCTATAGGCCTAATCATTTTGGATCAGTATCGTACGAAGGTTTTGTTTTCACTGTCTTTCTTTATAAGTACTTGAAATAATGAACGATCAGCCTTAGATATCTAAATTACCAGTCTGATGATCATGTGACAAAATTGACATAGTTCCGGTAAATAATAGCAGCCATTATTTACCGTGATATGCTGCACAGAGCGATAACAGAACGTTCAAAATAGTCCGTTTGAGTCAAGACAATACCTTTCAAAGACTGTTCATAGAAAATTTGTGAGAATCAAACCCAGTCGTGGGCATATCATCAATATACATACGAACAAGTTTCGTTAAAATCTGATCAAAACCCTGGTCTCTATCGCGTTCCTATTAAAACTTTGACGTAGTCAAAGGCAATAACTAAAGCTGTTCATTTAAAATTCTGGAATTCAGAGTCGTTTGAAATCTTTCAATTAAGAGGTTTAGCACGTCATTTGTTCAAATTCTACATCATATTTTAGTTTATGTTTTTAATAATAACAGTTTGTTCTGCTCTGAAAAATGTTTAGAAAATTACTAATCACTAATTTTTATAGAAACTGTTTCACTAGCTGACACTTGGGTTGGTGGTGAGACAGAACAATATAATAATTCACACAATAAATCAATAGTATGATAATTGATAAAATTACAATTGTCTTGATGAAAACAATTGAAAATACACTCTAATTTTGAACTCGCTGTTATAGTGTCTACTATTGCACAAGAGTGTCGTACGTTAAAGTTGACCATGTAGTTTGATTCATTACTACACGTTCTGTTCTCTGAAGAAAAAAAACAATAATCACCACGGATAAAAAAAATGAAACGTTATACATAACCAAACAATATTTTTTAAGCTCATTGAAACATTTCGGATATTGATAACATAATAAAAAATTTATTAGGTCAAGAGCTAATTTGATCATAAATCCAAATTCTATTGACTTGCATTCGACACAATAATTTGAGATTGACAGACCTGTTGTTGTCTCAGAATGTTGTGTTGTTGTTTCAGATGGTTGTGTTGTTGTCTCAGATGGCTGTGTTAGAGTCTCAGATGGTTGTATTGATGTCTCAGATGACGTAGTTGAGGACACAGTTGTATTGAATACGTTTGTGGATGTCGTTGACGCCTCAGACACGGAGTAATTTTGATCGCAAGTATAATCACATGTTGTCACCCCTTGATTCCAAAAAAGGTTAGCAGGGCAGTCTTTAACGTAGGTCGTTCCGGAATAGCATTCTATGAATTTAGTACAGTCATCTGGGTATGGATAAAATCTTTCAGATTTGTCTGCACAAAAAGTTGATATATCACTGAAATAAAAGCCTTGAAATTAGATATTTTGAGCCAACTCATTTGGTTTTCATTTGGAAGAAGTTCTTGCTGCTCTTCTGTTATTTGTAATTATACAATATCTTTGGGTAATTTCATTCAAAATCAGCAGTATCAACAACAAACTTTATTCGAAAAGAAATTCCAACTAAATCTATTTAGTCTCTATCAACTTGCTGTTGGAAGAATCATTCTGGATAAAAAAAACGTATACGAAATCAAAGACAATTACTTCACCGCTTACAGATAGCTGCTAACAGCCCTGGAAGAAAGGTTGATCGACGATTGTTGATATTAATTTTTAATATTTTCTTTAAAGCGGAATTTTAATAACCACAATGTTCACTAAACCCATTGTCAATGGTGATATTGTATAGTATGCAACACTGAAAGCATCGCAGACAAAGAAATTTTTTTTAGTGAGCTAAAAAATTTCTGCAATTCAATCTTATGTTTAGTCAGGAATCAATTTAAAACTGCAAATTTTGCACCTTAAAGAAATTGTAAAGTTGTTTTTAGTCTTTATAAACTAGTGTCCAAAAGAAACGATACCAACTTATTTTCAAAATTGTTTTTTACTAAGTGAATTGTCTAATATGAAAACATGCCAATTCGTATTGCACATCCCAAACACAGCATAGTCGATAAAAATACCTTGAACACGTGATCACTTCCGGGAAAAAACGTAAATTTCGTGAAAGTGACATTTCCCTGTCTAGCATGTTCTGCACGTGCATAAAAACTGTATAAACGGCTCATCAGACACGTTGATATCGCAGCAACAAAAAGAACACAAGATATGCCACTTTTGACAGCCATCGACAGAGAGAGAGCCGTTGGAATGGTCCAACAAGGAGCGACACACGTAGACGTCGCCAGAAGGTTGGGCTGCGCACGCATCACTATCACCAGGTTGATGCAGCGGTTACGTCAGACAGGTCAGACGTCAGACAGGCCCAGGAGTGGAAGACCACGAGTAACCACGCCCCATGAAGATCGGTTCATCCGGGTATTACACCTGAGGAACCGCACCGTAACAGCGACGTCCACGGCGGCTACAGCACTGGGACACAGGATCAGTCGATAGACCGTCTACAGGAGACTACGGCAGTATGGTATCCGACCACGTCATCCCTACCGCGGACCGCTCCTGACGCCTCGACACCGGAACAACAGACTGATCTGGACCAGGCGAGTTCGACGTTGGCAACGGCGGGACTGGGCACGTGTTATGTTCTCTGATGAGAGCAGATTCCTCATCTTCAAAAACGATGGACGGCAGCTTGTATACTGACGATTTGGTGAACGTTTGGCGCCTAACTTTATCCAACAAGTCCGGTCGTTCGTATGTGGTGACGTCAAAACGAGGCTTGTCGTAATTCGTGGAAACCTGAATGCACAGCGTTATATTGATGACATCCTACGGCCTGTTGTGGTGCCCTTTATTCAGCAACAGCCTCGTGGACTCCTTTTCCAACATGACAATGCAAGGCCACACACAGCAAGATTGACACAGAACTTCCTTGCCAACGCCAACGTACAGGTTTTGCCATGGCCCGCATGTTCACCGGACATGAATCCCATCGAGCACTTATGGGACCACCTCGATCGGCAAATCCGACTTTGCCGTGTGCCTCCAGTCAACGTCCAGGACTTGGAACGATGTCTCCTCGAGGAATGGCAACGAATCACTCCCAACGTCATCAGACGTTTGACGGCATCAGTCCGTAGGCGTGTTCTGGCATGTATTGATGCTCACGGTGGACATACCCGCTACTGGCTTGACTTTGTGACGTGTGGTGTGACATTTCCCGTTGTTTCTGTGATCAGTGCTCTAACGAAATGTTCTTTTTTCGACCCCACCCATCTTTAAAGGCTTGTCATATTGGTTGTACAGATTTTATTGAAATGGAATTTTTGTACAGATGTTGTGAAAGGATTTCTCAAAAGCATAACACCAATCCTAAACTTCTGCATTGTTTAGTTTTTTTTTTTATGTCGTTGCAAACAGGTGGTATCGTTTCTTTTGGACACTAGTTTACTTTTTACTTTAATATATCCTGCAAAGTGGCGGCACCAGCCTCCTTGATCTGGGAACACAAATAGGGACCCTTAAGGATACAACTGTTGAATAGCATCTTGGCACAAGTCTACTATGGAAGGTCAGGGGAGGTTTTCCAAAAGAAAATTAAAAAAAAAATTTATATTGATGCACACTGACACATATTTTGGGCACATTGCCTAAGTAAAAAAAAGCCTATTTTGAAATTTCTCATGACTTAGTAACAATGGAGTAAAAATTTATTTCTGGGTGACAAATACCCCCACCCCTTTCTCCCAATGTCGCTACCTGCAATTCCAATATATAAGAACTGGATAATTGATCCCTGAACAACAACTGAACTTAATTACTCATACTTTTATGTGAACTTACAAACCGTGTCAATAAAAATGATCGACTTTTAAAGAACTTTTAAATGTTTACAATCTCAAATCCCGAGAGTTTAGATGAGCGATAATACAAGATATGTATCTTAGGTAACCAATATTGTTAACGATTTTCATCCTGCATTGCCAATTAAGGAATTCGCAGTATTTTACAAGATAAGAAATGATTTGTCAACTCTGGTCTGTAACTTAAATAATTTTAGTCTGAACAACGACTGAATAAAAAAAACGTATACGAAATCAAAGACAAACTAGAGCCACTCGTGGCACAGAGTGGGACTTTGCAAACGTAGCAAAATGCAAAAGACTCCGAAAAAATCAACCTTAGACGACAATTAGATCAAGCGCAAGAACAGTCTAAAGTTGAGAAATTTTCATTTTTTAGAAGATTCTAATACCGGAAGTAGACGTCAGACCTCACAAATGAAAGTATCAGCAGATAGCCAAGGTCAATGACCTTTGATCTTGTAAAGGAGAAGGTCTAAAAAGGTCAATATCAAGAGATATACGCCATCAAAATTTCAAATTGCTAACGACTATAAAACCGGAAGTTTATATAGGACGGCAAATATAAAAGTATAAATAGATAGCCAATGCCAATAACGTTTGATCCTACAAAGGTCAAGGTCAACAAAGGTCAAGGTCAAAAATTGAAAATTTTGAATTTCCAAAACCTGTTCCTTTTTTTGAACTAAGAAGCGGAAACAACCGAAATTCTAAGACAAAGTGGCTCACAATATGAGGTAATTGTTTGCAAAGTTCCATTTTGAACAAACGTATGCTTTGCGAGTTATGCTCCTGGCCAAAAATATCAATAATGAGTAATATAAACCAGATGTGCCACGCCCACCTTAATTTTTTTTACATAGGGTAATTGATATTCTAAATGTCATGTTGCGTTTTAAATATCAAGCTTCTACATTATTCAGGTCAAAAGATATAGGTCAACAAATGCCAACAAAGGTCAAAATCGAAAAATGAAAATATCCAAATGTTAAAACCCGTTCCTTTTTTGGAACTATAAAACTGAAACAACTGAGCTGTTAACACAAACTGGCCAAAAGGATGAGGTAATTGTGTGCAAAGTCCCTTTTTTAACAAACGTATCCTATGCGAGTTATGCCCCAGCCCCAAAATGTAAACAATTAGTGATTCAAACCGGATGTGCCACGCCCACCCCAATTTGTTTGTCATAGGTGAATTCATATTCAAAGTTGCTAGTTGTATTCCAAATATCAAGGTTCTACATCAAATATGTCATAAGATATACATACACCAAGCTCAAAGAGACACAAAGATTGTAAAAAAAACACTCAAATTTCAAAAAAGTACGAATTTCAATTTTGCTTTAAAAAAGTTATGTTATATATCGTTAGAAAGAGTATGAAGAGCACATTAAGAATCCGAAAAAATTAACCCTCTATATTAATTAGGTCACGTGCTAGAGCAGTCCAAAGTTGCGAATTTGGCTGTTTTCAGACAGCGATACAACCGGAAGTAGATGTCAGCTGCTGAAAGCAAAGTCCCACAATTACTTCCCCGCTTTCAGAAAGCTGCTAACAGCCCTGGAAGAAAGGTTGATCGACGATTGTTGATATTAATTTTTAATATTTTCTTTAAAGCGGAATTTTAATAACCACAATGTTCACTAAACCCATTGTCAATGGTGATATTGTATAGTATGCAACACTGAAAGCATCGCAGACAAAGAAATTTTTTAATCATTCATATTTTTATGTGAACTTACAAACCGTGTCAATAAAAATGATTGACTTTTAAAGAACTTTTAAATGTTTACAATCTCAAATCCCGAGAGTTTAGATGAGCGATAATACAAGACTGAAACATTAAATGATAGTCGGTACTTTTCTTATGTATCAATGCGCATAGCATAATTTGTAATATTTATCTAGTTACCTAGCAATGCCAGTCACTTCCAGTGCAAAGAATTATATGGTCTGTTGGCCAAACAGACAATCCTAGAATCAATTTTATTTTCACACATGCTCCAGTATGGATTATTAATGCTGCAAATTTTAAATAAATTTTACTTCAGTTACCAAAATTCAAAATTTTAAGATATGTATTTCTCAATTGGAAATATGTCTTTTGAAGTACTAAAAATGTACGAAAATCGCATAATTCCTTCAACAATATCTCAAAGTAGAAATTTTACTCACAATTTCTATGTGTATTTTCAATTATATAACAGAGTATCCTAAAATGGCGAGTCTCCGTGGATCTCTGGACATAACTAGACGTGGAAACCTGTGTCTGAAGCTGACCAGACTGATAGCGGACATTAAATTATTGATTCGTGAACATCAAGCTCAGAACGCACATTAAGAACTATACCTCATTATCAAAATCACAAGATATCAATATTGATTATTTTTCGTAATTAAAAAGTGATATTCAATAAATGTGAATAAAAGTATAGACTTGATTATTGAAAGGAGTCAGTGGCTTCTGGTACTGCAGAGGTGGGGTGAGAAGCACAGACGAAGTAAACTAAGACTACAGTCCCGTTTGTGAAAACTGGCAACATTGTCTGTCACGATAATGCAAATTTATTTTCCTTATTTTTTAGGTGTCTTTTCTATATATGGCAGTGTCTAAGACGCGGATAATTCACACATAGATTTGAAGGCTCAAATTTCGATAGTGAACTGTGAACACTATTGCTCATTAGATAAGCTAAAAAAAAATCAGTTTCTGTGACTGTGCGATCGGTCACAAAAATTTTAGCAAACGACCTTCAAGACGACCTTCAGAGGCATGCCGTAACGAAGACGATGACAAAGGTTTTCCATGGAAATAGATAATTAAGCATTTTCTTTCTGTTTTAATCTTTTGGTGTACCGATACTTCGACAAGCTTTTTAGGAAGTCAAAGCCTAATCCTAATTTCATTTTTTGTCGGTAGATCTGATAAGGGAATGAGTTATCCAGTAAGCCATTTTGCTGTCTAGACATTCTGTCACAAATGGAAATCCAGCGTCCAGTGCTCCTGGATAGGTGTGCCATTTTATTTGAACAATCATTGTCTTAGAAACAGGAATTTTTTTTAGCTAAGCCAATCAGTAATAGTGTTCACAGCTCATCCTTGTGTGTTCAAAATTATCCGCATCTGAATGTTAAAATGGCGACTCGTTTTTGTTGTTTGGGTTTTTGCTTTTGCTGAAAATGTCGCTCGCATTTGGCATTAGTTCAATGAAAGAGGGGAAATTACAATATTGTATTTTTTGGTAATGAATTCTAAGAAGATTTTGCATCTATCATAGGTCTAAAATGTTAACTAATCTAACCTTCCACATTGTATGCTTATATTCAATATCAAGAGTATGCCATGACAAACAAAATGGAATTTGGCTTTGTTTATTGTGAGATTTTGCATTCAGAACCCAAACATTTTTCGAATATTTTACTACTTCAAATTAAAACTTACCATTTCGAGAACTGAATTGCCACTAAGGTCGTAATCAAAAAAAGTTTCTGCATCTTGATTCTTCGAACTAGTTAGATGCTTTCCAGCTAGGTATGAAACTTATCTCCTGCAAAGTAGGAAAGTAAATATATATCAGTTTTAAACTTATGATTGTTTTATTTGAAAAAAAACAACAAATAGCTGGATTCCCCGGTGGCTCACATACACCATATTTCACTTTTCATTTTCAATTAAAAACTTTAATTTTCACCGTGTGATAATTCCTATAATTCTTAATTAAAAACTTTAAGTCAATATGTCATATGAACAGCCACAATCTAGTTAAGAAAGGCGTTAAATGATTTTAATTCAAATTCCATGAATTATCATCTAATCTTCACCTAGGTGAAAATAATTAACACCTAGGTAAAGATTAAAAGTTTTTAATTCAAAATAAAAAGTGAAACATGTCGTTTGAGAGCCACCTCAAATTTTTTTTTAAATAATTTTAACAAAGGTGAAATTAAAGTTTTTAACAAAAACAGAAAAGAAGGCAACAGAAAAAAGGGTGGTACGATATATTTTACACACTTGCAAAGTGGCCCACTATAGAATCAACGATTGAAAAACCATTATACTTACCTTCATAGCCGTCGTCTCCTAAATTATTTAATAAGGAAAACAAGTTGTCGTTTTAAAACGATGAGAATATTAAAGCGTAACAATCAATATATCTTACAGTATGTGGTTCCTGGTTCTTAAAGAAATAGTAAGCCATTTATAATATGAATTGAACAGCAAAACAAATATTTTTCCAGACATTCATTGTACTTTGAAATATGAAATAATATAGGCCTACTCGTTCTCATATTCATTTTTGTAGACACGCAGTATTCTTAATTTTGTATTTTTATACGCCAACGTAATGTGAGGTGAATATGGCTTCCATTCTTTTTGTATTTTGACAGTTGTCAGCTGGAGTAGAGTCAGAAGAAAAAGACCCTGTTAAATGGGGATTCTCCACACCTTCAAAGATGTGTTTTCTTTAACATAATATTGAATTACCTTTAAATTGGTGGTAAATTAGTGTTGGACACCACTGTAACTTTCGTTTTGTTAGTATCACATGACTGTGACCAGTTTTAAATGGCCGATGCCAGAAACTTTGATGGAACCGGAGACATGGCAATGGTGAATGGAGAAAATTATGATATTATCTTTCCAAATGTACCTGGGTTTTGCAGTAAATAGGTTTAAAACCCCCGCACCTGAGGAGATGCGGAATGTTCCCATTTCATAGGGCCTATTTCTGTCTCTACACCAGCTGACTCCAAATAGCTATCAGAGGCTGGAATAGAAACAGATGTTTCGGTCTATCTGTGTGTCTGTACATATATGTCTGTCCGCCAGCCTTCCGAGATTTGGGGAATCAATAGAGATTTAAATGCTGCATCACTGTGGAAACACATAATCACAATATTCCTAGAAAGATTGTGGAAAATGGAATTGATTTGGTGCATTCTAGCACATATTTCCAAATAATTTAGAAATGAAGTAGGAAAAAATTGGGTACAAACCATTTTGGTATCGGCCAGAGTTTTTTAAATGTTTTCTTGAAACTTACAATGATTATTTTCAAAAGCCTACACCGACCGGAAATGGAGTTAGAGTACGCCCCTTGAAAGTATTGGGGATTTTTGTCTTGTAAACAAACATGGTACAGACCAGAGTTTTTGAGATTATTTTCTTGAAACCTTTTTTTAGATTGGAAATCTTATCGTACGGAAGAAACCTATTTAATTGCAGACACACACTTGAACCAGTTCCTGGTTCTTTCTTTGATATTAGGACTCTTTCTTGTAAGCACGCAACAGACCGAAATTCCTTAGATAATCTCAATATTTACTAACTGCCATCTAATTCTGCAGCATATACAGCAGAGGTATCATCGGCAGAGAGGATGGTTAAACGCAGCAAAGTGGGTCTCGATGCTTGTGTAGCTGGGGATATTCCAATTCCCTTTCGCATGGTTGACAGTGGCAGGAGATCCAAGGAACATTCTTGATTTCATCGTCAAGGAAAAAATAAATCACATGAGAACGTGCTAGTAGGTAAAAGGTCGATACAATTAGAGTAAATGTAGAGCTTAAACTTAAACCATTGATTGTTGTTCCATAAATCTTTATAAGGTACGTTAACGTTCGTTAATAAACCGGGATTACGACCCATTACCTTCTATAGATGATTATATAAATATTTCTTTCTTCAAGTGGCAAGTAGTAAGTACAAAGTAATTGTTATTCAGAAAATTCTAGTCTTAGTTATGTGAGATTATCTTTATTTAAGGTATAAAAGATGTGGTGGAGACCAAGGATAATGCTATCCTACAACTCATTTATCCACATGTTTCTTTGTTAGACAAGTGGTGTGTCGAAGTCTACGATGGTAATCCATATCCTGGATGCATTCAGGACTATGATGAAAGTTCAATGTATGTCGAGAATAAGCAAAAATCGATTTTTCTGGCCGATGATGACAGACATTATATGGTACGATTATGATGCAGTATTGTCCCTAATTCCTGAACCACGCTCAGTTACTGGTAGATATGTCAAAATTGATAAATATTGGGATGCCATTTTACAAAAACTCGACCTTGATTAATTGAATAAATATGTTTGAATCGTGGTTTTATTTAATTTTTTACAGTTGTGTCACATCCGTAACGATCTTGTCATTTCCATCACGAATTATATTCAATCCGAAAGTACAGCCTCTCTATTGCATGGTATATTTCTTTTGTAGTTAATACACTAACAAGTTTTTGTGCAATATTCATAAATAACTTCAATTTTCTCCTGTTGATATACCGTTCTTAAGTGAGGTTAACAGCTCATAATTTTCACAATCAATCAAATTTCAAAATTGGCATTGAAACATATGAAAAATTTTGAACCACATCATGGTTTATATTGTTTTAAAGGGAATGTTTTGTGTACATGCAAAGTTTTATCTCCAATCAATGAAGCATACAAATAAAAATTTAGAATAATGCAGAGTCGATACATTTGTGACGGAAATGACAAATATGACCCATAGGCATTGACTTTCGCCTGCAAAAATGGAAAATTGTTTTTCAATGCCCGATATTTTGTCATGTAACACAATTAAGGTAAAAAAGACGACTATTATCAATATAATTTATTTTGAAAATAAGTTCTTAGAAAGTGGGGATTATTGGAGAATGACCTAGCTATGTTTCGGTACTAATCCCTTTATCAAGCGAAATAAACAAAATTCAAAAGTAGGCGAGAAAGGTGCATTCTCTACGAAAGAGGTAATATACGCCCACTGGCAGCTTTGATTTTGAATAAAAATATTTAGCAGTACAGTAACAATCACCAGTATGAAATATTCAACCTTCAGTCATACACTTCTTTTGAACTCTTTAGCGCAATACCGAATAATATTGAGTATGAGTTATTGCCCTTGTTCTTGAAAACGTGTTCAATTTTTAGCTCGTGGAAACTTTAGAAGGCAAATATTCATACTAAATATTTTTTCGATTCTTCTGATTTTCAATAGGGTTAGGTGATAACGAACACTCATGCCAAGTTTCGTTAAAATCAATCAAGAATTGTCCCTTCTAGAGTGTTTACGAGCTAAAAATTGAACGCGTTTTCAAGAACAAGGTCAATAACTCATACTAAATATTTTTCGATTCTTCTGATTTACAATAGGGTTCATCCTGGGGTGATTACGAACACCCATACCAAGTTTTATCAAAATCCATAGGACTAAAGAATTGTGTCTTGTAGAGTGTTTACGAGCAATTGTGGACGGACGGAAAGACGGACGGACATGGGTGACGGCAATATACGCCCCCCGCCCCCCCTTCTTGTTTTTCTTTTATGTTTCTTCAGTGATGAAGAAAGTGATCAGTAGAAGCCTATAAAATTGCAGTAAAAGTCAGAATACTAAAGGACCACTATTCTAGAAACCAGTTTGACGTTTGTCCACAATCTTAAATGACCGAAACGTATCTTGTATCCAAGGTTTTACCAGTTGCAACTGTAGTGGGACCAAGAAGTGTCAAACCAACCGCCGAAAGTGCTCCAAGGCATAGCTGACGTAATATGTTCCTTGATATTCTCCATGTTATCAAACATACTATCGGTGTTTAAGGAACATGAGCTGAAGTGTAGGGCTTGGAAGCTTGACATGTTCCAATAAATAAATCATTTATCAATTTAAATCTTGTTGAACAATTACTGTGAATAGCAGTGGCTCAACTACCATAAGAACTGGTTGAACCTAAGGCCCCGAGCCACCCTTTTTTAATAAATGAGTGAAATAGCATGAACTACATGACAATCTGAAGCTCCAACTCACTTAAGGCCACACTCCACACATGGTTACGTATGAAAATATTTTTAACAAATGTATGATCGGACGTAGATGGACCTTAAGCTTGGCAGGTTCAAGGGAAACAACTGTTTTTATTCAACTTATTGAAAGGGCCTTTCTTCAATGATATTTTGCAATAGTCTGATAGTCGGAATGAGACAATTCGATTTATTTCCATTAAATCGGGGACAAAGAATGACTTGTATTAACGATCTAAAAAGTGATTTTAATTTTATTTCTTTTCTTTGTCCTTTTCTTCTGCAATTTTTTTTAAACAGGTGACATTTTCCATAGACTTATTATAAAAAAGAAAAAATCATTTTGACCTTTGCAAAATTAAATAATTTACCCAAAGCTAAAATAAAGTGTTGGATAGTGAAAATCAGATTGGAAATGTAGGATCCTTATTCGTGGTTTATACTCCACTCCTACTCCAAGTCCATCTATTAGATTATTATTTTCTTTGTGTCTTGATTATCATGTCTGCATTATTGAGCTATCGAGTGCAGGCGTGATGTTCGAGTCTTAATTATG
Source organism: Lottia gigantea (assembly GCF_000327385.1). Lineage (NCBI taxonomy): Eukaryota > Metazoa > Mollusca > Gastropoda > Lottiidae > Lottia > Lottia gigantea. The sequence continues at coordinate 1,661,244 of NW_008709110.1, forward strand.
ATAGTTGTAAGTTTTCCTAACTATGAATAAACAAGTGTGTTTCTTGGACGTTCGATTTCTTTGAATTGGAGCCTTGCATGGATGAAATGAATCAACTCTCCTACATGGTCCGACGAGAACGGATGTGAATTTACGGACAATAATCTAAATCAGTAAAGGAAAGTAAAAAGATCAAGTGGAATTTTCCCAGCCAACACGTTTTGGATTTTCAATATTGACCTTTGACCCCGAACATCGCATTGTGTTTTCTTTACACTGGTGTAGCTGGATTGTCTTTCCAATTTTATTTTTCTGCAACTAACTCTTTGAACATTGGTCTTAACCTTAATAATGCCGCCAAGAATAAGCAGAAAAATAAAAATTCGCGACGGACATCGGGCTGCTGTTAAACGACTTACTGGAAAAGCAGACGCAATATTGGACAGTCTTTCGCCCACTAATTTCGACCGGTTGTCTGATCAATTGAACCAAATTAAATGTAATTTGTATGAAAAAAGAGAACTTTTAACCACTCTGGACAAGGAAATTGTTGACAGCATTGATGAAGATGACATCATTGACGAAATTGAATTGTCAGACAAATATAAGGACATTATTCAAGTGACAATAACCAGATTAGAATCCAGTTTGTGTCAAATGATCCTATGAACATGTCTAGGCCTAAGCCAAAAAGTGACCTTACCAACCCTATAGAGACTAATAAAGATGACATTCCCACATCCCAGCCCCAGATTAAGCCTTGTATAAAGCTTCCTAAATTAGATTTAAGGAAATTTGACGGCGACCTCAGCAAATGGCAAACATTTTGGGATTCCTTCCAGGCCTCAGTACACAACAATCCCTCTGTTTCGGCGATAGATAAATTTAACTATTTGATGTCACTTGTAGAAAAATCTGCCTCTGATGCCATCTCGGCATTGTCCCTCACAGCTGCCAATAGACCCTCCTGCACGTATTGTAGAATGAGCCATCCATCTGCCAGCTGTAAGACAGTGACAAACATTGAAGAAAGAAAGAACTTGTTGAGACGTTATGGGCGCTGTTTTATCTGCTTAAAGAAGCACCATCTTGCCAGAAATTGCCCTTCTAATATGAAATGTTTAAAATGTGGCAGTCGTCATCATATAAGTATATGTACACCCACTTCGCCAAATTCAGATCGACACAGACTTCCCGATTCCTACTATGGTGGGAATCATTCGTCGAACTCAATCTTAGACCAAGATGCTAGACAGTTTGTACCTCAACAAAGTGGCGGATACAGCTCTTCAAAGAAAAATGATAATTCATCAGTAACATGTATGTACACTGGCGCGTGTACATCCTTTCCCGTTCTTCTTCAAACAGCCAAACCTTATGTTTACAGTCCTAAATATCCTAATATGGGCATGACTTCGAGAGCCATATTGGATAGGGGTAGCCAGAGATCGTACATTACCACACGATTGAGAGATGCATTGAACTTACCATCCATCGGACGACAAACCATTCGAATTAAAACATTTGGATCAAAGGAAGAAGGTTTGCAAGCGGTTGATTTGGTAGATTTGTGTATCAAGACGGACGATGGAACTGATATGAGTTTAACAGCCTTCGTGGTACCATTTATTTGTGACCCATTACAGAACCAGCTTGTTATACCTGCTTATCGAAAATATGTTCATTTATCCGGACTTTGGTTGGCTGACTATACCACTGGTGAAATCGGACTAGAAATTGATATTCTGATAGGCTCCGACCATTATTGGAATCTAGTTACCGGCAGGATCTTACGGGGGGAGGATGGTCCCCAAGCAATACACACACGAATCGGATGGGTACTCTCTGGACCGATTGTCGGAAATCTACCCGTGGAGTTCAAACTAACAATCTTATCACAACACATGTACTTAAGTGCTCCACACAATCGGTGAATTATGATGAAAGTCTTACTGGTCAATTGAAGAAGTTCTGGGACTTGGAGTCTATCGGTATCGGGTCCAAATCCGTCTACGAAGAATTCTTAGAAACCATTACCTTCAAGAAAAATTACTACGAAGTCCATTTACCATGGAAAACGACTCATCCCGTGCTTCCGGATAATTACGAATTGAGTTTAAAGCGTCTCCAAAATCTACTTAAACGTCTTCAACGCGATCCCGAAATATTCCGAAAATATGATAACGTCATTAGAGATCAGATAAGGAAGGGGATAGTCGAAGTAGTTCATGAGTCTGAAGAAACTAAAATACCTATTGGCAACATACACTATATTCCGCATCATCCTGTATTACGAAGAGATAAATCTACGACAAAGCTCAGAATTGTGTATGATGCATCGGCTAGATCAGCCGGACCGTCATTAAATGATTGTGTCTACACCGGACCAATTCTTACCCAAAAAATAATGGACATCATGCTGAGATTTCGTTCATATCGAGTGGCGTAACGAATGGCAGATGAAGATAGGGATGTTTTGTGGTTCCTGTGGATAGATGATATTGCAGGGGATCATAAGATTAATATCTTAAGATATCTTAAACGTCTCATCCAGTCCATTTTTGCTGAACGCTACCATAAAACATCATATGGAGAAATTCGAAAATGAAGATCCGGAATTTGTTCGAAAATTCCTCAACTCTATATACGTAGATGATGTCACATCTGGATCCGACAGCGTAGATGATGCATACAGCATTTATTTGAAATCGAAGTTACGATTATCTGACGCTGGCTTTAATCTTAGAAAATTTCTCACCAATTCAGAAGGATTAAGACAACGTATTCAATCTAGCGAAGAACACATACCCACAGAATCGAACATGCCTCCAGATCCAGCGGATTCCAAAGTGTTCGAAGAAGATGAGACTTATTCAAGAAGCTCACTTGGATCGTACACAACAGGTACTGCATCTGATCCTGATGGTGAACAGAAAATACTAGGTATCAGATGGGACTATGGAAAAGATGAATTGATATTTGATATACAGTATATAGCTTCTGAAGCTTTATACGTTGGAACAAACAAAACGGAACGTTATTAGTCTTGCTTCAAAATTTTACGATCCACTTGGAATTGTATCACCTGTAATCATCCAGTTCAAACTATTATTTCAAGAACTCTGCAAAGATCAGCGAGACTGGGACACACCTCTCGATGGAATATTCAAGAAAAAATGGGACAGTCTAGTTGATGGTTTATATTCCATGCAACCAGTATGTTTACCTAGATGTTATCTTTTTGATGTTTACGATGATCCTGTTTCGTACCAACTTATTGGATTTTGTGATGCTTCTCAATCAGCATACCGAGCTGTAGTATATATTCGAATTGTTACTGTCAATGATACCTATATTCGGTTCGTCGCTTCAAAAACGAGAGTCTCGCCAATTGTTAAACAGACGATACCTAGGTTAGAATTGTTATCGGCACTCGTGTTAGCAAGACTGATTGACAATATCAAAGTTGCTCTTGATCCCGAAATCGATTTATTGAATTCGATCTGTTACTCCGATTCTAAGGTTGCTCTGTTTTGGATTACACAACCTAATAAAGAATGGAAACAATTTGTCCAAAACCATGTAGATGAGATTCGAACGTTAATACCAAAAAGTGAAGTTTGCTGGTAACATTGTCCAGGCCAGGATAATCCCGCAGACATTCTTTCAAGGGGAATTAATCCTAGTCAATCTGGTCCAAACTCGTTATGGTGGTTTGGACCAGATTGGCTTAAGGCTCAACAGGCAGTAGAAACAAGTTTTGACGATATGAACCTAGACATATTCAAAGACGATTGCCTGTGCGAGATGAAACTTGGTTTTCGGAAACAATTAAACTCGGTTACGTTAGTGGTCGGAAATGAGTTTGTGGGAGTTCAAAATATCATTGAGCAGTCTGAGAATTTGTGGATAAGGGATGTTCAGAAACTATTAAATAATCGAAAGAACTACAACAGGTTGTGTCACCAATTAAACACGTTTGTTGACGATTCGGGGATAGTAAGATGTGGTGGACGTTTAGATCATTCGTTAAGTTATTCTTCAAAATACCCTATATTATTGGACACTGAACACTGGTTTACAACTCTTATTGTACGTGATTGTCATCAGCGAGTGATGCACGATGGCGTTAAAGCAACACTCGCAGAATTGCGATCGAGATTCTGGATCACGCGTGATAGACAGTTTGTTAGGCGACTTGTATATTCCTGTATTCCCAGTAAACGATTCGGAGCCAAACCCTACCAGACACCACCGACACCACCCCTTCCCGAATTTAGAGTATCTGAATCATCTGCATTTGCCTACATTGGTTTAGACTATTTAGGGCCTCTACACCAAATCTACTGATGACACAAACTCAAAGGTTTGGGTGTGTCTTTACACATGTCGCGTCACCCGAGAGATTGTTCCCGATCTAACTCCAGAAGCCTTCCTGAGAAGTTTCCGACGATTTACAGCCAGAAGATCTATTCCATCTGTTGTTGTATCAGATAACGCCAGTACCTTTAAACCTGCGGAGCGGGAGATAACTAAGATATTAAAGGAGAAGATGGTCCAAAACTACTAAACTAAACATAACGTGAAGGCTCCCTGGTGGGGAGGTTTTTATGAACGTCTGGTACGATCTGTAAAGGGATGTTTGAAAAAGACATGTGCTCGAGCGAGAATGACTTACTACGAACTCTTTACAGCCATAACAGAAGTTGAAATGATATTGAACTCTAGACCGATATCTTTTATTTCGACAGAAGACATCGAAGAACCGCTTACCCCATCTCACCTGATATGTGGTCATAGAATTGCAAGCCTACCAGACAGACCTTTACCAAATGATGATGATGATGATTTCAATATTCCTAAAGATGATCTAAGTAAGATGATGAAACACGTTAAGATGGTTTTAAATCACTTCTGGAATAGATGGCGGAAAGAGTACCTAGTGGAACTGAGAAACTCGCATTACCATAACCATAGATTGCCCCATACTGGTTTGAGTATCTGAGGGTGATATCGTTTTGGTTCATGACGAAGATAACCCAAGAGGAATTTGGAAAACGGGAATGATAGAAAACCTTATTAATGGTGCCGATGGTATCGCTAGAGGTGCGATAGTTCGTGTAAGCAACAAGAATCGTAAACCTCATACATAGACCTCTCCAGAAGTTGTATCCTCTAGAAATCAATGCTAGATTCACGGATCCTGAAATTGTGCCCCAAGATGATGCTACTCCAGATGAAATTCTGGATACTTGTAACTCTAATATCATGGACGATAATCCTGTGGAGTGTAATCCTGTTGCAAAGGCGAGACCAAGAAGGACAGCAGCTACTGAACGGGAGAAGTTGCGGAGACAATGGATAGCGGAATTGACATCTTAAGATTCTATTTGTTATTAGAACATTATTCTTAGGATCCTTATTCGTGGTTTATACTCCACTCCTACTCCAAATCCATCTATTAGATTATTATTTTCTTTGTGTCTTGATTATCATGTCTGCATTATTGAGCTATCGAATGCAGGCGTGATGTTCGAGTCTTAATTATCGGAAGTTGTAAGTTTTCCTAACTAACTTTCCTACAGGAAATGGTTTATCCTGATAACGCATTTCGGAGAACAAAATAATACTTTTAGATTTTTATGACTTTTTGATAGAATCCATTGTGATAATAAACTTTACAAATTCTGTCAAGAAATTTGCCTCCATGAGCATCCGACAGAGCTACTTCAATGTTTGAGAATTAGTTGTAGTCTGGAATATTTATTATGTTATTATTATTTCCCATTGACCACTGAGAGTTTCTTGCATGGGGTAGACAAAACATTTTTTGAACATGCATTTGGTTGGTTGAACACTTGAATGATCTCGAAATATGAAAAAACCCACTATCATCCCATTTTTTTTTTAAAAATAAGTCTATGCCCCACCCGACTGAATACCAGCTTAACAAAAGTACACCTAGTCCTAGATTTTTTAAATTTGTGACATTTTCGTTTGAAATTTAAGGACGTGTGTGTGGTATTCATTTATAATGTAACCACAGTCTACACAAATTTATATGCTGATAGGCTTACTGATAATTCAAATTTTATTTTTTTTATAAATGGGCCAAAAAATTAATTTAACGACTAAAGTGCGTTTCCCTTGGCTTGGGCCTAAGTCGGCAAATATTAGGCCTATACAATTTATAAACAGGGAAAGGTCTTCAAACTCAAGTTTCGAAGTTTATAGGCATAAAGGCCTGTTTGAAAATAACCAAAGAATCGACATCTCCAAGGCCTAAACTGGTCCGCCATTCCATCTAAAGCTTTGCACCGAAAGTGGAGCGATAAATACAACAGGGTTCCAGTTTAGACCTAGGGCAAAGCTTATCTTCAAAGCACGATCTCTAACGAGTGAGGCGAGAAAATTCAAGTTCAAGGTCGACCCACCCAAAATGGCGACACAGAAGGCGAAATTCGGCTCTGCATTTGTACCAAGTATACAACCAAATTAACCGGATTTGTGACCAAGAAACAACTTACTAGTCTTAGCCGAAGAATATATTTGGATTTGAAATTACTGTTTGCCTTTTGAATTGCTTGTGGCCGGTGGAAAAGGTTATCTTTGTGAGTATAATGGTTCAACTCTGACCCCTCCCAACTCTCTTGTCTTGCCTACTTGATTTTCTCGCACTTGTTCATCTAATTTGAATTCATCACACTCTGACATACGTTTGCCGAAATTATGTTTTTGTCACAATTTGTCTTGGGGTTTTAAATTAATCGACGTCAGAATCATGCAATTATCCTTAGTATTAGGTGACAGTAGATCCAATACTCTGTCTTTTAAAGTAATTCCACCCCAGTTTTAGCATTGTCACACTTGACTTTGTGACCCAATCCCATACTCTGACTGGATAATTATCATATAGGATTGTTGGCTAACTTTGTCATATTTTTTGTTTAAACTATCTTGAAATGGTAACTTATTAGTAACAATTTATTTGGTTGTATTTTTCACATAGAAATAAGTTTTTTTATTTGGTAAATTTCAATCACCATTACCATCTCTGTCAAGAATAAAAAAGTGCTGATGAAATGCTGTTTGTTCCAGCTTGTAAAAGACTATAATAATAGATTGACCTCAGACTGATGTCATCTGATTTAATTTATTCCTTTGAACTGAGCTCTTTCATGCGTTTATCATACAAACTCCTTATCACAGTTATTAGTTAATGAAAATGTATGTCAACTTCCATAGTACCAGTAATCTTTGAATAGATTTTAGTTTTAAAATCAAAGTAAGCCAACTTGATGAATAGGGGCAAGAAATCAACAAGGAGAATATTCACAGTATGAAGACTCTTCACGATTAATAGTTTAACAGAAAGTCAATATTTAGTAATCAAATTTCCCTGTGGGCCAGATTAAAGAGAAATATGCACCATTTTTTTGATGATGCATTCCCTAATCTCAGAAATGCTAAGCCAATCTGTCAAAGTGTTCACAGTTTACCGTCGAAATTTGAGCCTTCAAATCCATGTGTGTCAAGAATTATCTACGTTTGAAAGTTAAAAAGATGAGATTTCTTATCTTGAGACGCTGTAGTATATAGAAATAGGAAAAGAAATTCATATTTTGAGATATTTTTGAAGAAATTATGCTATTTTCATACATTTCTAGTACTTCTGAAGACTATTTACATATATATTCAAAACTCAAATCAATCGACAAAATGGTGCATCTGTCCCTTTAAAGTACTATATACGCCTATATTAAAATTGGATCTAGTTTTCTTTCAAAATAAAAAATGAATATGTTTGGCTGTAGTATAAATCAGATCCTGATGAGTTATTGAATATCCAAAACACTTGCAGACAGGAATGGATAGTACCAGTAATAAATACTATGGACATATTTGAATCGCAAACTCTCAACATAACATTATGAAAAAAGTTTGATTGGCTCTCTTCACTGGTCATACAGAAGTCATTTTCAAGTATAAAAATGCTGGCTTCAATTGTGTCCAATATTGTCTTCTTTTTTTCATTACTTCAATTGTCACTTTAACTTGAAATATGAAATGCACAGCTGCATCTAAAAACCAGATTTAGAAAACAATAAATTTGATGAAAAAAATGACTCATTTTGATTTATTGTTTTAAACATGATTTATCATATTGGAAATAAACTAGTTTAATTCAGGATGGATGAATAACTCATTCATATTCTCATTTGTCATCTTATTTTATAATTTTATTCTTTCAGTGTATTGTAAAGATCATCCTATATATGAGAGAGAGAGGAGTGTCGATTGAGAAACATTGTATTAGTAAGACTAAAGAGTAAGACAGTTTTATGACAACCTTTTATTGACGTTATTTGACAAAACAAACTACTGTACACAAATCACTAGTCAGTCTGTAGACTATAGGATTAACTTCTATTTGGGTCAGTTTGGATTAATTTATTTATGACAGTATTAAATCTACTGGATTAACACTCGACTTTACTATTGTGTCTTTTATTTTCATTAATCTCTTAAAAATAGTGTGAAAATAGTTTGGATCTGAGTAGTGGTGGAAAATCAGAATAAATCTTTATATCATTGCTGTATGGATAATAGATGGTGTTTTTGTGTTTTATACTGGAGTGAATCAAAGTTAACATGAAGGAGTATAAAGTGGTGGTTTTAGGCAGTGGGGGTGTAGGGAAGAGTGCATTGACAGTTAAATTTGTGTCAGGAACTTTCATGGAAAAATATGATCCCACAATTGAAGATTTCTACAGGAAGGAAATTGAGGTGGATTCAGCGCCATCAGTTCTAGAAATTCTGGATACTGCAGGGACAGAACAGTTTGCCTCCATGAGAGATTTGTATATAAAAAATGGACAAGGTTTTGTGATTGTTTACAGTATAACCAGTTTACAGACATTTCAAGATATAAAGACAATGAGAGAACAGATTATTCGTGTCAAAGGCATCGAAAAAATTCCCATGATTCTTGTAGGAAATAAAGCTGATTTGGAACAACAGCGTGAGGTGCCATCAAATGAGGGTGCTGGATTAGCCCAATTTTGGGGTTGCCCGTTTTTAGAGACCTCTGCTAAAAGTACCCAAAATGTGAATGAAGTTTTTATTGAAATTGTGAGAGAAATGAACACAAGTCCTTTAAAAGAAAAAGGTGGTTGTTGTCAAATTCTTTAATCACTGGTAGGTATAGTATAGACATTTTCTTTGAAAAATTCTTTTAAGAAATAATTATGAACTATAAGAAACTGATAGATATTTAATACTTTAAAGAAACTGTTATATGTAAACTGCCTATATATGTAAGATATTTAATTTGACTGTATTGACCACCAATAACTTTTATCAGTTATCAGGCTGTTATTTGTACTATTTCCTGGTACAGAGTTAACAGTAAGAACAAGGAAGAGCGCATCGCTTCACTCTCAGAATTGGTAGTCAACAATGACAGCTTTTCGATTTCGGTTTCAGAACTTTATTTGTCAGTATGTAGATAGGGAAAATATGAGTCACTTTTACAGTTGAGGTATTGAAATAATTGTTTAGAAATACATGTTTATGGTATAATAGATGAGGATGATTCACCCCTTAATTATGTCAAATTTATTTGAAAGTATATTGACTTCATGTGTCATGAGGTATTTTAACTGTTCTCATGCGGTACTTTCAATGGACCCTTTTTTTCATTCAGGAATTGACAGTCTTTGTCAATTGAAATATAGATCAATGACTTTAATTATTTGAGCTGATAAAATTATTGAATTATGTCCTTTATATGATATTTGTTTTAGTAAGATATGATATCAATTATTAATCAATATGACCTTATTTCTAACCAAAGTCCCTAGGGCAAATCTCACTTTATAGTTCACTGACTTTCACTAAAAACTTGATTTATATTATATATAAGCTTACCTATTGGGAAACAAGCTTGAACTTCTAGCAGGTCATGTTTTGCTAAGGGGGCCAATCTTGTGACAGGCAGAATTCAGAGTTGCCATCAGTTGTTCTACTGTTACTAGCAAAAACTTGAGTCTCATTAACTTAAAAGTCTTTGTTAGAGACCATGTTGGAATCAATCATACTTGTAAGATGAAATAAACAAATAAAACAAAACACATCACAAAATTCAAAATAATAGTTTGGTATTACATTGAGAGTGTAACTAATGAACTTATGAGGAAGTATATCAATTATAAAGTATGAGCAATGAAAAATGATGCTATGGATCTGTTAAATTTAATGATTAGCAAGATATCCTAATAATTTAATTTGGTTACAATTGTTTAAATTTGTATAAGGTTAAGATAATGGGTATATTTCCTATCAAGATGACAGTCAGACTGAGTATGTTAAGTAGTGTATATTTGTAAGACGACTCATACAATATAAGATTGAATAAGGAATACAACATTGTCAGTATTGGGTTATAAATGTTTACTGAATAAATTTGACATCTTGCTTGATAGTCACCATTGAAAACTAAAGAATGACATTAAGGTTACAGTAACGATGATCAAGCTATTCTGTCTTATGGATTTTTATGCTCCCAAATGTTTTTAAGATATTTAAGAAATTAAACTAGTTTATATAAGCTTAGGCATTATTAGAAAGTTTATGATGTTTTTGAACATTTTTTATTTAGATTATCTTTAGAACATTTAGTTAAATTTGGTAACACTCATTTGTAAGCCTTTGACAACTCGGAAGGTTCTTTTATTTTCTGAAAAAAGTCACAGGACATTGACACCAAAAGTGAAAATTTGACCAAAATTGTAAAGAAATAGTCGAACATTAGACTCTTAAAGTTGAGATGAATCACAGTGGCAATTGACTAGAGAGATTATTATAAGTCTTCTATTATTTGTGTCACGTGGAGAACAAGCTAGATTTCAAATCTTAAAGTCAACATTTACATCTTGGCTTGTTATATGAAGGTCAACAAGACTATCTAACATCATGTTGATGACGTGTTAACGAGGACTTCAAATCTCTTACAATATTTTAATTGTTTTCATTTTAACTTTGTTGACGGAAATGTTTGTCATATTAAGTTCAGTAGACATCCATGATAAGCCATTTTCTAACATAACCCAAGTTAAAGATCGACTTTTTATATTTTGTTTATTGTAGTATTGACAATGACAGTGTTTTTTTTTTATAAAGACAGCTCAAGAAAGCAATCTATTTTCATTGTAACCAGTAACCCTGTTTCATATGGTTAAGCATAATAACTCAAAAATTATCAAGTGACATGTAACAAGAGAGCAAAATCATTATAGATAAAGGGATTAAGGTTTGTGATCTCTTTTTTGTTGTTATCAAACCTGATAAACCTGAACACTTGGTATTCTGGTATTCCAGTTCATGAATGATTAAAAAAAATCAAATTCCTTATGACAGCAGTTTTCTTGAAATATAGACTTTTAAGCTATAAATATCCCCCATTGTGAACCATTGTATTCTTTCTATCTGATGTCTGATATCTGATTGTACATATTAGATAAGTCAGAAAACCTCTTTATGATTAGTTTTAGACAAATACAGCAGGAAAGAAAGTGCTGTCTCTTTCTGTGAAAGGATGAGAATGACTCAAGTTAGCTTGATACTCTGCATTTCAATGTCTTTCTGTATTTAGTGATAGTGATATTGTATAGAACAAATAATGTAACATGCAAGTGTTGCATTGAACCTTGTGAAGAAAGGACCATCTTCGGATATATTGTATATTCATTATACATCATACATTTCATGTCAGCTTTAAGAACTTCATCTGTGGTGTGATGTTGGTCTTCAACAAGAAGCACTACATGTCTCCAATGTAGATTTACATTGAATCTGGTCAAGAAAATTCTACTTGACCTGACATGTATAGGACATTGAAAGACTCATATTGACATAACCCACAAGTAAATTATTGACACATTTAACCTAACATCTCTAATTTTATTGTTCAACTAAGATAGTCTATTGACTGAAGATAAAGAAATACTGTATTTAATCAGATTAGCAGTGATAATAATTCTTTTTTCACTAGACTTTCATTGCTATCTGTTTCTCACAGCTTCTGTATCACCCTATTTTTATTGCATGTAATTTAACTTAAATTAAGTCCCCAATAGAAATGTCATCAACCACTATCTTCAATTTTTTGAGGAAGGAATATCTGGAAATCAAACTTATTTTCTAGGTGTTAAATGTCTGTTGCTGTTATATTAACTTCATGATTCTGACAGCTAGACATCGGCCAATCTGCTGCTGACATTAAAGATATATTTTTTAAATTTGTTGACTCTTATGGCAAACATTTATTTATAATGCATTGAGGGAAACTGGCCAGTTCCCATGACAACAAATGACACAAACAAAAGCCAGGACGTAAAATGTAGGGCTGGGCGATATATACTGGTATCACGTTAAATACCCATATAGGGATCTTTATCATTTGTAATATCGTCTGATTAAAAAATACCAAAATATAGCCATATCGTGATATATGGTAGTTATCATTAACAAGTAACTTAATAATTTGAAACAGATGGGGTTTTTTCATGATAATCAAGACTGGGGTGTTTTTGTTTTTTCTTACATCTAAAATTGTTTTTTTTTTAAAGAACCAGTTAAAACCCTTCTTAAGAAATATTGGGCGATATCATGATATATTAAATGATAAATAGTGTGATTTCCACTTGAACCAAACCCTAATAAGATGGCTATTTTTTGGCATAGTATAGATAACTATCAGAATGTTGATGGCTTTTAAAAGATTAGTTTTTTTTCTATTATGTAATGCATCATAGATTTAGGGTCATGAAATGTCAGGAGTGGGTGGGAGTAAAACTTAAAACTTAAAAGCGGTAATTTGCTACAGATACTGTCAATATCAGTCCTGTATTTAGTTGTAAAAGCTTGACATATATTGTCTGGAATCTTTCATGTAGTATAAATTGAGTTAGTGAACAGAACAACTTCACAGTGAAAAAATTGTAGCTGTCTACAGAAACACATTTGTTTTACATCTGAATGTCAAAAAACTTACACTTTTATCTACTTAGAAGTGATTATCAAATATCATGTCAATGACAGTGAAAAACACAATAGAACAGTTTCTTAGAACAGTAGAATTTGATATCATTTGCTTGGTTATGTCAAACAACTAATGCTTCTTGGTTTTAATGTCATTCAGCATTTGAAATTCTGTGACCTTGAATAAGTCATCTTCCCACATTAATCCAGTCTGCTCACCTGTAAATGGATAGACATTATCAAGATATGATTTATGCTGAGAGGTTTGGTTAAGGAACAGCTGTTTGATAGGATCCTCAGAAACCTAGTAAACTGTTACTAGTGTAATAAATGGTTCGTTCTCTCTGTGTTAATCTAACTTGTATATATAACTTGTCCATTCTAAAGTAGATATTTTCCATATCTCTCTGTTGAGGAATCCCACACAATTTTTAGGACTATGTTGTGAGATTTTGGCCCATTGAAACCTTGCAGTTTGTCTAACTTCTCTCACTCTTAACCCTGATGTTTAAAATATAAATGGTTACAGAAAATTAGTTTGGATGACCATTTGTTAATACCTAATTTGTTATACGCCTACATGAAATGGGGGGCGTATATTGTCGTCACCAATGTCCGTCGGTCCGTCCGTCTGTCAGTCCACAATTGCTCGTAAACACTCTACAGGGCACAATTCTTGAAGGATTTTAACGAAACTTGGTATGTGTGTTCGTAATCACCCAAGGATAAACCCTATTGAAAATCAGCCAAATCGTATAAATATTTAGTATGAATTATTGCCCTTGTTCTTGAAAATGCGTTCAATTTTTAGCTCGTAAACACTCTAGAAGGCATAATTCTTGAAGGATTTTAACGAAACTTGGTATGAGTGTTCGTAATCACCCAAGGATAAACCCTATTGAAAATCAGCCAAATCGATAAATATTTAGTATGAATTATTGCCCTTGTTCTTGAAAACGCGTTCAATTTTTAGTTCGTAAACACTTTAGATGGCACAAATCTTGATGGCTATTGACGAAACTTGGCATGAGTGTTGGTTATCACCCATGGATAAACCGTATTGAAAAACAGAAAAAATGAAAAATATTAAGTATGAGTTATTGCCCTTGTTCTTGAAAATGCCTTCAAATTTTAGCTTGTAAACATTCTAGAAGGGACAATTCTTAACGGATTTTGATGAAATTTGGCTTGAGTGTTGGTTATCACCCAAGGATGAACCCTCTTAAATATCAGAAGAATCTAAAAATATTGAGTATGAGTTATTGCTCTTATTCTTGAAAACGCGTTCAATTTTTAGCTTGTAAGCACTCTTGAAGGCACAATTCTTGACGGATTTTAACGAAATCAAAGCTGCTAGTGGGCGTATATTACCTTGCCTGGTAAGCTATCTTTATTATAGATCTTAGTGCTAAGGGATGGCACTTTTAATGTTTACTACATAATGTATCAATAGATAGATTATAGCATACCTACAAAAATTTGAGTTCAAACAGGATTTTTGGGAAATGATGATAATACATTGGTCTACTCAATAGCACTGTAGCATAGCGTCTAGAAAAATCTTTAAAAAATTGTAAGTGGACCACCTCATAACTATGTCAATGCCTTTTAAAAGCATAATTTCTGAAATCACAAACAGGATTTGATGCTATACAGCTTATATTGAACTCTGTTCACAAACAGTGTCGAATCATAAAGGATGTCTAAAGATCTATCAACATTATGAAAGTGATACTATGTCTTAGAATGAACATAAAATTTAAGTTCAATATGAGAATATATTCATTAGTTGACTTACCTGGTGTCATAAAGTTACAGCAGAATCCCTGAAAAATCTGTAAAATTGGAAAATTCATAGAACTAAGTAATTGTTGAAAAACGCTTAATCTTACTATTAAGCGTTTTTCAATACTTAATTGCATATTTATGGATAATTACTAAGTTTTTTGGATTTATCGGATTATATAAGGATCCTTATGTTATTTATGACACCAGGTATATCTACTGATGAATATATGCTCTTATTGACCAAGTTTAAAATTCTTAAATTTTATGTTACACTATTTCTTTAACATTCAGATATTAGAGTGATGACATTTCTAAGTTTCAAAATACATATATTTGTTGAATTGCAGCAAAACCTGAAAAAAATAAACTCTATCAGCTAAATTGGTTAAAATTTTAGTGATAAATCATTATAATACACTAATTCTAATGATAAATATATAATGATTACAGTTCTCATAAAATTACTGATATTATATCACATAACATATATTTTAAATATAGTATCATTTAATACATGAATAATGAGTAAATATATAATATTCTAATAAATAGCTATAAGTCAATAGTACTTCACTAGGTTGACATAGTTAAACATAGTTCAACTTTTAATCATATCCTAGCTATAGTTAAATACTAGTACTAGTACAAGTGTTTGAGGTTCAATGTTCAATATGTTAATACTAACAACAGTTTCTAACTATCTGGTATCCATGTATGTGCTTCTATGAAGGGGGTGGATGGGCCACAGTATTGTCAATTGGGACAAATAAGTTAGTTTGTCAATGAGAAAATGGAAACTGCACTAGCTGTAGCATTACATGAACATAATGATTTCATGGAGTGCAATGGAAATTTTCGATTATATTAAGGTTCCCTGTTAAAGTAAGACTAGACCAATTTACAAAGATTGTAATATAAACCCAAAGTGTTCTTTATTGGGTGTTGTACACTAAACACTCATAACATAACCCATCCCAAAGGCAATGTTAAAATGTGTTGAAGGCCTTACTATTAAAAAATGGAATGTACTGTGTCACTTGACATTTGATAAGATACTAACTTTATCTATAGATTCAATATCCATCTTATCTATGTTTTATCTTTATTTTTTCAGGGTATTTTATAACATGGTAAAAAATATCATCTGCTGCAACTCTTGACCTATCACAAGATTTCTACAGTAATACAGATTGTAAAAGATACAGATTGTAAATGATGCAGTTTGTTGAAGATACAGATTGTAGAAGATGCAGATTGTAAATGATACAGTTTATAGATGATACAGCTTGTTGATGACACAGCCTGTAGATGATACAGTTTAAAAACTATGGAATGAAAAGTGTTCAACTGAAAGACTGTCTTTCAAATTGAAGTTTGCTGGTTCATAAACACATACTTTGTTTTTATATATTTATTTATACACATAAATTAATGTGAACATTCAATTAAATGCTGCAAGTAGCTTGACAATTTGATATGATAAAATACTTTATACACAGCCCTGTATAAAATGTGATGCTTTCTGTTATCAAACAGAACCATATTTAGAATTCTTATATGTTTTCTTCATATTATTGAAAAATGGTTTATAATGTGATGGGTTGAAAATAGATAACAACTTTTAATATCTTGATTGTCCGTGATTTTCTGAAAGTGTTTTGTTTTTAATTTAAAAAGTGTCTATATTGTTTAGTCAATGTATTTTGGTCACACTCAGGTTAGGATATGGATAAACATAGCAATAGCTTGATAAAAAATCTAGAGTTAATTCTAAACATAAACATGGGCAGTCTTTTTTATTTTTAAAGGGGTGGCTTGCAAAATCTACATAATCAAAAACATCTTTCTGTGTATCTGTGTATCTACTTGATGGAAATGAAATTGTTATTGATTGGGTTAATGAAGCAGTTTGACCTAGTTCTGGTGTTAGACTTTATAATGGCTCATTATAATTAGTTGAAACTTTCATAATGTAGGAGATATATCTACAATAAGGTGCTTATTTTGCTCAAATCTTTACATTTGTTTTCTTACATCTTCCAAAAACAATAATTAACAGCTGGGTTTATTTTAGTTAAAACTTTCATATATGTTAAGGGAATCATTTCTCGAGATTTTGGTGAATATT
Source organism: Lottia gigantea (assembly GCF_000327385.1). Classification (NCBI taxonomy): domain Eukaryota; kingdom Metazoa; phylum Mollusca; class Gastropoda; family Lottiidae; genus Lottia; species Lottia gigantea. The sequence continues at coordinate 1,678,180 of NW_008709110.1, forward strand.
TTCATAAATTTGAGCAAAAAAAATTTGAGACGTACAAAAAATTTTTTTAATGCCCTTTTAAGATAAAAAAAAAAAAAGATAAATCCTAGTTGAAAAGTACAGTACAGAATTACACTGCATTCAATAAAGCGGATTGCTTTTGTTTATGTTTTTAATTAGTGATTATTACATACCCTTTGACTGAAGTCTGCAAGGGAGAATATTAGTTGAATGCTCAACAATACCCTTATATTGTCATAATACTGTAAGGACTCCTATATCTCTGTATATTGAAGGGAAACATTCATGTAAATTGAAACACAATTGTTAGTATAGAAAGATATAATTACTTATGTGTGTTTATTTTGTGGAAATTGTGTTGTATTCAATCCATTAATTTGATTTTAGTTAGGTTTAATTGTAATGGGATTACTGTCATGTCTACAGGTTAAACAAAGTACAAATTGTAAATGAACTTGTAATAAGATATCTAGTGATACATGTGCTTGTTTATAGAAATGTTTCCCTTTGTTCTGATATAATAATTGTTTATGATGTAATTAATTCCTATCATTGATATAGGAGTCTTTATCTGATACTTGATGCCAAAAACTGTATATAAATATATTGTATATAGTCTATTTTATTTAATAATAGTCAATTTACCAGCCATTTCACTTGGTCTGGTTCACCTTTTTAACTGTACAATTCCATATTCTTTAACACCTCAAACCCGGGCCAATTTTATCATGTATGATTGAAGCTCAAAGTGTCGTTTTATAATCTGGATTTGCAATTCTTTTAGTGCATTTTGCTGTCCTTACACTTTTGAGATGGGTTATAAAAAATATAAAAGAGTAGTCATACCTTAAAGATATGTGACTTGATGAATCTTCTTTAAACTTACACATAAACTTATTGGATTATTTTTAGTCAAATCAGTAATTGAAATTTTGAAATTCCTCACTGAAAATAAGAATTTAGAAAATATTTATTTGCTAACTTAATAATCAAAGGCAAACTCAATCAGCTGACAAGATGTTTTCTTTAATAGGTACATTTGATCTCATTGATCTGATCTTTAACAGTAAAGTGTACATAAACAAGTTCAAATGTAATTAATCATTGACTCTTAAAGAGATTGTAAAGAGGTCTTCTAACTTTAGTGCAATTCCACTAAAACTAAGTCTTTGATGAAATCACTCATTACAAAATATACTTAAGGCTTTTTCGTGTATAGTGACATCATAGAAATACTTAGTTTTAGTGGAATTGCAGGAACTACAGATGTCTGATTGAAAATTGGAATGGCTCAAATTGATGCTCTTAGTGTCCACAATACACATAAAAAAAAATTAGAAAATCTCTTTACAATCCCTTTTAAGAACTGTTATGATTAAATCTGTGTGAATGATATTATTTAATTGTGTCAAGTTTAGTGATAGTATTTGATGATCCCACCATTGTTAATAATATAAAACTAATATATTATATTATATATAGCTTAACACTTCATTTACGGTCCAGTTGAATACCAAACTACACATATTTCACACTTAACTCTTGAAATGCAACTCTTAGCGTCTTTTTCCAGAAACCTAATCTGACCATTTCTTTTTTATTCCAAAACATTTATTTGAAGAATGACCTTAAGGTATTGCTCAGAATGATTTTAAGTTGTATTGTGATTTGGCTGGACCTTCTTTTTAACATATGAGTTATCTTTTGTATATAACATAACTAATCATTGAAATATACTACCACATCTTTTGTATAAACCTCAACTCTTAAATAGAGTTATCCCCCTTATATACATAACTCGGCAAGCTGGCTTTTGCAGAAGCCAGATTTACATGCATTGTAATTTAAACAAATGTATGATTTGATTTCTATCTTGATGTATGCTTAGATATTCAGTTATTCGCAGCTTGTGAAATACTGGCAAAATTTAACTCTAAATGGCCATAGAAACCTTAGGAATTTTCAAATACATGTATTTCGATTCAGATATCCTATGATTTACTGTGCATACGACTTTAATACTTAAGATTTATGGTGCCATTGTTAGACATTCATTGTGTTCCAAAATATCTCTGATTTTAAATAATTCATTTTGAGAGAATTTCGGGAGGTGTAAATGTAGCTATTTACACAACTATTATCAATATTGCTATTTTGCTAGATCATATGTATGTTGCTGCTTTAGTTCAAACATGATTATATTGTCTTCCTTCTTTATGGTCTGTTTGAACCATATTATTATTATTTTCTATGCTCTAGATTTTGTTGATTTTATTGTCAACTGTGTTAAAGGTACTACCTGCTGACCAATACTGTAGATAATTGAGCAGCTATTGTAAAGCAGCATAATAAAAAATGATGGGTTTTACATGTTAATATCAGTTTTATGTACATTTTATCAAACCAATCTAGTCCAACAAAGATATTTGCACACATCAGGGTTATTCAAAACATAAACCGTGTAGTTCACTTTATTTATAGGTAATTGTATGGGACATTGTTGTTGATGACCACAAACATGATAGGGTTATGATGTTTCACGTCTGTGTTTACGCTGTTAATATCTTTCAAATCATTTCACCTGTCTACGACTACGAAAGCTCGTAGAATAAAATACTTTAGTTACTCTTAAAAGATGTCTACTTCTTTTATTGTTTATAGGTGGTTTAAGTAATAAGTTAGTTATAATTATTATTTTTGCTACCTAAAGATAAAGTAGACTGCTTGTGTTTGTTTTCAATCTTACAAAGATGAGCACAAATTACTCTGCTTGACTATAAAATATATCCATTACAGACAAAACTTTTATTAATGAAATAAGCAATGGTTTTTAAATGTAGCTATGCTTAGTCAAATAAAGAAGTTGCTTGCATCCAAAATTTCACATGTAACTTGCTTTACACATTGTTATTTTTACAACAATATTTGGTGCAAGTTTGTAGATCTCAAATTGTACATGGGGTCGGGATATCTGCATTTAAAATGACTAAAAGACATTATTTGTATATTAAAGAAGGTTTGATAAGAATATGTTAATGTATATGATTTGTACTTCAAACTGTACTGATAATAAGACTTAATAATAATAATAATTGTCTAATAAAAATGTATATTGTTTGTAAGTGTGTCTGCTTCCCTTTCATTTCAAATTGGTGAATCAAAACAGATTTATCCTTGAGGTGTGGTAACAATATACTTAAGAATTGTACATGTGTAATCTACCGATGTTGTTCGGTTTCTACCACTTTTGCATGTTGTCCTTTTGCATCCACGGGATGCCCACTTCTACAGATTTTGTTTTGTAAACTTTACATGCAGAAATCAAAATTGACATCTTGTCCGCCCATTCTTTGGTCGTGATATACTGACGAGTTTTAATCAAATTTCGGGCCAGATATAAAATTTCCCTTTTCCCTCTAATATACCTTTGGAACTCATGTCTGGCCCTAAACATGCCAATATTCAATCATATCCAATCACAACAGGGGAACAGGTAGGGACAGATTTGTTAGGCTAAAGTTTCATACAGGTACATGAAAATTCAAAATAACATTGATATATATATTTATTGTCAAGATAATTTGAAAGAAAAAGATAGAATTAAACATCAACTATTTTAAATTTCATACAGTTAATTTAGTAGTATGCTATAAAAAATTAAATATAGTTTATATAGTAAACGGTGCAATATAGCTGGAAAACTTGAAAATTATGCTTTTGCAAGTAGGTGCATTATCTAATATCTTCCTCCAAAAATCTGAATATAGATAATTAAAGAGCCAAACTGTAATTTGGGAATTTTATAAGTAGAGAACATTTATTAACATGCAATTTTGTGTATAACTGATGTATTCAATTAAATTCATAATTAAACATTGGAATGAAAGACAAGTAAAGTAATATACAAGTAGGCAAAACTTGACAAATTATGCTTTAATATATTCACAACACAGAATAATTATCAAAATAATACAAAATAAACAAAGCTTTAAACTCTAGCATAAATATTTTCAATTCTTCAGCTTAAGAAAATTTAAGTACCCTATTTTATTAAAATTATAGTCATGGCAATAGGGGTCAAGTAAGACCAAGTGGTAAAGCTAAACCTACTTGTTATGTAAGAAACAGAACTGCAACTTCTATGCTGAGGATTATATTCAAACATTTTGTTGTTTTTGTAAATATTTTCAAAAAATGGAATTGATTTAAGTAGTTCTAACCATAAAAAAATGACAAAAGCAATCAAAATTACTTGCAAGTTGTTTTAAATTTTGTTAATAAGTTAGATTTCTTGCTTCATAAATTGTAAATAAAATAAATTTTAAGCACCAGAATTGTCCAAAAAGACTAAGAAAAACAATCAAAAAAGCAAAAGGAAAAAAAATGGTTTTTAGATCTTCTCAATTTGTGACCATAAAATAAGTTATAAGGTGGTAAGCCTCTACTGGTATTCTAGGCAACCTGTTCATACTTAGCTTTATTAATTGACTTGGCTAAGAAACAGGCTAATATAGCACCCAAAATCTACAAACATAAAAAAAGCTATCATTTTAAACTGGCGAGTGACGAGTCTTTATAAAAATAATCAAGTTTGCTACATTGACTGAGAACATCTCAAACTTTGTTGTTTTAATCAACTGTTAAACTGTTATAATGTTATAAATATTTATTCATGGAGAACCCATAGTATGTCTTATCTACATAAATATTTATGAAGGCATAGTAATTTTCAATTTTCAGTAGATAATGTTGGAAAAGTCAAAGACTTAAAGACATTGCTGACAGTGACAATGGCAGTAGAAACTTGTTTATATCTTTATTTAGAACAGCAGTCTAACCTACCTGAAAGAATGAGATTCCTAAAGCCACACCTCCAATAGGTCCAAGATTACCATCAATAAAATCTACTACTAGTTTATGACAACCCTAAAAAAACAATACAAAATATCACATGACAGTAAGGATTACAATTTTAAAAAAAATCATGTCTGCAGTTGGGGATTTTTTCAACACTAAAATGAAGCTTATCTTTACAACCTATAATCTTTATTGTGGAACTGCTATTTCTCATGAACTATTAGTTTCTGATATTTCGAGCCCCTTGCAAAAGACTGTTTTGATTTTGAACTTGACTACAATTAGTACTGAGGAGGTCTTGTGACTGGTCTGTAAACTTAATATTGAATACAGCATCAATGTGTCTACTACGTACCCTAGTATAGATATCTGATGTTGAAGAATTAGAGGCCAGTAATCCTGTATTTTTACATGACTTGTCATCCACTTTACAACATGACAGTGGTACAGAGTTAGGTACTTTCTGTTTCTTCTCCCAAGGTGTTTTATACCAATCTTCATAACTTACAATACCACAACATTTCAACTAAAATAACACAAAATACATGTACAAATTGTTTCATAATTTCGCCAAAAGAAGTGAAGGTTATTCGCTAGCGGAAAAGTTTTTTTCCAATTTGACAGTAGTCGACAGTCTACAGTTTAATAGATTTGCTAACATTGCTCACATGCTTCATGTTAGCCTCTGTTTCTGAAACATGTGCTAGCAGCACAAGATAATATCTTCCTCAGAGTAAAAACTTGGGGAACATCTATGACACATTATTTCAAAGAAAAAAGGCTGGACTTACAGTTTTCTGCATATCATTAAAGGAGTTGGTGTATTCATCTTTCCCATCTTCACCATAGATTTCTATAGCATTATTTAATCCTTCTTTAAAGCCTTTCTCCAGCTATGGTAATAGTGAAATATGTTTTAAATCATACTCATTTTGGGCATTTTCATATGGTTCTATGTTCCTAGACCATGTAACATAGCAAGAACATAACATATATAGCTGTATCAGAGTATTACAGGTTTTCAAAAGCTCACAAGCTCTAACAAATACATGTTCTCCAATCTCTAGTAACCTACTTGAAATATGCATTGAAATTAATCTGCTAAAATATGTAAAAGATGAGATTTCAAAGCAATATCATTAGGAACCATTATCATTGATAAGTCAAATGTGTCTGGTAACAGTGACAGAGCCAAAGGGGAGCCAAAGGGGGCAGCTCCCTCTTGCAGCCCCGAAAGCAAGATTTTTGGGCAAAAATCTCAAAACTAGGTTTAAGATTCCGGCAATCTCAGATATCTCGGCCCCCCTCTCGGACGTAAACCTGGCTCCGTCTGGTAAGGACGGAGTTTAAAAGGATGAAAAGTGGTAAACTGAATCCTATGGTTACCTTGTTTCTATAGATTAACAAAGCAATACCAGCACTCAGTTCAACAATAAATATCAGAGCTAGGAATCCACAATACTGAAATTTAACAGAAGATATTTCAAAACTACTCAGGTTTTTGTTCAAATAAGTGTAATATAATGAGAAAACAATAAATCTGTGATTACCAGTTGCTAAAATGCATCTTCAGAGCTGAAGGGTAATAAATAGGGGGATCTTCTCACTTGACCCGTTATATAAATATAATAATTAGGATAGATACTATAATGAAAACATTGTGATATGTCAAGATAAATTCACTTGAATGTGTGTAAGTACTTCTTATCTTTCCCATTTTTTACCATTGAGCTGCTATAATATACACCATTGAATTCTGGTCATGTATACTCAAATGATTTCAAGCGTGCCAGCCAGGTTTTACAATAAACTTGTCATTACCACAATTAAATAGCTCAAAAATTATTTTTGTAAAAGCAAAACAATTTACCATGAACAGAAGGAAGGCATGACCTTTGACAGTACAACAACATCCTAGTGAGCCAATGAGAACAATAACAGCTCCCACTCCTATTAAAACATAGGGTGTTTCTGGATGATATACACTAGACAATTCTAGATATTTATACCAATCTATTTTAGTCTTGATACCAACAGCTAATAGTACTATACCAGTTACCTGTAATCAAATACAAGATTATTTACTTAGGATAAAAGATAGAAGTGGGCATTAAATTATAGCAAACATCAAAACCATATACATAACAAGCTGAAATGATGTAGCAGAAGACATCTGGACAATGCTTTAGAGTACTTAAATTGGATACCATAATTTTTCTTGTTGTTAGGGAGATTCAAAGCTTTGACATCAATCACCTGTCAATTCAGGTTGTATGATAGAATTTGAAGCCAACTTAATACAGAATATTTTCCTACATGATTCTGGAAGTCTTATAATCAATCCTATTAATATCATTCACTATAAGAGAAAACTTTAACCACAATCACCCTACAGCACTAAAGGGATCATAATGAGGTTTTCAAGTCTTTGTGTGATTATCTATTACACCATCTTCACAACGTCAAGAAATTCATTCATAATTCATTTGCCGAATAGGGATCCTGTAATGCTAGGAAAAAAACTTAACCAAATATGATGTCACCTTTGCTATCATATACGATAGTGACGTCATTATTGCGAAATCACAGTGGTTGAAGGAGAAATGAGAAAATGGAATCTATCAGATACACAAACAGAGAATTAAAAAACCTCGGTACAAAAACTAGGACAAGGGTATGGTCACATATTTTCAAATATTAAAGACATAAGATGTACGTTTTTAAAACACATACATGTGTAGTTACATTGATATGAAAATTTCAAAGCATATGTAATGGTGTATTGTATATTTTTTTCTAAATTGGCCGATAAAATATGTTGATTATTTGGTATTATAAAGTTAGACAGTATTAACACAATGAGTTGCTGACAGATAACAAACAAGTTTGTACTACAATCAATAAACCTACACAAATAATTACATTTTATCTGTCAAGAGAATTTATTCAATGAGTAGCATCAATCCTAGCATCTCATTTTCATCTTCTATAAATCACCCAGCGAGATTTCACAATCTGTTAATATTTAGAATCATAATAGTAATCATGCCTATATTTCTAAACGAAAGATGTTCATAATGAAATAATGCTGAAAGTGAAGCCATTTAAATATAAGACAGACTTTGTCATTATAACAGATGAGTCATACTTTCTTCATAGATTCCATTTTGATTCCATTGGAAAACTTGTTACAGCTGGTTTATGTAACATTTTATTTTATATTACTTCCCAATCCCGTTTTCAGTGGTGTTTCTAGGAATGATTTGGTGAATGGTCAAGAGGGGTCCACAGCATCAGGCATTTAAGAGCTAAATGATATAAACTTGGAAACATGGAGGGCCAAAGCTGATAAAGCACCCCCTCGTATAGACCGAAACATCTGCCTCTATCTCTATCTGCACAGCCAAGAGTTCTGGATTCACAGAGTGACGTGATACAAATACCCCTATCAAATATAAAGCCAATAATTCATTCAACTTCATCATGTTGTATGTGATAATGTGCCCATTTTCTCTAAAATATTGCATGATGTATCTCAGATTTTGAGCTAGAATAAACGAAATTTAATTGTATGGTATATAGAATAATTTGTTCACATGAGCTACCACTGTACCAAGTACAAGCTAATTTTATATTATGTTGAATTAATCTGATAATCACAAATATACAGTGGAGTTGAGAGAATTTGAGAGCCACAAATATGGAAGTTTCTTCTGTTTCTTGCTTTACAACTAATTAAATAAATTATTAAACCCCTATACAAATAATGGGTTTAACTTCACATCTGAATACCCATATTAAAATAAAACAACAAGGGAATAGAAGATAATAGAAAATACTAGCCAGTTATAAAATACTTTCTATTTCATTACTTCTATTATAATCATATATATATTGTATGTAATAAAGGTCAGGACAATAGCTTCCTCTGGTTCTGAATAAACATAAATGTCATACATGTATCATATTTCTAACTCAAGGATCCAATATACATGATACATTGATACATAAGTGTACATTTGAAGGCCTCTGAAGCAGCTGTTAACATATGACATCATACAACCCTATGTTTAATTTTATTTATTTTATTTTTTATGATGCAGTATTTTCTGATAATCAGTGTTCAAATCATAAAAACTAATAAACTCAATATTAGTCACACATGACACTTTTTGGCATGTATATGGTACCAGGTTAAACTGCAATCAAATCAAGATTTGATGTAATACTATGTATAGCTAAAAAAACAAGCTATATCAGCTTCATCTTGTGCATGATCTTTATTCAATGTTATTTATTTCACTAAGTTTTAAAAGCAATTCTAATTTAAGAGCATTTCATCAAGGTTTGTTTCAATTGTAACTTTATAATCAAATGATATTGCAATTGTCGCAAACTAGAATAGAAAAATCAATGCTTATATCCTGTTAATTACATAATGAATCATGGACAGAGTAAATACCAGACATATTCTATGTTAATCTTGTTAAATAAATTCCACCTTGATGTCATGTTGTTAGATCTGTTTTATGGGAAATAAACATCTTGCCCTTCTAAAAGTTGGCCATATTACCGAATTGAACTATAGCATCCAATTGCAACATTCAAAATTAAAAATAGTTTTGTTTCCTACTCTGTTTTACCCAGGAGAGGGACAATGTATACCTGAAAAGAGTTTTGCCTGCTCTTTTCTGATTTCCAACTGTTGAGCAATTTGATCTAAGTAGATCTGCCTTCTACTTATGTGTTTCTATGTGCCCTCACTTGGTTTAAAAAATTGTTCCAGTTGGAGTTGCTTAGGCCTATAAACATGAACATATCAATCTATCTAGAAACTGGACATATTATTTAGATTAAGTTAATGTTATTATTGCTGATGATATAAATGAGATGAGAATATCATTAACCAAATCAAGCCATATTGAGAGTTAATTCAATAATTAATTTGGTTGGTAATAAATAGACCGTCTGGTAGTAGTAGAGAGTATTAAAACTAGATCTAACAGCTTGACCAATAATCTACCATACTGAATCAATACCCACAGCTAGTCAGGTTAACATAACTTGTATATATAAAGTCATAACATGACACAAATACCACAACAGACTCAGTTTGGTGGTGGCATAATTAGTAAGAACTATTCCTCAATATCCTTATAAGACCTTTAAGCTTTAACACACATGACCTGAAACTCTATAATATGGAGTACAACCATTATAAGGATTCAAAATAGTTTTTTAGGCACCAAGAACAATTATAGCTCCATTAATCACAATCAGTACCCTGAGTAGGACAGAAAAAAAAGATATAAATTCAAAATGAAGTATTCAAAGCTCAATTCAAATTTACAAAAAAAATACAAATAAGATTTGCACTGTTTTTTTTGGTTTTGTTTTAAATGGGAGCATGATAATTCAGTAGAAAATCAATGAAATCAAATCAATTCTATGATGAGATAATTTCATCAATTGTTTATAATAAAGACAACTCCATGATGATGATTAATTGATGATGATTAATCATTCACTGATCAATAGAACAATCTATATATATACATATATTGAGGGTAAGATATGATAGCTGTAGATTCAAAAGTAGAATCAATAGTTAACATGTTCTACTTTTCTGAATCTCATTAGGCTAATGAAAGAGGCAATGAGAGATAACATATTGCAACACTAATTGATTTGAGAAAAGTCTCAATACAGCTAAACTTGACACAATAAAGGAAGACAAATTTGCAGAGTAAAAGTAGATTGTCAACGAGACCCATCATTAATGTTGGGTCCACGGGGACTGGGCCCCAGTCAACAATAATTAAGCCCCAGCCAACCTTCTCTAGGCTTCTTATTTTCAAATTCTCATGGGGGAAGGCCCAAAGCTCATAGAACTTGTGTAATTTGAATTGTCAGGCCCTGCCAGCACCATCTCGGCACAATATACGAGCCCCATTCATTCCTGGCTACAGGGCTGCCCTCTCAACATGACATTTTTAATTAAATTTTCTTTTTCTTTTCAACCATCATGTTTTTGAAATTGGGATTAAAATGCAAAGAGTTAGACAAATAGACATATATTGGACATGAGTCAAGCATGATTAGAACTAATTGATAGTACCAACTATTCTCTAATTCATTGCAAAGACTCATTAATCACACTGCACATATATATACAAATCAGTCAACCATTTAAAAATGTTTTATTACACATCTATATGTTAAATTCAATTTGTATGTGATATTAGAAAAATTACCATCACTTTATCTATAATACTGTTGTCAATATTTACATACATGTTAACAACAACATGTGGTGTTCAACGGAATTCAATCAATATAATAAATAATTCATAGCTTTGTTTATCTTATATAGGTGATAGTAGTGGTAAAGTATTCAATATACATTGTATAATATAATTTAATTATATTTAATGTTCAGATTTTGTCAATGTTTACATTATTGTTTAAAATACATCTGATTTTCATCAGTTACTTTAATTAAAATAATAAAATAACTCTATATAATTTACATCTTTGTTTATCTTGAATAATATGTATACCTCAGTTTAATATAGATATATTTATATCCCTGTTTATCACAAACAGACATTTAATGTTTATTATGAATACATTTATATCTCCATTTATCAGGAATGACATTCATATCTCTCATTATCATAAATAAATATGTTTCTGTTAATCTTGAATAATATGTATTCCTCGGCTTAAATAAGAATAACATTTACATCTCTGTTTATCATAAAATGCATTTAAATCTCTGATGATCATCAATAACTTTTATATCCTTGTTATATATAAATCTATATCTCTGATTATAAGTAAAAATATAGCATTCACCATTTATATCTCTATTTATCTTGATTAGCATTTATATGTTTTTCATCAAAGGCATTCATATCATGAGCTGTTTATATATATATATGTGTTTATCATTTATGATGAAAAACTTTATTGATATCTCTGCTTATAACTCTGTGTATCATGAATAATATTTATATCTCTGTGTATCATGAATAATCATGAATAATATTTATATCTCTGTGTATCATGAATAATATTTATATCTCTGTTTATCATGAAAAACATTTATATCTCTGTTTATATATCATCAATGGCATTTATATCTTCTACTTGATCCTAGATTACAACAATATGAAATGGTCTGACACATATATCATTCATTGAATTATTTCTTTAATCTCCTTGTATATTAATTGGCCATATCCAATGATCTATATGAAGATCTTATGAAGTTTAATGTAGATAGCTTCAAGATATATAGCAATTATTCTACCATCATTGTAGAGCAATCATAATGACATAGAATGAGATACCTAATTTACACAGCAATGAGGACAAAAGTTTAAATAATTGAATGCCAACTTCTAAAAAAAATACCTATATGCTCCAACTGTTGTCATAAATATACAGCTAAATAGGAAACGTAACAGCTAGGGTGTTTTATTAAATATGCCATGGTGATAAGTTGAGAGAATTTCAACTCAAAACAATCAATAAAGTGCGTGTACATAAAATACATTATAATCATCTTGGAATTCAGACAGAGCTGAAATTATTCTACCATATTGGAACAATTGAAACATTGTACTTACCCAAAAAATAAAATTAAACACCATTAACAATGTCTTCATACAGGTTACGAGTGGTCCTGTTTGTAGGGTAGATTGTGTTCTTCCTTGAGTCATTTTGTCGATATCCAAGTTAAGACTATAAGCAAGTACTTCTATATGCCAATATCTCACCGTTATTATCAACTAAGTCCAATCAGGTGCCGTTAACAACTCAAGTAGGCATGCGTCAATATATAGGAAGTCAGAAACGATTTAGGTTTATTTTATTCGTCGGTGACCAAATTAGTGATTGGTGTTCAATAATTGTTCAGTGTGGTGATTAAATAAACGATATTAATTTGTCAGAGTATAATTGTATTATACGTAGCCTATAGATAAATTGTAGGATTTGAGGACCTTTTCATGTTAGCCGCTGGGCCACATACTTTTTAACGACAATTACTGACAGATATAGTTGTGCTCAAAGCTGTACCCAAAACTTGTATAGAGTGGTTAAAATATTATAATTGCAACGGAATTATTGCATAGTCGGCCTTTATTCTGCATGCTTTTATACGCTCAAACTTTGAATTGAACTGTTCTTCTAATACATTGAAGCTAGAAAAAATGGTCGTATCAAGGTCAAAATTGTCACTGAAATTTCGTCCATTTTTACCATTTTCTGCATTAAATACAAAATGTAATATTGTTTCTATAGGTTACAATGATCTTCGACAAAAAGGTGTTGCAATTACGTCGCCTTGATATCTATTTCAGATCAAGGTCATTTTTGACGCCAAAAGTGTGCAGGCGGCGAAATACTTGAACACAATATTTCTCACGTTCCTCCCGCACTTAATTTGACCTGGTTGATGATGGACGATCAAGATTGTTCTGTAGAGTAGCCGGTGGTTAGCCCGTGGCCAGACTTTTTTTTGTCCCGGGACACTCGAGGTGTTTTGTAGCATTGATGAAATGGGTCAGTTTTCCGAATTTTTTCAAGGAGGGGATTGCAAAATTTTGTAAGGGACGCTGGGGTGCACGGTTGGCCCCCGTCAATAAAATCATGGTTGTGTCACTTTAAACAACCAAGAATTCTTACCTCCACACTAATAACTATAATTAGACTCAAGTTTGACAAAAGAAAATATAACAATACAAAGCTAGTTAATATTGATTTTATGTTAAGATGTTTTAACAAAGAAATAACAATATAGTGATTTGGTATATCAACTCTTTGCATTCTGACCACAGAAAGCTGCCACTGTGCCTAGCACAATCCACTATATATTTGTAAGAATTCTCTGTCGTAAGATTGGTCTGTTAATTAATATGAGTGACCAAACTTTTTTCCCAGGGTTAAAAGGATATACCCCAAAAAGAATTTGGAATGCTGTAAATATAAATCTTCCAACCTTCACCTTGAAATATCTTTTAAATCTAATTCATTTCATTTTCATTTTCAATAACACAAGATAATGATATAACATGATTGTCAAGTTTCCTGTCTTTTTCAGTAAAGTCTAAATTTGAACTGATATTTAAGATTTTGGAGCATTTTTATTTTATCAAAAAGTTACCGTATTTTGGTGTCTCCGGTATGCCATCTCCAAATTTTTCGTCAAGGGGTGTGTATTACGCGTAAATAGATTTCTCCAGATTTTGATGGAGTAAGGAAGGATTGCGCATTGTACACGGGTGCGCATTATATTTGGAATTATACGGTATTCAAGATCTAAAATAGATGTAACAAATTTTTTTACTTTGAGCATTATCAATAACAGTTTGATGTATATTCGAATGCGAGTCTGGAGTCATTGATGAAAATGGGCGACAGTAAAAAAATATATTTTGCATAGTGGCCAACAATGATGTATATGTATTTCAAACATTATATAATGTGGTTTTACGTCATTAATTCTTATAATAATAAAAAGTTCATATCTCTTTAAAAAGGCTCCAGCCATGTCACGACAAATAAAAATTTCAACAATAAAATATAAATGTCTCATGACCATAAACTATTACTTTTTGCTATATATAAAAACAGAAATAACACATAGAGTATAAAAGTTGCTGACTCTTACCTGGCTCAGTTAATTTTGTGGATATGTGGGGGTTATTTTTGACATTTTGGTCAGATGAAAGACAAACATGACCCTTTTTTTTTAGGAAAATAAGAGATAAATTTTAAAAATTATCCAAGAGAACAGCAATTTGTCTATCTCTATCTTCATGGTTTCAAGTAGAATATATTTGACAAAGAAACATGCCTGAAAACTTTGAACCTTGAGGGAATTTGATAAAACAGAGCCTTAACTAGTATATTGAATGGCTTGTAGATGTAGATTTAATTGCCTGATAAGCATCAATAAAGATGAAGAGTCAGCAACTTTCATGCTAGAGTTACAGAGAAATGCCAAGATTCTAGATGTATATTTTACAGTCTCTATTGATCACAATTCACCTATTCACAAATAAAAACAATTAACAATAATAACAAATAAAATACAATGGTTTTATCTCAAGTTTTTAAGAAGACAAATTTCTGGCAGGTTCATTAGCTCATTTCCACATTTCATACAAATTTACATTCATCTTTATCCTTATTCTACACTATAATACTAATGTGATGAGGCTCCTTGGCCAATAGTGTATTGACACACTGCTATGATTACCAATAACACATGTTAATTTCATCAAGTAATAATATTATCATTGATTGATTAATTATATATTCATTTGGTCTAATTAAACCTGCTAAGTTTATTTTGTAGACTACAATGATGTCTGTATTTTATAGTAATATTCATAAAGAGTAAACAAGTATTTGGTAGTACAGTAACAATCACCAGTATGAAATATTCATACACTTCTTTTTTAACTGAACATTATTACAAAGTTTTCTCAAATCTGTCAAGAATTGTGTCATTCAAGAATTTTTTCATCAAGAGTGTTCACAAGCTAAAAAAAATTTAAGAACAAGGGCAAAAACTCATATTAAATATTCTTTGAATCTTCTTATAAAAATCCAAAAATATATTTAGATCAGTATTTTAAACAGTAATCTTAAATCTCAATTTGAATATTTAAATAGGACACCCTCTCAAGCTACATAACTGTCATGTATAAATATATTTAATAAGTCTTCACTGGTTAAAAATCCTGAAGTCAGGACTACTATACATATGTGTACATACAGAATTCACATTCAATTTACAGTATAAAAGTATCAAAATATATTAACTTAATATCAGCTCTTTGGTTTATTGGCAATAACTTTAATAACTCCAGTAAAATCAGCAGAAATAATAATTTGTCCGTGTTCGTCACTAGTTTGTGCTGCCCCCTGTTGCTCGGATTTCTCCTCAGTTTTATAAAATAGTGATGGGTTTGGTGCAAAAATAGCGGCTGTTACTACAGCATTGTGAACTGAAACATAAATGAAATAAATATATAATTTCACAGAGTGGTAGTAAATTTAGAAAGTGTAAGAATCTGCAAGCAATTGAAATTTCAAAGACTCTTAATTCTTTATTCTCTTTATTTCAGTACTCTGTGGCCTCAAGCCTATAGTACAATAAATATAATTATAATTTATAATATATATAAGAAAATATCCATCATTATGTACAATTCGATTAACATATATACATTCCTATATTACATAAACCAAATTGATATCAATATTATAGTCTTGTCATATTTCAAGCATTTCAGCTCTAACTGCCAATCCCTTTTTAATAAATATTGCCAGATTTCTAATAGTTACATTAGATTCACTTTGAAATAATAGTTTTAGTTTATCTGTTGAAGGATTTTTATGGTAATAAATGGGAATAAAATTTGTACAGAGATCTGATAATATAGGACATATTAAAATAAAATGGAATTCATCTTCCACGGCATTCATATTACATAGTTCACATATTCGTTCATTTCGAGGTATTTTATTTCGACTTTTCACTTCTTAGAGAATCCACCCACTGATCTTGTCACCAATCTGAGGGGCTCTAATATGGGACCATCCAGTTGGTCAAAGATGCCAGCAATCATTCAATTTCTTGATAAGAGCACTACACTCAGGTGCTTTGAATACCTGACCTGAGACTATCTCTGTTTTCAAAACAGGAGAGTGAAACATTCATGCAATCTATTAAGGAAACAAATTATTAGTTACTGACCTTTAATGGCTTCCCAGAAATCGTTCCTATCTCTTCTAACAGAAGAAAATTTATTGTAGTCATGGTGCACTTTCCATATATACAGAAAATGATCTTCTGATCCACAGACCATATACTTCTCATTTGCACTGAAAATATATCATAACTTCATTAGAGAAAAAACAAATGTTGTAAAAAGTCATGCACGAGAACATTTAAAAGGTGGGAACACAGCATTTTAGTTTAATTTAAAAAAAAAAAGGTATTAAGATCTCTCCACTCAAATGCAAGTTTTTTTTTATAAAATGGAACAGATACATTAACAGTGGTAACTTGTTATCTTGGAAAAGATATCATAGGTTAACTCTACAGATTTATTAATGTAGAAGAAATTGATTTTGCTTTATTCTCCATTAACCTGTCATTAGAATTTGTACCTTGCTTTTTTACATTTATAGAATGAATTAGTACCTACCTTAGATTAGCTTTAATTTGACTACTCTGATTGGTACTGCCTTTATATTTACATGATAGTGTTAAATCTCTTAAATCATACATTCTAATACGAGAATCATTGGACGTAACTAATAACTGAAGAAAATATATTTTTGTAACTTAATTTTTAGTGGATTTCTATTTTAGCAGTTTGGGCATACATCACTCATTTTAGAATAGACAGAACTCTTTTTCTATATCAAGATCGCCTGAATTTTGACATAATCTATGCCAACCTATGAACAGATGTGACTAACTCTGAACAACATAATTATGTTTAACACAAAATAACTTAAATATACAGAAAATATTACCTTATCTTCAGAATGTAATGGTTCAATTCCAGTTATCTTTCGTCCTTTAGCATTTTTACCACGCGTTGAGCGTACATGGATCTGAGTAAAATACTTTAATTGCTGATAATGAAAAAAATTACATAGTGTGAAAATCTAAGTAATAATTTCAACACGATATGGACCTTTCATTGATGTTAAAAATTGTATTATTGTGTAGGACTACTTTGAAATCCTTATCAACAGGTAAAGCCCAAACCAATAGCTTTCAGTTTGTCTTATTCAAGGGCTAAGTTATAAAAATATACAATCAATTTAGAAATAAATCAGGTTATGCTTATCATTCCAATGACCAGAAATCATTTGTAACAAATTATATCACTTTTACAAGCACTATACATATTTGTCCATTGACTCAAGCCCAATGAAGATTTGGTTAACAGATTGTTGCTCAATAAAGTTATCATTATTATTATAAGGACAGAGCCCAAGTATATCCCTTGAAAAGAATAATGATTAAACATAAACATAAAACACCCTTACCTCTGTATTATAGAATATACATTTTCCATCATAAGTACCAACTACAGCATATTTACCATTCTGACAGAAATTAGCTGTAGTTATTAAATTACTGGACCCCCGTACTTCACTCCATAGAGTAACTTTCTTATCAGGTATATTCCATAATCTTAATTTACCATCTAAACTACCACTTAAAAAATAACGATCATCCTAAAACATCAAATTTATGAATTCAAAATAGTTTTTAATGATCCATTTCAACAGAGTTATATTTGTTAATTTATTAATTATCTAATATTTCTATTTATTTATCCTAAACAGATATTTGTGCACTATTCCCCAATATCCTATTAACTTACCTTTGGGTGAAAGACTATAGCAGTAACAAAATCTATATGTTGAAAAGTACATAAACATTCTCGTCTTGATATATGCCATAATCTTACAGTTTTATCCATTGATGAAGATAATATAAAATAATTCTACAAATTGAAAAACAACATATGTAATTATTATGCATTATATAAAGTCTGCTTTTTATGGTTCCTTTCTACAAACATTTGGGAGATGAGCCTGAAGTAATTTCTGATTAAATGTTATCAGCATACAAATGGAAATAACTTTTAAGAAAGCTTATCACTACTTTAAATATGCTTTCATCAGTGAACTACAGTAGTACTCTGCAGTGTGCATCAAAGAAAATTGTATAATCAAAACTATGAGAAGTATATAAGGAATATAATTGAAATATACTGAACTACAAATACTTACTTTAGACCAAGAAATATCTAATAGATCTGCTAAATGACCACTATATGAGAAAAATGGTTTCTTTTTAAATGGCGCTTTGAGATCTTCTTCTTCATTTAAACTGGCTCCCTGAAAATTAAAATTAACATAAATCTATAATGAGGACATGGTATTGTCAGGAATAAAACAAATAGATAACAATCTTTACCTGTCATGAAATCAAATGACCTACAATGTTTGTCAATGAGAAACCTTACAAGAGCTCAAAACATCTTAATAATAAATCACTCGAAATACAAGACGGAGTGACAACTTTCCTTTAGTCTTTCCTATACCTTTCACCTATTTCTATTTTCTCACTCTCTTCGCTATCAACTCTTTCATAAACTACTCAAAATATAGTATATAAAACATCTTTCTACATATATTTTTATGTGTATATTCTTTTGAACCATATTATATGTAATATGATATAATGTAAGGTATATGTTCATGTTTGTATATTTTTGTAAATAAACTTTACTAAAGAAAAAAAAAAAAAAATGTCAATGAGAGATACAATTCTTATGTTATACATAGTAACTGGTAAATCTAAGTTATCCATTAATTGTACTATATCAACTAGCTGATTTTACACACAAAAAATACAGTTCAACTTACATTTTCTGATGAAATAGAATTCAAACTTTCATGTGATTGTGCTGGAGAAACTTTCACTGAGAAAGACAAACAAAATTTCAATAGAATATTTACAACAAAGTTATCTTAATGATAATATAAATACAGATATGTCAACTTTCAAAAGGTGTTATTTTCATACTTTTATCAATGTTTTAATGCTAAATTGTTAGTTGTATTGGAGATCAACATGAAAGTTAAAAAACTAAAATATAAGCAACCTTACCATCTGAATATTTTTGTCGTAAATCATCAAAATGTGAATAGGCTGATTTTAAAACCCAAATTCGCAAAACACCATCTTGTCCACCTGTTGCCTAAAAATGAAAGATACAGAAATTGTATTATTTTCAAAGTCAGTTGAAATTTCAAGTCAGAAGTATTAAGGTGATAATTTGGTCATAAATATAGATCATACAACTCATGTTTAAACTGTTCTTAGTCCATGATAAATTCCATGATGACACAGTTCGTATTTCATGAAAAATCAGTAATAATATTTACCAATAATCTCCCACAATGTGAAAATTTCATTGTCCAGATAGCACCCTGAAATAACAATATAAATCAATTTTACCATTGAGACAATTCTGAAAATAACTGAATCTGACAGAGAACAAAAGAGTTTCTCTATATATTAATAAAAAAAAACCATTCAATTGTCAATATCTATATATATTTATTTCTTAATACTGACCATGCAAATACAATGAAAGAAAAATAGATTTAGTCAAAACATTTCATACAAAGGATACCTAGAATAATTCTAGAGTTACAAACCCTCTCAAACATAAAGAGAGTCTACTGTATGTATACTTACAACATGTTCACCACTCATATCTTGTAACATTTGTAACTGAGCAAAATCATATGGCCCTTTATTATTACCAGATGATTTGATTTTAAACATTTTACCATCAAATGATACTTCTTTTTCTACACTTTCTTCTTCTGTATGTAATACTGAAACATTGTGACAAATTACAGTGACATCAGGTGTTCAGTGTGACCTGAATTATAAGTATAGCTTCAATATAAGCCAGTCGTATTTCATGTCCGTATTTGTGGCTTGTGGCTAAGCAGTTCAAATCACTAATGTAGAGTAAATAGAGTAGACAGAATTCAAATTACCATTATCTGCAACATTCTTAACTTTCTTCACTGTTCTACCCATTTTTCTTCCTAAAAACTTCTTTAACTTTTTACTACAATATTCAGAGTAAAATTTCAAACTTAAACTTTCTATATATCAAAGTAGCATGTTACCAATTGTTTAAAAAATAGAAATCATGTTTTTTTAACATATTGGTTTGACTTTTTTTTTTCAAGGCTTATTCTTACTAGCAAACACATCTTACATTTGAAAATAAAAAGTGTACTTACGCCTTTTCTTTGGCTTTAAGTCCTGATGTACCAAGGGTACCTTTCTCTGATCTAGTATCTTCTTCATCGGTACCTATACTAGGTGCTAGTGATTGACTGAAAATATACATAATAGAATATTGAGTTTAACATGGTAATCAGAAACATTATAGCATATTATTAAAACTCTATATTTGATTCAACATTTTGTTGTTTACAAAATGAACAAAATATAATCATTATGAATATTCTATAATGTATTTCCAAGTTAAGACAAAATTTAAGATTAAACTGTTAAATAAGATTTAATTTATTAGTTTTATAGAATTTGGCAATTAAGAAGAATATTAATTCTGTCTTTGCAAAGTCATAATTTTAATGATCATTTTAAAAAGAATTGAAATATCAGCTTCAAAATAGTAGGCCTACTATTAGAATGACTTTCATTGGCAGCAAAAAACGTGAGAACACATTATCACTTTGAAATTTGATTTGACAGAGGACATTTTTTGTTCAAATTTTGGATAGCCCAGACCTGACAATCAGTCATCAAAACCATACCAACAAAGTTCACAAAACTTACATTAACTTAAACACATCCATTATCTTCTATGATAATCCCATTTATTTCACAGACATTCTACTTTATCCTCACAGCATGTTCCCAATAGATGATAAAGATACTCATGAAAGCAACAACATCTCTGAAGCCTGACCACAGTTCATTTTATAACTCTTTAGTTCACTTACTACAAACACTAATTATTATATCACTATGCTACTGTAGGACTAATAATAGACTTAATTACTACCATATAATCAATTAAACAACTACTAAAAATACAGATAATCTCAATAATCCATTTATCTATTGTTCTCAAACAATTCATGCTTTCTATAATGTAATCAGACAATTCTTACATCAGAGACCATTGTAATAAGGTCAACTCACTAACCAACCAGAAACACCATCACACCTGCACTGCAGTCCAAATTAGAAATACTGACTACCATTAACTAAAGTTGGTAACACTCAGTAACGACAGGTGAAATATATTTCAAATATTGAGAACAAAATGTGATAGTTGATCATTGGATGATCTCATACCCATGTCAACTTTGTAACAAACAGTAACTTATATCAGGTGGCCCAGAAAAACAATGAAACTTTTTGTTTCAGGATTTTTCATACAGTATCAAAACTAAGATCAAACTATATTATAGGCTTGTATTTCAGACTGGTTAAACCTATAGAGCTGTAATATCTTATATTTATGTCAATGTGGTTTTTTCTTTACCACCCAGTACACTGTATATGTAAATCCACAAGTTCTGTCCACCAACCTTTACTCATTAATTGCTGAACAACTGGACAAATGATACAAAATTTTAGAAAGGAGTTTAAATAAGACTTACTCATCTTTTCCCATCTCTTGTGTTCTTTGTAAGATATGTAATGCTAATGGGTTTAATGTTGAGGGTATGTTTTCTTCAGCCACACTCAATGGTATTTGATTGCCTGTATCTAGATCTAATATCATAACAGATTCTAATATTTCCTGTAATAAACATTAGATATCATAACTATTCCATAACACCTATTGCCACTCAGTGAGTCATTATGTATTTGTGTGTACCTTTCAATGTGTCTACACTCCAAATAGCAATACTTAGATATCATCATTCTTCAAAAAGAATAAAGGTCATTGTTTAAAAAACCTATTCTCCAAAATAGTCTGTTACATGTAAATCAGAATTTATCTTCATTTCTGAAATATGGCCTCTCATCAATAAGTACAAAGGCACAAAGGATTATAGTTCCTTTAAAATCATAATGAAAAAAACCAAATTGTATACCTGATCAGTTAGCGATCTACCAGAACCAGAACGAGGTCGTACAGCTGATTCTGGTGACTCTTGAGAATTCTTTTTTCTATCTCGAAGCTTGGGACGACAAGTCTTTTTACGCCCTGATTCAGTGTCACTACCACCTAGTAACTCATCATCAGTTAATTCTTCTAAATAATAACTAGTCATATCTAGTGATTCTACATCATTATCAGAATGTATAGCATCTACTTCAGCTTCCTGTAATATATTTATAGTCATAAACAATTAGAATGAATTGTATAAATTTTCTTTTTTCTACAGCTGATTTGGCTGGCAGGCATTGTCGTACACTATGCAATGAAGGAATTCTGGTGGGACAGCGGCAGTAGACTACTCTTTTTCCATTGACTAGGGTAAATGAAATTAAGTGTTACATCCCACGTTTTTGCATCTGATTTAGGCTAATAAAGATTGGTAATGTCATGCAATGCACACAAGGGAAATTTTGCACGGAAAAGAAGTAAGAAAGAGGAAACAGCTTTTTCTCCTATTTTTCAAGGTAATCACCTAGTTCATTCATATTAATATAATGTAACATTATGTAAGTTGAGTTTGACTGTCAGCTTTATAAAAATATAACTCTGCTATGTCTCAAGGCATCAACCAAAGTAAGAAGATATGCTCAAACATATGAAAGCAAAAGTTTTCTAGTAATTGATCACCTTATAGATGTAATAAACCAATGTATAGATAGAAACAATTAAACATAAAATAAAAACGAATTTATCAAACCTGAGATGTTATGTGTCTATTTCCACCAAGAGCACTGTCAATATCTAATGATCTGAATTGATCATGATGAATATGTTTAGCAGATGTGCTCGGAGTAGGGGGAGGTAACCCTGGATTTATAATTTCAGACATGGATGATATACTTCCCTAAAATGAACAAAATAGACTTGTATCTGCACAGTTATAAGAAGTTTATAAGAAGAAGGCATAAACATTTGAATCTGAAAATTTGTCATTGAAATTCCATATACATGTTCTTTGCATGAACCTACCTAGGCATGTATTCGGGTACATCGAGACAAATTCAATGAAAGCACTGGCCCAGGTTGTTTAATTCGAATGTGACTTAATACAGACAGTCTGTGGCTTCATGTCTTTTGGCAACTTTGCAAAACATGAACAATAACAATCTACCACATTGCAAGGTACATTTTCCATGAATGGTAATCAATGTTTATTCTTGGTATTTCTTATAATCTAGATGAAAGAGATGATAAGGTTGATAACTCACTTCATCATCCCTTTTCTTTCTCCTAGGTGGTGCTACAGGTTTTAAAAATGACGTAGGTGGTGTACGTGTTTTAGTGCTTTGTACAATATCTGGTTCATTTCGAGCAATTTGTTCCTCTTTAATAATATCATCTACAACTAATTCAGCAGACGTGGAAATGTCTTCCTGTTTATCAAAAGATAATGATTTCTCCATTTCATCTTTTTCAGGATTGAATTTGCTGATATTTTTCTCTAAATTTTCTATAACTTGATTAACACTAGAACTATGAATAATTTGTGACGTGTCACGTGGTAAGTCGCCCCACGAACCTGAACGTTTTCGTCGTAATCTCAGCAGATATTCTTCGCTATCCGAATGATTGTTTTCCATTTTCTCGATGGTGTGAGATTTTGTCCCTGAGTTTCCCACAATATTTTCAAATATTTCTGATAGAGAACTTTCATCTGTAGATTCTTCCACTGATATCATTGTATCAACAGTTTTAATTGGTGTACTCTCTGTTCCAATTAACTGTCTCATTTCTAATAACTTTCTCCGACGCTGTTCATCTTCATTAACTTGTTCTACAGTGTCCTGGAATTATAATTAGTCTTCCAAAATAGAATTCAAAGTGTAAGATAAAATTATAATAAGATTTCTATAAAGTGGATGTTTGCCATAAGAGGCATTACCTAATTATTGAGTTAACCAGTTGATAGCTATTTCATAAATCCACATCAGATATACGATATACAGTTTGAAAAGTGATAAAGGTAGGTCCAATTCCTTGAAAATTATTGTGCAACTGTACACAAAACCAATTAGTCAAAACAAAATGAAACAAAATTAAGATAAATGTTATCTAGTATGCTATGAGGGTATACTTGCTATCTTGATTCATTAACATGCACAATGTTCAAATCACAAACACACATTTCCATACATTACCTGGAATTCAGCAAGTTTCTTCTTCCGTAGTAAAGATAAACGTCTTTCAAGGTCTTCATCTTCTTTCTTTCTTCTGAATTGTATAATAAATAGAATAGATTGAGAATATACTGAAAAACTTTGGCTTTGGACGGATAAAGCTCACTTTATCGCACTCTTCATGGCCTGACATGCTTAATCTAAGCAAAAACAAATGAGATTAGGTATTGAAATAATATTTTTGAATGACAGTATACAGGGATCCCAGTATGGAACAAAAATAAAGATGAAATTTAAAAGATCAGCTGACGGTTAAGAGGGGCAAAGGCCCCATGTGGGGATACTTACACCAAAACTGATTTTTAAAAGATAAGTTGATGATCAAACTTTTACCTACCTTTCTTCAGCCCTTCGTTTTAATTCTAATATTTTTTTTTCTTCTTCTTCTATGTCACTCAACTAGACAAATATACAACAATTTCAAATCAAAGTTTCAGCAGATTCTCAATGATGAGTGACAATTTTGAATTTTCATTGTGGGTTGTTTTCTGTTAAACTAAAATGAAAACTAATAATAATACAGATTGCTATTCTTAAGCTTAAATATTTTATAAGAATCTTATGACTTACCGCATCAGAGCTTGCTGAGCTGCTTTGAACAGGAACAGTCAAAAATGACCTGACAATAAAAAGAAGAAAGTTAATGGTTAACTCTGGTTTAGAGGCATCTAATCTAGACCTGTTTACATAAGGAAGCTACGAATTGTAAAGTTCTCTGTCTAGACTAGTAGTAGCTGGAGTAGAGTTATGTTTAGTTTTATTCGAGAGGCAGATTTAGACCTGGACACGATAAAATTTTTACCATTTACACAACTACAATTACCGGTACCAGCGCTTTGAGAACAGTTCAGTAATTGTAGTGATGAAGACAAAAGCAATTCCTCTGCTTGCAGAAACTGTGGGAAAAGATCAAAGTTTCTAGACATATGCACAAGAACTGTTCTGGGAACAGATAAATTTAAAACGAAATTATATCTGTTCAGTTCTGAGAAGTATTATTATGTGAACATCTCATTTGGTAGTCTTGAGGTAAACCAATCTCAGAACACTCGCCCATTTACACTACTAATTTATTAACCTTCACAGCAGAACAGATAAGTCTTATGATGCAAACGTAAAACAGGATAATATAAGCTTACACCTATCTATCAAGATTTTTTTCTCATCTGACAGATGGGCACAGGCATTGATAGGTGTCCTCAGTCTCACTCTCTGGTGAGTCAATGAATTGGCATTAATTTGATAACAATCTACATACATACATGGTAGACAGCACTGTCACTATTAATATTATGACAAGTAAACTGACTATTGATGTCATTATTGACAGTGTCACTGTCAGTGAATGATGACAATAATGTGTAATTTGTTTCTATTTACTATGGTATTTTTACTACTCATCTACCACTCTGTCAGTATCTCATCTGTGATCCTTTTATTTTTATTCAATCTGTTTCTGTGTGAGAGTCACTTAGTAAGCTTATACTTACTGAAACGGTGTACTTTCTTCTGCATCAAAAAATTCATCTGGTTCACTATCAGAAGACATGGTTAATTTCACAAATGAAAAGAAATTCAACAAATCATTTTAGTTTATGTAGTGATACTATCAAAAAATTAAGAAGACTCTAGTGTCTAAATGTAAACAAATCATCCAGTCGCCATTTTGACTTTATAACTTCAAATCTCGTATAATATGTCATGTGAGAATGTAAAGCCTACTTCTTTGCAGATATATTATTGTAATGAAAAAAACTGTGATTCATTTTTTAAAAAATTTCTAGCACTTGAATAACTTCTATAACTTTATGAAATCGTCTCCCAGATAATTAATCTGTTAAGAATTTCCCATCATTCAGTTGGACAATCCAAAATGGACGAACTTGTGGTCGAAGTTTGTGGAAGTAATGGGGCTTTTTACAAGGTATAAAGTTTTTCAGAAAAGCTCTGTTATCTTTTTTGATTGTTCTAAGGTCAAGAAAGTGTGTCAACCAGTATCGTAATGAAAAAATATTGGGATTGCATTAAGTACGAAAGTGCCCGTTTTGTCCATGTATAACCGGTGAAACGGCGTGCACTTTTATTATCAAGAATCAAGTTTCTCTTTCCTGGAATTCGGAATTTCTTAATTACACGGACCTCAATTTATGTTTTCAATTTGAAAACGTCAGCTTAGTTTCTTTTGTGTGATCCCTTATGAAAGGATGTTCTTCATGTTGACTGTATACCCCATATCAATTAACAGATAGAAAGATAGACGGCCACGGTTCACTTTATCCAAATAGATTTGCTTTGGATATTGAATTACAATGAGTTATACTATAGTCAACTTGGAGCTTCACCATAATAACAACCAGCACAATAACAATGCTGAGATTTTGAGACACGATCAAAAGGTGCATTCAGTGTCTAATGCTTCAGACCTTTAGGTTAAAAATGAATGCTAATAAACAATAGAAGTTGGGTCTAATTTTAATTGAACTGAACCTTATATATCTGTGGACCCGAAGACCTTAAAAGACAAATGGCATACAGTTGAAAATTTTATTTTGAATAATAATGTAATGAGTGAAAAAATTCAAACCAAATCTCATGATCAATGTAGTCCGAGAGTAGATTTCGAATGTGTTCAGATCCATGGAAATATCAAGTTTTAACACATTTCAATAGTTCAACTTTAATAGTCACTTTAGAACATATTCAGAACTCTCTTGGGTAAAATCAAATATCAAGATAAAAACTTTCTTTATCTGAGGATATCAACTAAAATATTCATTATTTTTTTTCTAAGTGATGTAAATTATATAATGTATGATCAAATATTCATATTTAGTCTATTACTCAAATAGAGCACTCGAATTCGTGTTTAAATATTTATTTGATATAACAACAAATTAATGTACTAAATTGGCGCATTAATACATGACATTTTAACATAACGTTAATGAACTGATACTAACAATAGAGACAAGAGAACAGCCAATCAGCAATAAGTAGGTCACACTATTTATAGTCTACTGTCCATGGCCTGAAAGTTGACTGAGCGGAGCAATTATTGAAAGACAAATTATTCGAAATAAGTCCAGAATTCATGATAGGCCTATTGTTGAAATTTGGAGTGTACACATTCAAGGGAACTTGGAAAATTTCGGCTCTGTTGATGTTTGAAGGAACGGCATTGACCACATCAATCAAACTCAATGATAAAAGTAGTCTGTTATGGGGCAGAGCTTTTATTTGCATTCTGTTTACACAGATGTAAACCGAATGCACATGACCGCTGTTATCCAATTAGATTGCATCATTTGGGTGATACCGTGTTAACGAAATCGTGATTTAATTATTAAATATTGTTAAAGCTTATACAAAAAATAAGGATGAACTCTATTGAAATTCAAAGAGAATCAAAAAATGATGTAAGGAGTAATTGACCTTGTTCTTTGAAATGTTTTCAATTTTTTTTGCATATAAACACTCGCAAGAGGGACAAATTTTGACTTATTTAGACAAAACTTTGTGGAATTTTGTGATCATCCAAGGGTTAAACCCTATTGAAAATAACAAAAACAAACGCAAAATATTCCTTGTAGAAATCTATGCTTAAGCTTATACCTTAATAATTGTATTTTTCAGGCCATTGTTAAAGATATTTTAGACGAAGAACTTGTAATATCCTTTGATCATAGGTAGGATTTTTTTGTTTCTGTACCAGTAATGTTTATCTAATTCCTGTTCATTAAATTTACCATGATTATGATGTTATGGATACATATTAATGTTAATGTTTTGAATTATGTTAATCAATGTTTCAAAGTTTCCCCAAGTTCTTAAGATTATATTTTTTTTTAAATTTTAGTCCCAAAAATGAAGAAAGAGTTCTTTTTGCACTGGCAAGATTGCCTCCTCCAGAAAGTTTACGGAGGAGAGAGTGTGCAGAAGGAGAAAGTATTGAGGTATGTAATAATATCTAATATAATTGTGGGTTTCCGTTCCAGGAAGGTATTAGACTAGTCTAACTACAAGAGAGGAAAGTCTTATTACTAATTTATTGTCAAATATAGAAGTGTAATGCATGGCATTAGATATTAAATATTTTATAGCTATGTGGTCAGCATAATTTATGTATTTCTTCAATATTCTTTCAATTATCTTTAATGATATTAAAGAGTAAATTATCTGTCTTATTTTGATTAAAATTTACCTTAACTATCACAATTGACACAATATACTGTTTGTTTCAAAACCATAAGCGACTTTGTTGTCTGATGCATTAGAATGTTTTCTATCACAAGTTACTGAACAGTTTGATATATCATGCGTATTGTTTCCATATGCCATTAAATGGAATGTTCTGAGGTCAGCTAGTCCAATATTGGTCAATCTGCAATGTATATATATTGCTGTTTTACCTGTTAATAATGAGAGAGCAACACTGCTCTGTTGAATTTTATCAACTTTATTTTATTTGTAGTACCTGCAAGTGTTCTGTCATACTTTATTTGCAAAATTAAAAGTAATGTGCTACTAGTAGCATTTTTGCATGATTCATTTATTGAAATAGATGTCAAGTATATTACGCAGTATACTGTCAATGTTATTTTAAACTTCTACCAGTCCCTTGCCTTTTCAATCAGCATAATTATTTATTTAATTATGTTATTGATTATTTAAATAATAATTGAGGTTAACATATGTTGATAATAAGTATGTGACCTTAACATTAAGTAAGAATTCTGAAATTTTAAAATCTGTGAATCTTTGAATAATTGTAGGCATTTAGTAAAGCTGCAGAAGACCTAGTATCAGCCTGGTGGCCTGCTAAATTAAAAATGTTGAAAGGTGAATTTGCTGTTATTGATTATGTCAGTGGATCTAGTGCCTCAGATATAGTCTCTCTAGATAAAATACGTCCCTCCAATGTAAAGTAAGTACATTACTGGTTTAATTGAAAACAGTATGTTATTGTTCTAACACCTTTTCTTTTCCATAAAATGAATGTTGAATTCCAACCAATTTAAAGAGATAAAGTTGTCTTAATAATGACTCTCTCAGTTGATCTAGCCCAATTTCAGCTGTCTGTATCACATTTAAATGTGACATCTAGTTACCCTTACATATTATATCATTATATCATTATATCTGTATATAAATTATTATTTTCAGTGTTCCTATAAATAAAGATAGTTTTTATAAATTTTCTCTTCCTATACCACCAGATCTGGCTGAAGCGTAAGTTTACATGATATCTTTTTTTTTGTGATTAAGACATTTGCTTGTGAACACTATTACTGATTAACTCATCTAAATATTCATGTTTTTGAGACTATTGGTCAAGCAGATGGCTAACCTGGCCCTTTTAAGGCCAAAAACAACGACCCCCTTCAAAGTAAAATAAACAATTTTGTATGAAGGCTATGAATAACCCTAGATATTTATTAATTTGAATATTTTATTGACGTTTTTGCATCAACATAAGTATTATATGGAAATATTGAAGAATGCTGATACTAAACAAAGTTTTAAAGGGCAAAAGATATTCAACACATGTTTTCTGCAAATCATGCTCTTCATACGTTTTTATGATCTTTTAATATTTAAAAGTATCGTAATTGTGATAATTTAATGCTTTAATAGTCCCTGATTTATTTCCAGATGTCAAGAAGAATCATCGATAACAGAATTTAAACGTCACTGTGGTAAAGGTGTTGTATCATATCATAGCCATGAGGATGCTTTAGTTGTTCTGGTATGTCATTATTTTAAACTTAATAAAATACCATAATCTGTGGAAAAGGGTAAAATAATTAACTTGTAAACTCTTTTTGAACTTTGCATTATTTGGATGATAATTTATTACGAATAGATCGTGGATATAAATTTATTATGTGTATTTAGCAGGGTGAAGTAAGTGAATTATTTACTTTCATTTTATCTTTCAGTCCACATTAGAATCTGTGATTAAAAAGGCTTCCATATTAGGAGATATGTTTCTACGCAATTTACGTCAAAAAATATTATTAAAACAGCGGACAGAAGAGGCTGTGAAGAAATTACAGGTATAGTTTGATACATATAGAAGCTTAGTTGAGAAGTTTGGGGAAACTGATATCCCTCGGCAACATAATACAGTTTTGGCACCATTTGATATGACATATTCATTTAATAATTTATAGTAGCACTTAATTTGCCAATAGCTCACTAACATATTAATGAGTTTGCTTATATTGATCATACGCCTTAACCCCTTTGACAAAACTAGCTATCCTGGTGTGGATTGTTTTTCTGAAACAAATCAGCAGCATGAGCTCTATTCAATTACAATGCATAATTTCTTTTCATGGGTTTTGTATAATACTATATAAGTTGATAAGTTTGTCTTTTAACAGAGTACCAAGATCCGATCTGGTTATATGGAGGAATTTTCAGTATCAGAGTCATTGATGGGATTAGCGATAGGAACTCATGGTGCCAATATACAAGCAGCTAGGAAAGTTGATGGTATAACTGGTATTGAATTAGATGAATCTAACTGTACATTTAAAGTTTACGGTGAGGTAAGTGTACCATCAATAGTCATATAGTAAGACAATTTTAGCCTATTTAAATGGAGAACGTCAAGATATAAAATTGATTTTCTTCCATCAGGGATCCTAGATTTCCTATTTTCCTGGCCAGTGGTATTTTTTCCCTTTTCTAATAAAGGTACTCAAATGTGATTTGGGGAATGAAAAGATTTCTATATAGGAAATGACTTCAAAAAGCATCTTAAAATGATAAAATCTCAGCCCTGTACTCCACTTAGGAGCCCATAGTCAACTTGATGATCTTTTTAATTTCCTCTATTTTTTTTTTATTCCTTACTAGGATTCCTGTTCCATTGAGCTATTGTTGATGGGGAGAACTATTATTTGAAATTGAATTTGATTGGAAAACTGATCCTTAATTTGATTCACATTATGTTTATTTGATATTTTTTACATTACAGAATGAAGAGTGTGTGAAGAGTGCTAGAAAAATGTTAGAGTTTGCTGAAGAAACTTTTCAAGTGCCAAAAGAATTAGTTGGTAAGTTGTCAGATATGATAGCAATTAAAAGTTAAAAGAAGAACATTTTAAAATAGAAATTATGTTTTGTTCATTATTAAACAACCATAAACAGTTTATAGAATTGATTGATTGTGAGATCTGTATCTCTAAGACAAACTTGAGCATATTGACAAAAGTTTTAAATTGATTGAATATGGCCAACTGAATTGCACTGAATAAAAGTTGTATCTTCCCTACTTTTCAGCTAAAGTTATAGGTAAAAATGGACGGAATATACAAGATATCGTAGACAAATCAGGTGTTGTGAGAGTTAAAATAGAAGGTGATAATGAAGCTGAAGAAAATAAATCAGATGTAAGACTAATCATATTATATGCTGACTGGAATTAATTTGTGGACTATCTGATTTAGAAAAAGCACTAGATTTGAAATCGGGACAGGTTACTTGTGAAATCCAACATTAAACTGTTAATTAGTGTGCTGTGCAGTCTGGGGTTTGAACTCATCAGTTTCTGAAACTCTGGTTAACTTGAATCAAATTTTTTTTCTTACTATTCCAGTAGATGGGTATTGATAAAAGATCTATGCCAATAGATTTGGACAATTATATTTTTAAAAGATGTTTTAGCTTTCAATGGCCATTTGTTTCATGTTTTTATATAATATATTTTAGGGTCAATTACCCTTTGTATTTGTTGGTACCATAGAAAGTATTGAAAACGCTAAGTTATTATTAGATTTTAATTTGGATCATTTACGAGAAGTTGAACAGTTACGCCAAGCTAAACAAGAAATTGATATACAATTACGCAGTATGTCTGGTCCAAATACTGGACCTTATTTCCCTCCACCAAGAGAACGCAGGTAAATTCACTTTGATTTTTCTCAAGATGTTGCTTAGTTACTGAACTTGACTTCACTATATTTAAAATGATTTATGGTAGTTCATGAAATTAACTTAAGATTGTTAAACCTCTTTAAACATCTTATAACTATGGTGCTGCTGCTCACTGTCATCTGTTATTTTTTGTATGTGATGTATTGATCAGTGGTATTTATTTTTATTTTTGTAGAGGTAGTCATGATATGTTTAGTGAGAATGAGAGAGGTAGACGTGGTGGTAGAGGTAGAGGAGGAAGAGGTGGTAGAGGAAGATGGAATGACAGACCACGTAAGTCACTCTATCATCCTATTTGGATGCATTCAGTGTTCCAGAATCAAAGTTGAATTCAGAAATCACGTTGAGTCATTTGCTAAAGACACAGTATCAAGAGACTGTACTATAGACTGTAAATGTTTTAGATCACTGATCAGTTATAAAGCACACAAAAATACACTAATTTACACATAAGATAAATTTGTTAATACTCATTAGATGCTAATCTGTTATTATGTGTATTTTATAGTTGAGGATCATGAGAATGTTGGTGATTGGACAGCTGAAGTTTTGGCAGAAGAAAGACGACAAGCTGGTTATTTAACTGACAGTGTATTAAATGGTAGAGGGCGTGGCTATAGAAGGGGCAGGGGGCGTGGAAGATATAGTGGTTACTCATCATTTAGAAGAGATTCAGGTATTTCAGAATTTGCTTGGTTTCTGAGTTTTTTTTTTTGTGTGATAGGCAACTGATTGATCACTATTTATAATGGCCATTTGTGGCTAATTTTCATAATGAAAGAGAAGCAACTGCAAGTGTATCAGTTAAATAGGGTGAAACTGCATGATATGTAGTCATTTGCTTGTATTAGTTTCCTACATGAAGACTCATCTTGGTGACATTGCTGTAGTATGAAAATTGTGTTATACATTGTGAAAGATTGAACTGTTTTTTTTTAAGCATGTAACTTACTATGCATACTTTAAAACTACAATTTAACGCTGAAATTGAATGGAAAAATACGAGTAGAGGAAATGTTAGTAATAACAAAGATAATGTTTCTGATAATGTTTATACTAACAGAGATAATATTTAATCAAACAGACATCATGTTTATTCTAATAGAGATAATGATTATACTAACACAGATAATGTAAATGATAATGTGTATAATAACAGAGATAATGTTTATGATTATGTGTATAATAACAGAGATAATGTTTATGATAATGTTAATACTAACAGAGATAATGTTTATTATGTTACTTTAGATAATTCATGGCGTGACAGAGATTATTCTACTAGAAATGGTTATACTTCTGATAGATGTAGGTTATTTGATATTTAGATTTAATGACAAAACTGGACAGACGTATATACCACTATTTCTTACATCATTGAACTCTTTAAAGCATGGCTTGTTTTTGAATGGAACAATCATTTGCATGTTAAATCCCACATAAAGTTTCTGTTGGCATGTAATTCCCATTGGATGGCTGGGTAATTTCACTGCTGAGTGCTGATCCTTAATCCAGATTTCACTTGAACCAATAAAACTATACAGATAGAGTAAGCACAGCCATTAAAGACATAACTTCCAGTAAACAAGTATTGTTTGTGTATTTAAATGCTGTTAACACAAGAAAGTGTAGTTTTTAGGGAAGAATTGATGTTAGATAATATTTATTATAGTTAATGATGATGATGATTCTAGAGATAATAGATCTAGAAGAAGAATGACTGATGATGATGATACAGTTCTAGATAATGCAAGTGTCAATAGTCAAGATGGAGGTATGCTATCCAATTTTTTATTTAGATAATTCAGATTTCACATATTTACAATGAAACATTCAATCAGTTGTAGACTTTCTGAATTGATACCAAACCTAGTCCAAAATAAGGTCTACAAAATTCAGATTAGTCAAAATTATAGCCAGTAAACTAAGTTGTCGAATTGAGATGTATGAGTATATGGTACTACTAAACAATGTGATATTTGATTTTAGATTTAGATAGAAGAAGAGATAGAACAGACAGAAGGCGAAGAAGAAGAAAGAATAAAATGAGAGGTAATGGTAGTGCTGCTAGTGGTACTGAAACAGATACTAGTGTATCTAACTATCGTACCAGTCGATACAGTAACCCACCACCTTACCGTGGTGGTCGTGGAGGATTACCACCATCTCATTCTACAGGTTCTATTAAAACTGATGGATATCAAGGTAATCGTAATACCACTACCACTGATTCTACTGCTGATAGAAATATTAATGGTCAGAGCAACTCTAAACCTGAGTCAACTCAGTCAAGATCTGATAGCAAACCACAACGTGAACCAAGAGAATCACGCCAGAAATATAATAAGCCTCCAGTTAATACAGGTGGTAGCGACTCAGATTCGAAAGGCAAAAACAAAGCACCAGCTAAGAAAGAAGAACTGGTGAATGGAGAATAGAAAGAGATCTCTTAAGATACTGTTAGTGTTCATCTAGCAACCCCATCTCTAGCAGATTAACACCAGATGTAAACAATGGGACAGAATGGAGGAAAGCTTGTCTCATATTTACTGTTAATTTCAGAGTAACTAATAGTGTGGTTTTCTTTAAATATTGAAAACTTGTTATCAATTGACATTTCTACCGAACAAAGACTTTTTCAACATTATGTCATGAGTTATCTATATTGACTGTATCGGTCAGTGATACTCACTTTATTGTCGTGTTTTGCATGATCAAATTTATTGACAATATCTCGTTTTCGTGTCCTTATTACTATTTTTAAAGACCAAACCCAAGTTCAAGTGACGAAATCAACCAGAAAGATGCTGTATCCTATCCAATTTTCGAGTGATGTTTTATTAGAATCCAATATCTAGTAGTTAGATAAACAGTGTGCTATCAGAAATACCTGAAACCAAAGTAGTTATATGACCAATATTTGTGTATTAAATAACAAAGATAAGGACTTGTGAGTTGAGTATTGTGTGTTATATTTAAACAATAATAAACTATTAATTCTTGTGATTAGTTCATGTTCAATTGTTATCAGTTTTGTTATTTTTTGAATCTGAAAGGTGAAATGAACAATGTTTTTGGAGAAAAACTCCTTTTTGTGTGTTGTAGATTTCTTATCCATGTGGCCTTAATCAAGTCATTTTTTGAGTCATTATGTATTTTGATCTTGCTTCAAGCATAAGCTGGGGATATTTTTAACTGAATTAACAGAAATTATTACAAGATAATATAAATAATGACTAACAAATGATCTTAGTGGAAGAATTTTTTGGTGTATTACATCAATTGGTTGTGTTTATTTCTTTTTTGAAATTCTGTCGATTTGTTTCATACGTAACTGAAATTTCATTCACTCTCTACTTCAAGCAGATATTACTAGTATGCAATGTAAACCAAGTCTGAGGTACAACTGATTTCTGTCTCATTTCTGTACCATCTTTCAATATATATCTTGCCATAACATAATATAGTAATGTAAAATTTTGACAACAGGTCTGTTGTGATCAATGTAAACAATGGTATTAAACTATCTCTCTAAAAAAGTTAAGAATTTTCGAATTGATGTTTAATAATATACAGTTTAGTTTGGTTGTGTTCAGAGTGGCTGGTTAGCTTAGGACTAGAGTTCTACACTTTTATGCATAATTGTTTCTTTTGTTTGTTTTCATCTGTATAAATAACTGCATGTTATGACTTAATTTTCGTCAACTTATTTTTTTTTTCATTAATGCTTTGTGTTAGTGCTTGATAGGAAAGCAGTTTATTTTGTGCTGTTAAAAGTTATTATTCTATGATTAGTTTGAAATTTGAAAGAAAAAGCAAAACAAAAATTTACAAAAACACAGCTTGATTAAGTCATTACAGTTGATATTAGTGCTTCCAAACTTTAATCTTAGCTCCTTGTTTGTTTGTCTGTTATTAGAACAGAATTTGTAAGTATTTGCAATATTTTATTATAAGCCTATATTATATCACCTGGTGCTAAAGCTTTCAATAGTCAATTACTAATAACTTATTGTTTATTCTTTTACTCTTGAAAACAGTATCCAACTTTAACTTATGTTACTGCTTAATAGAAAGTTTGTGCAAGATTCGTTTATGACAAGTGTTCTCTCGGTCATTTCAAGCCTGATCTCTTATAGTCTTAAATGCAAAGTAAGAAGTTATTCCAGGTTTATTTTAAATCTGAATAAAGGTTAGATATGATAATTAAACTAGTGCAATGACTTATAACATTCATGCTCTAAATTTTTCATTTAGAATTTAAAACAACTTACAATGATAAGAGTAAAGATGGTTCAAGATGATTTGAATTTTATATGAAGAATAAAAGAATAAACCTAAGTCTAAGTTAAATGAGAATGAATTCATGTATGGTGTTCAGCTCAAAGGTTATTATCCAATCAGACATGAATTCTAAATTAGATCCAAATATATCATGGGGTAGAATTTAACCTTGGACTTAAACACCACACACGCGTTCAACCTTCAGCTTATAGCTAGTACATATCAGTCAGTGCATATTTATTAACATTAGTTTTCATGATAATATATCTCAGCGAGTGTACAATATTTCATAAATACTACTTAAATTATATGTTTTATTTATTTTACCAGCAGTCTATTGTTAGATTTGTTGGTAAACAATAAATAATGTAAATAAAATATCAACTGTTGAGTGTGATAATTACAAATCTTGATCTTCATTTATTTTAATTCAATTATTAAACACTTGATGGCTAGGGTTGGAAATTTATTTTTCACTTGCTTGTCCTTTTTATGTGTTGTAGATAATTAGCATTCCAGAGTATTCTCTGGGGTTTCTTAAATACTGTTATGGGACAAACATGGGAGCCCAAAATTCAATTGGAAGGCTGAGGATTTATTTCTTTTAGAATCCATAAAGTGTTTATCAATATTCAAAAAGACAATAATGGACTACTCTCTCTTCTTTGCTGCAAACAGTGCTAAAGTTACATGCAATGTATTGTAAAGTATTTTTTTTTACCCAATGTAACAGGGTTGATTCGGCCAATTTTTTTCCTGTGTTAGCTTACTGGCAAAAATTATATACTAATTAACATGATAGTAAGGTCTGTCTACAGTAAATGAAATCTACGATGAACACTGGATAGATCATCTTTACCCAGATAGCCACCACACATTTCTCTTCTACCAGTAAATCCTGAACGACCATGAAGTAAACGCCAGTTGTCAAAAAATAACACCATACCAGGTTGAAGTTGGAACCAAAGTTCATTGGAGGAACAGATAATTCTGGACTCGAGTCTGTTATATGCTGTATAGAATTTATTTATTTTTTCTGGTGGTATAGTAATTAATGGTGCCATATCATATCTGTTAAACCTGAAATACATTTTCAAAAATACTTATCTTGAGCTTGCATTAGTGGTTTATGTCCTAAAATGTGTCAACTTGGTCAATATCTACAAGTGTTTTAAGTCGTGGAATTGACAATGACGGGTAATGCGTCGTTACAATATTCCTGTTGTAGCACTGCCAATAATCGTATACTTATCTCCCATAGTACGTACTGATATTACACGTTTGTGCTTGCACTGTATTTGTATAGTGTTATAGTCAGTGTTGGATAGTCCAAATGGCACACACGTATAAGATAATAGATGCATGCAAATCAAACGAATTTAAAATTCTTCTCGCGCTCACGAAGACTGAATAGGACCCTACAGACAAGACACGATAAAAAAAAAATTATGAATTATTGGTGTGTTTTGGTTATTACCTGATATTCTGGAGTTTTTTAGTTAAAGGACATAATGAGAGAACAGTACCAGTACTATAATAATGATCTTTTAGTTTTTTATCTATATATTCATGAGGTACGATAGTCTCTGTTAGTATATTGAAGTCTTCGGGCGATTCATCTAATACTTGGTAAGCAGCATTATGACCATCAACTAATAATGTACTACCACCTTCACCGGTATGTTCTAAACAATGTAGAAACTGAACTCTGAAATTAAAAGACCATAATCAACCATCCACTTCTTGGTGTCAATGTCAATAATACCTTTTACATGGATTTTAGGTTGTAACATTGCTAATGTTACGAAAGCACGAGCACAGGCTTACATAGAGGTAATTCAAATCGGAATTAAGTCTATAAGCACCAGAGAGCCGTAGTGTATCCTCGAGGAACCCTTTAATGATAATTCATTATGTCATCCTACCTTGATGTTGCCATTTCCCTTTCAGCTCTACCCAAGGGATACAACCTAATGTCTAAATAAAGTTTCTTGACAAATTTACCCTTTGAATTTTCACTTGAATCTAATGAGGGCTAAAAACGACTGGCTTTACTTAGCATCCCATCAGATCCGCCACAGTCAACTCTCATAATGAGAAGTAACTACGATCAATCCGATGATTGCAGATTTTAACTACAAGATCCGAATTTGCTACAATTTGGGCATCTGTCAACAGACTGATGGGACCTGCGACTTTTCTGTTGTATAATGCGATCTATTAGATTCTCCCGGATGCCAGCTGTTCTTAAATTCAGTTGCTTTTCAGATACTGATATTAATCAACCTACCCTGCTGGATTAGTAAAATATGAAGTATCAGTATGAGCACCGATACCGTCATTAGTGTACGCTGTATCGGCTCTTTCACCGTCAGATGTAAAACTCCAAAGTTTACCAAAAACTGTATCTAATATAAAACATATTCTCTCTGCTACATTTTTAGTATCTTGTTTTGACAATGGAACCTTGAACAAAACATAGTAAATTTATTGTGATTATAAAGAGGCCCTTTGTAGATATTACTTAACTACTTTATGTCCATGTTTGAATTGGTCAGTGGCTTAGCGAAGAATCCATTGACGAGAGAGGCGGTGATTCCGAGCGCCCGGCGTCCCTTTGCGAATTCTAGAGGGTGCCAGTCATAGAGGAGGGGGGGGGGGGGATTTGTAATGTGAGAAGCCGAAAATCAAATGAAATTATGGCCCGAGGGGTGGGCATGGCCCAAAAATTACCGCCTAAATTCGCCACTGGATTTCATTCTAAGCTGCCATCTTACCCCATCAACAACTGTAAAACCATATCGTAACAAATTCTTTATAGATGATTTTAAACCATTTTCAGTATTATGATCGTTGTAGTTCATCACGGGGAACTTATTCTTCATCTGATTTGAACTCCAATACGTGGGTGTAACCATTTCACTTCTTTTGTCACAGTAACTATTTTCAATCAACCATTCTCGCTTGTATGTTGTCTTATGGCCGTCTTTCCCTGTATACAACATATTGCTACTAAAATATCATGAAATAAATCATTACATTTACATACATATGGGAGAAACCACCCTTCCCAGAAATGTAATTCAGATCGTCTGTCAATGAATAATCTAC
>NW_008709110.1:1718385-1900586 GCF_000327385.1 Lottia gigantea
GCAAATGTTTTTGTTTCATTATAGAGATTTATCTTCAGACAATCCTTCTCTGATGATATTCCACCAGTCAAAGTTCCATATTTCCTGAACTCATTCAATGGCAACTTCAAACAGACAGCATTGAGAGGAACTTGGTGTGGCGTTTGGGATTTTTTAAGAATTTGAGATGAGATGTGAAACGTTGATAATTTTCTAACATGACATTGAGATAGTATTTGTTGTGAAATGAAACAAGATAGTTTCCATAACATTTCATGTAGTAGAATAAATGTCACAAATCTTTTAATCTCTCGTCAGAGTATTCAAACACTAACACTAAAAATCAAAACGAATTTTGATTTACTCGTTGAAATCAAAAATCAAAACTGATGTTAAAGGGGATACCAACTGATAGGCATGATAATAGGCTTTATAGGGAGATTAGCCTGCAATTTCAAATGAATAATAAAAAAAACACCCAACCTGTAAAAATGAAGAAAGAATTTCGAAACGTTTCCAACGCAATACCCGGTACCTAAAATTAAACTCTCCCTGTTATTAAAACGACAATAATTAGAAGTCAATATACCTTAAAAACATTATACATGATATTGCAATATGATCAACTGAAATGTTTGTATTGTCACCAATATGGGTTAGTGGGAACTCAACATACACTATTCAGAGTATCCAAGGTTAAACGTGTCACAATTTCTAAACTATAAATATTTCAAAACATTGAATCACAGCCGATTTTATTCACTCACTATCTTATCTCTTTGCAAAAAAAAAAAACAAACTTAAGTCTACATAAACGAACGATTCTATTTCTGTCCTGGTGGTGAGCTCACAGCCAAGACAAATAAGACCTATTATATGACATTATTACCTGGGTGGACTTTAAACCCGACTTCCGGTTTCCAAAGCATGTAGATAATAAAGATGATAATTCTTCTCATAACTTCTCAAGGTCAAATTTTGCGCTAATAATTGCGATTTCCCGT
Source organism: Lottia gigantea (assembly GCF_000327385.1). NCBI lineage: Eukaryota > Metazoa > Mollusca > Gastropoda > Lottiidae > Lottia > Lottia gigantea. The sequence goes on from NW_008709110.1 coordinate 1,719,369, forward strand.
CCGAATTACGTTAGGGTATTTATAACATTCCAGATGAAAAAAGTCAAAATAGAAATGACTTTTACTCTTGAAGCTATAATTGTCTCTAATACCCATCATAAAAGGCCTACAGACTAGAAAGCCTAACTTGAATCTTCGACATTACCAGAGAGCAATATTAAGAGAGTACGTCTTTGTAGTTGCAGTTTTGGTTTCCGCCTATTGATTAGTTGCTTCGATTATATCGAAATCGTCAGTCGTAGGCCTATTTTATTCATGTAGTTGGAAACCCTTATGCAAGTAATTGTATAATAAAACATGGTGCTCACTACTTAAAACTTTCTGGAAATTTAGTTTAAGGGTCCTAAAGAGAAGGCGTCCTTTACTGATTTTGATTCAACAAGCAAGATTTTATCATGCATGGAATATCTAGTATTAGACTATTTTATGACCTTTCTTGGTGGTTCATCAAGGGCTCTGTTCTCAAATTCAGAAAATTATTGTACTCTGTAGGCTTACTTTATATTCAAATTACCTCTCTTTGGCCAACTCTTTTATTTCAGAGAACAATAATAGTCTACTTTTGGTAGAAAGCAATATCCAGTCCCTTTTTAACGTTGTGAAGTACATAGATAAACATACCTAATGATCTCGCCTTCTAATTTATTTTTGTTTATATTTTGTAATGCTAATGTTAGACAAATTGGTAATCATTTTATCAACAATTTGTCGATTTTTGTTTCTTCAGAGCATGGCAGTCTTGTTTGGTATAACCCGAAATATTTATACTCTCTTACTTTAGCTGCAGATGTTTCAATCTGTGCTAGAAATTCAGAAACACGTTTACTTTGACGCTTTTTTTTCTTTTTAGAGTTAGGCTACTGATGTCTGTACAGTGACTGACATTGACAGTTACAGTGACACCCTAAAAATGACATCGAACAGATCACATACAATAGATCCGATAAAAGAAAATTATAGGTCTATGCAATAACATCTTTATCGCATGTTGCTGATTCAAGTAGATCTATTAGGCACTATGATATTATATTAAGAGGACATATGACCATGTCTGTGTATCCTGAGTTCATTTTCATATTCTTTTAATAGTCATGATTCAGCAATGAATCTAGGGTCACAGGTGTTGTCGTACATGTATCTGTGAGATATAGCCTACCTGATAATCTTTGGGTCATATCCTTCTGCTAAAATTCAATCATTCTCAGACAAAACCTTATGTGTTTTTTTTATCTTAACTAAAAGCCTAACTTACAGCTTCACACTTTACAGATAATAATACAGGGGGAGCTACTGGAATTAATATGAATTTACTTAACTTAAGCTTATGCATAATTCCATACCTAGATTAACAACTTAAATTTATATTTATTAAGAATTTCATCAACATTTTTTATACAAGAAGATATTAGTTTTCTGGTCTTTATTTCTCTTCTCTTTCTATACATAGCATTCTACTGACTAGATTTGTCAATTATCTTTTTTATAACAGAATTATGAAACAAGAAGACAATAATGAAGATGGCTATTGTTGGTGTTAAAGGTTTTGCAGAAAAAGGCTATTGAATAATACCAAATGGCTCGACCAAAAGAAAATGTTATTTTAAGTGAAGCTTTTGAACAAAAATGTCAGCGAGAAAAAGAGAAACTGAAAGTGGAATTAAAAAGAAATTTGAAAGAAGATATTATTAGGTAAGGATAGATTTTCAAAGGGGTAGATACATCTTATGGTATGGTATATTTTATTTAACTATTCTTATAGATGATTTACAGAAGAGGTACACCTTTTATTATATTTATGACTATTGTTATAGATGATTAACAGAAAAGATACATCTTATATTATATTTATGACTATTGTTATAGATTATTTACAGAAGAGATACATCTTAATATATTACATTTATGACTAATGCTATAGATGATTAACAGAATAGATACATCTTTTATCATATTTATGACTAATGTTATAGATTATTTACAGAAGAGATACATCTTGTATTATATTTATGACTAATGTTATAGATGATTAACAGAGGAGATACATCTTTTATTATATTTATGACTAATGTTATAGATGATCAACAGAGGAGATATATCTTTTATTATATTTATGACTAATGTTATAGATTATTAACAGAAGAGATACATCTTTTATTATATTTATGACTAATGTTATAGATTATTAACAGAAGAGATACATCTTTTATTATATTTATGACTAATGTTATAGATTATTAACAGAGGAGATACATCTTTTATTATATTTATGACTATTGTTATAGATTATTAACAGAAGAGATACATCTTTTATTATATTTATGACTAATGTTATAGATTATTAACAGAAGAGATACATCTTTTATTATATTTATGACTATTGTTATAGATTATTAACAGAAGAGATACATCTTTTATTATATTTATGACTATTGTTATAGATTATTAACAGAAGAGATACATCTTTTATTATATTTATGACTATTGTTATAGATTATTAACAGAAGAGATACATCTTTTATTATATTTATGACTATTGTTATAGATTATTAACAGAGGAGATGCATCTTTTATTATATTTATCTATTGTTATAGATTATTAACAGAAGAGATGCATCTTTTATTATATTTATGACTAATGTTATAGATTATTAACAGAAGAGATGCATCTTTTATTATATTTATGACTATTGTTATAGATTATTAACAGAGGAGATGCATCTTTTATTATATTTATGACTAATGTTATAGATTATTAACAGAAGAAATGCATCTTTTACGATATTTATGACTATTGTTATAGATTATTCACAGAGGAGATGCATCTTTTATTATAATTATGACTATTGTTATAGATTATTAACAGAGGAGATGCATCTTTTATTATATTTATGACTATTGTTATAGATTATTAACAGAAGAGATACATCTTTTATTATATTTATGACTATTGTTATAGATTATTTACAGAAGAAATGCATCTTATACGATATTTATGACTATTGTTATAGATTATTCACAGAGGAGATGCATCTTTTATTATAATTATGACTATTGTTATAGATTATTAACAGAGGAGATACATCTTTTATTATATTTATGACTATTGTTATAGATTATTAACAGAAGAGATACATCTTTTATTATATTTATGACTATTGTTATAGATTATTAACAGAAGAGATGCATCTTTTATTATATTTATGACTATTGTTATAGATTATTAACAGAGGAGATGCATCTTTTATGATATTTATGACTATTGTTATAGATTATTAACAGAGGAGATGCATCTTTTATTATATTTATGACTATTGTTATAGATTATTAACAGAAGAGATACATCTTTTATTATATGTATGACTAATGTTATAGATTATTCACAGAGGAGATGCATCTTTTATTATATTTATTTATTGTTATAGATTATTAACAGAAGAGATACATCTTTTATGATATTTATGACTTTTGTTATAGATTATTAACAGAAGAGATGCATCTAATACTATATTTATGACTATTGTTGTAGATTATTCACAGAGGAGATACATCTTTTATTATATTTATGACTATTGTTATAGATTATGCAAAGAGGAGATGCATTTTTTATTATATTTATGACTAATGTTATAGATTATTAACAGAAGAGATACATCTTTTATTATATTTATGACTAATGTTATAGATTATTCACAGAAGAGATGCATCTAATACTATATTTATGACTATTGTTATAGATTATTCACAGAGGAGATACATCTTTTATTATATTTATGACTATTGTTATAGATTATTAACAGAAGAGATACATCTTTTATTATATTTATGACTATTGTTATAGATTATTAACAGAAGAGATACATCTTTTATTATATTTATGACTATTGTTATAGATTATTAACAGAAGAGATACATCTTTTATTATATTTATGACTATTGTTATAGATTATTAACAGAAGAGATACATCCTGATGTTAATATAACTGATGGTGTTGATGTTGTTCCTAGTCATCTACTTATTTTAAAAGCACGGTTAGTGTACCTCCTTATATCTTACAGTTACAATGAAAGTCAATTAATCTTATAGCAAACTGCATACTGTGACTTTTTCTTACATATTTTCACTGATTGACTTTATGTGCAAAATTTGTTCGGATATATAAGTTTTTATGAATTACATGTATATAAATCTTAATTTGCTTGTTTAAGGTCATATGCTGAAACACAAATCCATATCTTAGGGGTAGATTTATTATCAGAGCTTTACCAACTGTGACCACTGACCACAACTCTATAACACTTTTGATTTTTCAGAGCAAAAAGATTATTTGAAATTGTAAAAATAGATTCAGACAAATATGATTCTATCAATAAAGTCAACATTCCTTGGTCAAATTGCAGGAGACTTGAAGATTTTGTCAAGTAAGTTTCATCCCTTATGTGACACAACTTTGCTTTATCTGACCACAGAAAATTGACATTATCCCATGTAGCTGTCTGTAGCTATGGGCATCCATGTTAGATATATTCGGATGTGGCCTAGACAACGGACAGGCAACTAAATTTGAAAAAAATGAAAGTGAAATATTCAAGCAATTCTCTGCATTTTATTGTCTCATAAGTAGGTATGAAATTATTTTGAAAGAAACTGTAATTAATTTAATAATTTTGGATATCATCAAATGAGAATTATTGTAATTATGATTAGGTGTGGTCACCTGGCAAACATGAACAGTATACCTCATTTTTACTGCCAACTTGTATTTTCAGACAATTGTACTATACTGAAAATGTAAATAGTTTAATAGATGAAATAGAAGACTCTTTAAACCATAAAACTACCAAGAAAATAGACGACTTAAACCATAATTCATGTTACTCAAATCATAAAAATAATACTCTTAATCCCACCCCAGAATCAAACTCACAAAATACTGGTGAAATACATCTTTCTGATGTCCATCTTACAGAAAACGTTAATACTGTAGAAAATTTTAATTGTAATCCTGTTTCTATCTGTATTTCTGTCAATGAAGAAAGCAGGAATGGAGAGAATGTTTGTGAAGGAAAGGAAAATATTTCCATAACAGACAACAATGGGTCAACATCAATAACCAAGGACAATGTGTCAACATCAATAGCCAAGGACAATGTGTCAACATCAATAGCCAAGGACAATGTGTCAACATCAATAGCCAAGGACAATGTGTCAACGTCAGTAGCAGCTGACAATGTGTCAACATCAATAGCAGCAGACAATGTGTCAACATCAGTAACAGATGACAATGTGTCTACATCAGTAACAGATGACAATGTGTCTACATCAGTAACAGATGACAATGTGTCAACATTAGTAACAGACAACACCAATTTACCTGATTTAATCAAACTGTCATATAGTCTCTCTCTACCTCATCAATGTTGTAGTATTCTTGGTGAAGATTTACTGCGAGCCTTCCTACAGGAGATGTGTTGTGATTGTTCATTGGTTGTTGCTGGACAGCAATTTAAAGCACACAAGTTTGTTTTTTATTTCATTTTCCAAAAAAAGTAAATTGAAGATTTTTTAGGAGAAATTTTTTTTACTTTGATGTTAATCCAAATATATGAAATCAAAAGCTCATTTCAAATTCAGCAATCCCCAGATCAAGACTCTTAAAGAATAATATTTAGTAGTTAACTCTGAAAACCGAAAACATGACTAACTCACATTTTTCTATTGCAGTGGACAGCAATTTCAGCAGGTATCAAATTACTTTCATTTTTGTCATTGTGTTATGTTTAAAGCTATGTTTTGCTACAATAAGTTTATATGATATTTTTTTATATATTAACAGATGTATATTGGCTGCTAGAAGTGAGTATTTTGAAGCTATGTTAGGTGGTCAATGGAGAGAAAGTGATAGTCAAACTATAGAACTAGAGGGGTGAGTATCTTGAATCTGCTTTACTAAGTTTTTCTGAGTAAATCAGCATTTTGCTCAATGACCTATGTCCTTGATGTGACAAACATCTACGGTAAATAATTCATTTTTTCATGTCTGCTAATGTATTTTCCTACACAATAACTTTCTGAAATTTTGCTAGCAAAAGATGAAAAATTTGATATAACTTTATAATGTTTTTAAATTTGTTCATTACAGTATAAATCCAGGAGCTGTAGAACAAGCCCTATTATATCTGTATGGTGGTGTTATAGATGTTATAGAAACATGTAACGTTCCAGATTTATTAGTTGTAGGTGATATGTATGGTATGAAAGGACTGAAACATATTTCATCCTTTCTAATTATAAAAGATTATTGTCATTTTTTCCACAAGGTAATTGATGTTTTCATTTTGTCAAATTTGTAGTGCATCTACAATACACAATATCTATTAGCTGTTACTTTGCATCCACAAAATCTGAAACTAATTAATAAAATGTGGAAGAAATATTCCTTTCTGTTTTTCTTATGTGTGTATTAAATCATATTTGAGATCATTATTTGCTGATGTATTCCAGAAAAAAAAGAAACGAGAAAACCATACTTTATGACTTAAACCCAAATATTATTTTTAATTTCAGCCTTGTTCATCTTGTTTGTCATTAGCTGGTGATGCTCTTACTCTAGCAGTTACCTATAATCTACAAGATTTACAAGAGAAATGTATTAAATGGATCAATAGATACTTCACTAAATTCTGGTCATCACGATCTTTTGCTAGTCAACATGAAGATATTTTAACATTATGTTGTGATCAACTTATATCACAGATAGTAAGTCAATCTTAATTCATTATTGATGTTACCAGCTGACACAGCACCTAGTAAATACAGGTTTATATATTGCGCCCCTTTCTACGTTCATTTATCTTGTTTTATCTGCTCATATTTAGTGTTCATTGTAACATATTTATATTTTTGCTGTTCACATATTTAGTTTTCTCTGTTCATATATAGTTTTTCTGTTCATATATCTAGTTTTCTCTGTCCATATATTTAGTTTTCCCTGTTCATGTACCTAGTTATCTCTGTTCATATATCTAGTTTTCTCTGTTCAAGTAAGTAGTTATCTCTGTTCATATTTAGTTTTCTCTGGTTATATATCCAGTTTTTCTCTGTTAAAATTTTACATTACCTATTCATATAAGTAGTCAAACTTTGATATTGACACCAAGAGGGACAAAAGTGTGAAGCTTTAGTTTGAAGTTGTTGATTATTATTTCAGTCTGAACAAAATAAGGTTGATTATTATTTCAGTCTGAACAAAATAAAGTTGATTTTTATTTCAGTCTGAACAAAATGATGATAATTGTTATTTCAGTCTGAACAGAATGTTGTTGATATGATTATGGACAGTCATAAATTGCAGGGTAATGTACCTCATGTTAAATGGGCAGAACCAATTCTTCATCTAACATCACAGCTAATGACAGCAACTATTCAATTCATCTCAAATAATTTCATTTCTATTATGGGAAGCAAGCAGTTTCTAGGTTGGGAAAAGGTGAGAAAAGTGTTATATTGTAGTCTCTTGTACTTCTGGAAAGGGTAACAGACCATAGAGATCACCAGTTGTGTTTGGTTGTGAAACTCTCATACAACTGAGTTTTGAGTTGTGTCCATAATTCATGACCACCATCATTATTTGTAACAACACACAACTGCTCATTGCTTAGGTGTGAGAGCACCTTCAGATAGATTAGGGACTGAGAATTTTGTTAAGTCTTGAAAAAAACATTCAGCAAATATCATGACATGATTTTTACAGTGAAGCTAATAACTCATCTGACATTGACTTCTGAAACACTCTTGTTATTGTACCAATTAAGTGATTGATGATAAAATTACTCAGACATATGTAGCATAGTATTTTTTAATACTTGTAGGGAGCAGCATGGAATCTCAGTGTACTAGAAGATATATTTGGTCAAGTTATAGAATCTGTTAGTCCATCTAATGGTTGTAAAATCTACCAAGCTTTATTAAGACTAGATGAATATAATGCATCATTAGAAGATTCTTCTGGAAGGGAGGTAAAAGTGTAATTTTTAGAAATATTTTTTTCAAAAGTAATCCTCAATTGAACACCTATGATTTTCACCCAGAATATCAAGGCATGGTGTTTCATCAGCAAAGAAAAATAGTGAATTGAGATATTTCTTAATTCTTAATTACACAGTAGAATGAGTCACTGGAATCACATGGAAAAGACAATTTGGCTTCTAACATTATATTTGTTTTGTGAAGGTTTTAAGAAATAAAAAAAAAAAAGAAAAGAAATTAGAAAGGTAAAATTCTATTAACAATATCAGCATTGCTACTGAATTTAATGGAGAGCAAATTGAATTAAATTATTTTTACTGACTTTCAGGATCTTCATGAATTTATAAAGTATTTATTGAAGAAATCTGAAACGTTTTTGCGCGTCAACATACATCAAGTTACATTGACAGAAGACTGGGCTGTTTTACCTGAAACTATTCGTAACAAAATACTCTCGTGTAAGTTTCTTGATTTCTTATACCTGTTTCTTCCTCATACACCTCACAGTGGGAAATTTAACATCTCTTTCCAAAACTAGCTGTCAGGTTTGTGTATCTGAAATAATTATCTGTGGCATGAGATGAACTCAAGTCAATTAGAATGATCGCTAAATATTGAAGGGATATAGTGAGAAGTAATGACAAAGTCATTTGATGTCATAAATTCAGATACAGCTTATGATTCTGTTTCATTCTTAACTTTGGAAGCAGTTTTTGCTTTTTTTCTGATTGTATTTGGTATTACTTATGATCTATATCTTCTAGGTGCATCGTATGTCTGTTTTGATAGTGGTAACAATATGACTAGAAAACGACCACCAAAACTACCTTCAAGCAGAAAGGTATGTACATGAAAGAAGCAGTGGAAAAAAAAAATTGCTTTCAAATTTTATCAAATAGAGTGGAAAGAGAGAGAGATGTCCCATTGACTTCAAAATATTAAAATTGATCACTAGGATATAGTTCAGTTAATGTCTGAATTATGATATGTAGCATTCTAGCTTTTACTAGCATTCTGCCTTTAACTAGATTCTACATTTTACTGACATTCTACATTTTACTAGCTTTCTATATTTTACTAATGTTCTACATTTTAATGACATTCTGCAATTTACTGACATGTTATGCAGTTCACTGACATTTTGCATTTTACTAGTATTCTACATTTTACTACCATTCTGCATTCACTAGCATTCTACATTTTACCAACATTCTACATTTTCTAGCATTCTGCATTTGAATATTTCAGACCAACATATCTGGTGCAGTTATACAATCCTTGAGAGATGATCATGAATTTAAGAAGAAGGCAACAAGTTTAAACAAAAACAGTACAAATAGCAAAAAACTTATTTCTAATTCTGGGTCTCATACAAAATCAAAACAGATTTCAAATAAGACTCCAGTGACATCATCAGCTTCAGCAGCTAATCCTTCTCTGCCTTCTACATCTCGACAAAATGGGCATCCGAAATCTGGTAAAAGTAGTAAAGTGATAAAAAAAGTTGGTTCCATCCCAAAAGAAGAAATAGGAGATTCCTCAAAGGAAGTCACACATTCATATTTAAGATTGAAAGCAGCGCCTTCTTACCATAGACAAATCAGCTGGTCTCCAGAGTCAGACAGGATACCATCACCTTCAAATACCAGTCCTAGAATTACTACCAAGATTCCTATTTTCAGAAGCAGTAGTTTAAGTCCATTTCAAGAAAGAAGTAGACCCAGAAGTCCTGATACTGTATCGGTGACAAGATATGCTGATACAAACCAAAGTCTGTTAGCTACACAATCAAGTCAGGTTAAAGAGGCAGATGGTTTGGCTGAGCCAGTGGTATTACGAAAACACAAGACATTAACTGATGATATGAAAGAGAGGAGATGGTCCTCACCAGCATATACCATAATTTCTTCAGATGATTCGCAATTGCTTAAAAGAAGTACATCAACTATGAGTTCGTGTTTAGAGTCAAGATCAATTGGAAGGGATAGTAGGACACGACTTCTACCTTTATTTGAGGTTGTATTTCACCAACCCAGTCAATGACTTTAACACTTTTCCATGGACATTTGAACTGTGATATATGGAATTGTATTTAAACTATACTAATCAAAATTCCCATAGAATCAAAGTACAAAGTGCATCTGGACGGTAACCACACCCAGGATGTCGAACATTCTAGCTGCAATTGCAGGCGTATTTTAAGGGAATAATATTTTGCTCACTGAATCATGCCCACTGTATCATGCCCTCCGCTGCCTATTATTTAAAAATGGACTGGAAATCGACCCCCTCTGCCACCATAGTTTTGGTAACCTGAACCACTGAACACCTTAAGATACTTATCTCAATGAGCAATTAAACATTCTCTATTGATATTGTCTTTATTGGGCTTTGTATTAAATTACATAGTTGGGTATAACGCATCTTCATAATGCCATGCTATCAGAACTGTGCCAAAAAAAGGGACTGTGTCAAACATCTTGACTCATGATCCATGTTTCTTATTGCGGCGATTTTATTGGATTGTACTCAGCCAATCAGAGCCCACGACAGAAAGACGGTTAACATTATGGATCATTCTTTACAGACTTCTGTCAAGGGCTGTGATTGATCATATTCCCTTGCGTACAATACAGCCAAAACCTGCATTCACAAACTGCTGTGATTTAAGAAAGGTCGCTATTTGCAGTGAATGTATTAGACATAGTTCGTAATAGCTTAACATTGTGAAGATTGATATCACCAGACAGTTGACACTTGAACCCAATTGTACTAAAAAAAATATTTTTCTGTAAGTACTCCCATATATTATATAAGTCATGTTATACACACATGACCAATTAGAACCCAGATAAGATAATAAGTTCTGTCAACAAATGACATTCTCTCAAATCTCTCAGAATGATGAAAGATTCTGAAATTCTTCCTGAAATGTTGAATTTGTTGACTTACTTAAAATAATGATACATTATTGACTAGAGAAAAAATATTTTATCTTTAAAATGATTTAAATAGAATTGAATTATCACGATTTGCACCATTTCTACTTAATGTTTACAACTGGGACTGAACATTTTGGGATTACCAAGGCTCAAGATATATTGTCTACAAAATACCTGATACATATAGTCATTTCTGTACTGAAATTTTCTAGACTAGTACTGAAATTAAGATTTGAATTGGTCATCATTTTATCTTTAAAAATGTATTTTGAAGTCACAAATTACCATTTGCCGTTAAGAAAGTTGAATAACTAAGTACAAAATACGGGCCGATCTTTTACCTAAGTAAGCTTATTGATAAATAAAATTGCAGAAACTATTATAAATTTATATATATCAATACTTGTTGCCTCTGACTTATAAAATATCCTTCGCTTGTCAATCGTTTTTTGTTTTCAAAATAATAAACAAAATACATGTGATATGTATATATTAGCTTTTTATTTATTTATTTATGTAGTTTTGTTATTTATTAAAGCGTTTTCTGGTGAATTCTTTGGTGGTCTTGTATGTTGTTGAATGTCTTCCATCCATGTGAATGTAAAGCAAAGCTTCTGCGTGGTAATTATTTCTATGGCTTTGTTTGGATTTTAAAGGGACAGATTCACCATCCGTTTGACCAATTATACCTTCAGAAACGGATTTTTTTTAGCGAAATTTGAGCCTTCAAATCCATGTGTGTCCAGAATTATCTGCGTTTGAAAGTTATAATGACTTAGTCCTTGATAGTCGTCAATCCAACGACACTGAACTGCCATGTTCGTTGCCATTACAACGACACTTTGGCTAAAGTCCACCATTGTTGCTGATTTATTGACACTATATAGAAACAGTAAATTGATGCAAAGGAACTCACACAGAAGCATGAGTTAATTGTTTTGAATGTGCTGATTTTGTCAATGTGTTAACACCATCCTCGATTGTTTCCAATAGTTCAACGCCGTCACCCATGTCCGTACATTTGTACGTACGTCCACAATTGCTCGTAATATCTAGAAGGCACAATTGACTGGTTTTGACCAAACTTGGTATAATTGTTTGTGATCACCCAAAGATAAACCCTATTGAAAATCAGAAAAATCGAAAAATATTTAGTATGAGTTATTGCCCTTGTTCTTGAAATGCTCGTAGACACTCTAGACACACTGTTTGTTATCACCCAAGGATGAACCCTATTGAAAATCAAAAAAAAATAATTAGCATTGAGTTATTGCCCTTGTTCTTGAAAACGCGTTCTTGGTGTGAGTGTTTGTAATCACCCAAGGATGAACCCTATTGAAAATCGGAAAAAATCGAAAAATGGTAAGTATGAGTTCTTGAAAATGCGTTCAATTTGTAGCACGTAAACACTCTAGGAGGCAAAATTCTTGACGGATTTTGAAGGAACTTGGTGTGAGTGTTTGTTATCAACCAAGGATGAAGCTTATCGAAAGTCAGAAGAATCGAAAAATATTTAGTATGAGTTATTGCCCTTGTTCTTAAAAACGCGTCCAAGTTTTAGCCTTGTAGACACTCTAGAAGGCCCAATTCTTGACAGATTTTGACCAAACTTGTATTCAGTATTGCCTTAAAAAGTTCAAAATAAGTGTATGACTGATGGTTGAATATTTCATACTGGTAATTGTTACTGTACTGCCAATTATTTTTATTCAATATCAAAGCTACCAGTGAGCGTATATTACCTTGTCTGGCACATTTCACATTTCATAAGAAATAGGCCTATATATTTCCCAATATAACATTAGACAGAAACATAATATGCATGATGTAATGTGTGTATTTATGTATATTAAATACATCTATTCAATATCTTCTATTTAATCGCATTATATGTCACAAATGACAATAAATTGAGTGTTAATAATATATAATATTGCCTGAAAAGGAAAATAATGTGTCCAACTATTCAGTAGATTTTAACAACCATTGAACTCTAGTTAAAAAATAGGACACACTGACTTTGTGTCTTTTGAACAAACTGGTTGGCATATATTATTTATACATTGTGCTGTATAATTGATATAATTTATGCAATGTGTTCACGTATTGAAAGCATTCACTATATATAGGACAAAATAATCCTCATCATTAGTTTGCGATATCAGCATCCGCTGGAAGCGAACGTTAACTTGTCATCCACCTATATACCTACCTACCTACCCAACCATGCTTGATTATCCCTATTGAATTCAAACTTGCGTGATATAAATGTACCAAATACATAATGTTACTTATGTGGACTCTCTGAGAGAATAGTCGAGTTGACACCAGGTGTTCCGAAATGATAAGCATGACCCCGCCTCTCTAAAGACACACTCCACAGTAGGCCTATAAATTTTAGTTGAGTTCAAATTTAATCTAACATGGGTGCTCAGAGAACTGTGCTTGGAGAAAGGGCTGTGTTATGTGGTTAGATATAACATTATAGATGTGCCAGCCTTATTTTCTATTTCTAAGCGTAAGTCTTCTATTAGACGTCACTATTTGCCCCCTTTGAATAGATCAGAATACATTTCCTTTAACCACGATAGTCAAGGTTAAAACGTGACAATAGGAAAACTCTAACAGTTACTTTAATTTTTTTTTATTAAAGCTGATAGGATATGATATGTAGGACAACTTTACTATCAATTCACATTAGAAATATTAGTTCATCATGGCTAGCGCCGATATCTCTCTACTACCATTTAAAGCTGATTTTGAAAACTTGTCGGAAGTTCAGAACTTTTTATATACCACTTTACAGGAATTAAGGAAAGATTCCAACTGGCCAACAGAATTAAAATCAGGAATTATCAGCAAATTACCAAATGGCAGAAAAATTCGTCTTATATTACCAAAGGGAAGAGATAAAACTCTTCAACTATTACAAGAATCCGCAACTGAAGATAGCGATGTGGGTGAATCAATGAGGAATCCTGAAGAACTGATATTCGTAGGGTTTTTCGGCTTCAGTAAACCGCGGGAAATCTTGACCAAAGAGGTCTTCGATAAAATATGGAAGGCAGACCAGATTTTAGTGGATGAATTTAAAAATCAGAAATATCTAATGGCCTACGTTTCAGCAGAACAAGAAATTGGGGGTGACTGGATGAATTTAGTGTTATGCTCTTCTCCTCAAGGTATAACTGATTGGCATAATTTTGAATTTCATAGTGATATGGCAAGGTAAGAATTTGACCGTTTATTAACGTACTAGTTTAACACAATTTGGTTTGGATGTGAATGAAACTTCTAAAACTAACGAGTTCTATAAATTCTGCTCTGTGTGGCTTTATAAAGTTTATTTCTATGAGATTTCTACCGATCCTTAGCATGTGCAAGTAGTCGGAATGGCGATGCGAATTGCAATTGTGAAAATGTCCTATAATGTCAACCCGAAATGTAGGATTATTCAGTCAATAGTTCGAATGTACACACACGGCATATTATTTTTTTTTTCAAGCCTCATAAATTATGTAATTTAGTAAATATGTCAATCTATAGGCTAAATGTGACTCTCATTGTGAATGTTTTGTTATGCAACATGTTACCACTTTAACAATTTTATCAAATGAGTGCAATCAATATTAGGAAAGTTAAAACATATGGAAGGCGGAATGGCTTTTTATTCAATGTTCTTCATTGCTATTTCTTAATTCTTAATTCTAAATTCTTATCTCTTGATTTGCACGCTTAATTCAACATTTGTCATTGAAAATTTACATTTGTATACAAAAATCATAATTTGTACTTAAAATGAACATTCTTCGATAAACATTCGGTTTTCAAATTATTGGATTAGTAGAATTTTTGCCAAAAATATCCTCAAAAACAAATCTTCAAATACAAATCTAGCTCAACATATCTGAAGAACATTTAATAAAAAGTCATTCCGCCTTCAATAAAAAACAAGAACTAAAATATTTGATTTGATTATAATTTGATGTATCATTGATACTAATAAAACTGCTGCAAAAACTGATATATTGGTAAATCAACTGCGGCTGTAGGCATTAGTAATTGGTAATTGGCTTATCATGTAAAGGGACAGACCAGTCGTACGTTTGTCTCAGAAATTGAATGTAATTAAGAGTTTTAACCAATCATGTCCATGTATGTTCAGTCTGGATAAACAAAAAAACATTTTTTGACCTTTCTTGATAGGTAACTCATTGGAATTCTGCTGGTAATTCTCTTCTAATTTAGATAATTATGAATTAATTCTGGACATGTGAGACAAACTGGGATTTTTACAGTCATTAGAACACCCCTACTTTCTATTCATATAAGTATTAGCATTTTCAATTTCATTAATGAAAATAAGGAAACCCATCTTTAAACCCACACATTTTGAATATTTCAGTGAAATTTCACCAGAGTATTATTCTCGTATCAGAATTCATCGAGGAAGATTACATAAAGGTCTAAAGAGTGAAAAATTTACAGTATACCAAACACTGTTTTTAGCTTATGGAAACGACAAAGAAGGTTCTGTGAAACGCCTATGCCGAGTGTGGAATACACGGGAAGAGGATAAATATTTTATCACTGACAGTTCCTGAGGTGTTATTTCATATTTACCGTTAAATATATATCGTAATAAAATATCATCTACCATTAAAGTATTGTCTACATAATTCTAGGAAAAGGCCTGACCACATTATTACAATCACAAGTGTTATTCAACCCTTTTGATAATTGAAATAGTGACATTATGATAAATGGAATAGACATGTAGAATTCAGAATAACCTTAACTTGCGAAAGAAATGACAGCAGAATCTGAACATTATTTTCCAATCTCATCGTATTGTCCTGCCTGGAAACACAGGGTCTTATGTTGTGGCATTTCTTTTTGCCTCAACGAAGGTGCTAGGGTTCAAATCCATCTTCATTGAGCAATGCCTTTGACTACCTAGTGAACAATTTCAGCCTCCATTAGAATTATCAAAATCGCTTTAATAAATCATTTGAGAGTGTATCCCTTTAAATCGATGGGTATATGTGGGTCTATTTTGTTGAAATTCATCACTGGTATTAATAACATTAAAAAAAGTAACGAGCCATACTACATTTAATACTGTACAATACAAAAGAATACACACACCAATATATACAATTACATACAATTATACAATAATATACAATTCAGTCGGAAGTTTTAGAAAGAAAGAATAAGAATGAAGAAGGCAAAGATAATGTACATGAGAGACATTTTGCTATACAATACAAGATGAATGTCACAGCAAATAAATGAAGAATAGAATGTACTACGAGCTATACACAAATATCATACAATTGAATTAGTTCTTCAATCATCCACTGATGCAAAAGGCAAGTAGATAAATTTATGAATAGAGCTGACAGTCAAGTAGTCAACACTGTAAATAATTTTACAGAATTTACATTTATCATAATTTACAGAATCTGTGATATTCTAGCTATAAAATGAAGATAGCATGTTGTTCAATGTGAACAACCTACAGGCCAATCTCAATGACGCAATATAAGAGCAGAAAGTTTATTAAACGTTACTAAAGTTAATTTAATTTCCTTTTTATAGCTTACTTCCCATTTGATTTACAATTGGAATTAATATTAATATAATGTCATAGTTCAATAACACAAGACGCAACTTTGTTATGTAAAATACGTACAAGACGCCATCAAATCAAAGGATATAGATAGAACTCACTTAATAGAATTAATAATTATTAACTTATAAATTACACTGTGCTAATAATACGTCTCTGGTGATAAACCTCAAGACAAACCCTGGTGCAAAATGACACCAAGTGATAATTTTTAGGATAGCTAGCATAGCAACAAATATTCCAATAATCTCGTTTTGGACAGATTTCATGTCATGATGAATTTAAGAGCTACCATTTTTATCCCACCAAACAGTAAATGGGTTAGGTCATTGTGTTTCTCATATTCAAAAGATCAAGTTAGTCCAAATGTCAGTCTAGTCTCAAAAGTCCATACATTGTCTCCAAAAAAAGTTATATATACATGCACTTCCCGATCCGTAGCACCATAATAAAAACTTAACAAGGTCACAACATAACAATAAGTGGTATACAAACTAACTAGGTGTGTACACCATAACAAAAACAGTCCTAGTTCCGAAATAAAACAACATGTCATTGAACTCGTCACATTTAAAGGAATGCAGAGTAACTGCTGTTTCCTGTTTAAACCGGAAGTCACCTGCCAATGAAAACGCCATATCGTTTACGTGATAGAAGAGATTTCCGGTAAATCATAGCAATTATCTGTCTATTTTCTTTTGTAGATTCGGAACAGTTTTAGCTTGATTTGAACATGTCACACAAAAGTCGTTCTATGGGAATGCTTCCAATCGTTCTTCGAAAAAAGATATCTTCAATAGTACGAGCGCTCACTGCTCTGAGACTTGGAAGTAGCAGTAACAATTTACCAAATCTTGCCTTGTTACCAGGGTGATGAGACTGAATGTATTCGTGCATCATAAGTTGAGCCTGATCTTGAAGTGTATCTGTTTGAGAAGGATCTCTCAACCCTCTTGTCTCTGAAAAATTAATTTTGGAAAATATTACTGACATGTTATTGAACGTTTTGAAATACGGTACGTAATATTCATAATAAGTGAAAGACTCATTGGTATGCTTGTTAAATTAAATTTCCCAACTCCTACACACAACTAACTCATCCTGGGTAATTTCCGAAGACCTTCACACAACACATCATGGGAACATTGTGCCATGGAGCACTTGTATTTTGCAATATAAAATGGGTTAATGAAATCACGACGATGAGTGTTGGGGGATTGAAAGAGTGTCCGAACATATTTTTCATAAAACCAGCTGAAGACTGATCGTTGTTGAGAATAAAACTTATAATCTGTTTACATTACAATCAACGATCATTACCAAATTATGTAGTTACAATAGGTCAAAGATCAATGTTAGGTAACGCAATGCAATACCATATTCAATAACATAGTTTTTTTCTCTTCTTGCCTTTACTAAGTAGTATTATTCCTTACCCGATTTAAAAAGTATCAAAGCTTTAAGACATGCATATTCTGTAGCATCAACACGTAAAGAATTAAATCTGTTAATGATATCTTGAAAACTTCTAATCTGTGAAGATATGTACACACTTTTCTCTGTTGCCGAGTTTTCAGATGTTACTCCACTTGCCATCAATAATGTTGCTGTAGAAAAAAGAGAACATGATTAAGTATTTCTTTACAGATTGCAGTACGATCTGACATCGATGTCAACATTGTCAATGACGTCATAGGTAGTTAACTTAACAATATAGTACATGTTTATCCTGACATACGAAGATCATAATTTACGCTGTTTACAATCATCTTAACTAAAAGATTAATAAAATATTAAGATATCATGCTTTTTGTATGTGAATACACAAGATTGACCTCCCTTGAACAGAAAAGTTCTCTATTATCGAAGATAATAACCCGCCTTACCTGCATCTAAAGGAAGCGACCACTGTGATGCACTGAGTATGAATAGTTCACTCCATGATTCTTCTAATAATATAGCTTGGTCTCTAAACGGAAGTTGTAAGAATGATGGTATATTTCGTGCCCATTTGACAGACATAAACAGCAGACGAGCAGCAGTTTCGAATACGTTCTCAGACGATGCATTATCGTATGAATTATGTTCTTGGACTGAACTAGGTAGATGGAATGATGTTGATGAAGTAAAGGGAGATGAGAAAGAAGGTGGTGGAATAGGATGAGTCGGTGTTATCTTGGTAAGGAATGGTTGGTGAAAGGATGAGATGATTGGTGTTGACGTCAAGTTTGATGATAGTTTGTTATTGCTGTTAGGAGAAGAGTCTGAAAAGAGAAAACGTAGTTTATATTAAAGTAACGGCCTCTTTCTATGGTCAGGTTGTTTCTGTCAGTTGTGAAGGTACCGCCATTATGAATTCGAATTGTCCTGATGGCAATGATACACCAGGCTGGATTTATCAGTCCCGTACTGTAGTTGTAAAATTAGAGCATGATGTACATGTACTTACTTTTGATGCTTTCTACTTTAACTGGTGGAGGACTAGGTGTTCTGTTTTTATTGGTACTGGAATCAGCTGAAGAGTCTGCAGACATATCCTTGGTATCACTGAGTGGTCGTATATCAGGATCACTGGCTTCACTAGAAGATAAACTTTCATTAGAACTACTACTAACATTACTGGTGACTTGACTCGACGTACTGGTATTGATGCTGCTTGTATTATGTGGTGGTGTCACGTGTAGAAAGCTATGCGGTATTGCTGTAGGGAGTGGTGTTGGATAGAGATGCCCTCGTCCTTGACCTGCTGCCAAATGGAGATGAAGTGGTTGAAATAAATGTGAAGTTGGATATCCGTATTCACTTGGTACACCGAGAGGTGGACTGTACTGAGGAAACTGTGCCATTTCAAATCTGTAAAAAAAAACCCGATGGTGGTTATATTGACCGTTCATTGAGGTTAAATTAAATTCTAACATGAAAGTCGAGATTGGGCTACATTTGAATGTTCATTTACTTGCAACATATTCATGTACCTGTAATAACAATACTAGACGTACCTAGATCTATCCATATATTCTGATAATGGTGTATACATCCCCTTCTCATCGAGTTGAATACTTTCTGGACTGTCTCTTTTATACTGATAACATCGTGGAGCTCGTTCGTGTTGTACAGCTACAATAGAACAATAATCTTAACTTTTAGAAAGTAAACATACCACTATAAATAAGTATTTTACATTTGCAATGTAGCCTAATGTTCTGTAGAAGTGTCTCTGAAGAAAGGAGTAACATTTTCTAGATAATTTATCCAATTGAACTATGGAGAACTACATGGAAACTCCCCGCTCATATTTTTCCCGCCTTTCTCTGAGTCTTTCAAAATAGAAAAATAAAATTATGCCCCTTGAAATGAATGGGCTCTAAATAATCCCACGATAATCTTATTCTGGTAATATTCATGTGCATGAAAAGAAGAAATAGTGTGAGTTTGAACATGCGTTTAGTTCTGACAACTAAAGACAATCTTTAACAATATCATATCATTTTACTTGGAAACCTCTCTTCATTCAATTGAACATCAAGTGATTTTGGTTTTAATAATCCCGAATTGTTAAATATGGACACGTGGACAATGTTAATATGTTATATGATACATCTATCTATTGTCTTACACTTCATTTCAATCCATTTCAACATCAAACGAGTAATGGAATACACGCGTACAAATTAAGGCGCTTTGCCGGCTTGTCGATTTTGTTTGTATTGAAATGGAGACACTGGCACGTGCCTTCGTCAGTACAGGTGTTGAAGTTGGCTGTTTTAGATCGAGATACTTAAGTTTTCAACTTCCTAACAATTGTTCATGACGATGGATAGTAATTTTGATTTCTGGATTAAAACTGTTGAAGTTTCGATCAAAAGTTTGACCGCCTTTTGAAAAATCGTGATCTACTAGGCCTTTAAAGGATGAAAGGTGTTATATCAAGAATATTTACGTTGATATATCGGCAACAGACTTGGTGGCGTAAGGTGTGCCTTTTAGTCTATATCTATTTTACTAATCTATTACTGGAAATGTAAATCTGCATAAGATTAAGGTTATCAATTAAGATTGCTCGATTCAAATGAACTAGAAGAGCTGTTGTAACCCTTTATTTAAAAAAAAAAGAACGAGTTATCACGACTCCCCTTTGTTTGATTTTCTTGTCTATGTAATTATGCATGTAATGTTAAAAGTGTAATGTTTATCTGAAGGAAGATTGGTTGTGATTATTAAACAAGTTAATTAAGGACAGGTATCGACCAGATACCTCTGATTTCTCATTAATCATACAGCTACAGGTTGGGAACTTTTGACTTAATAGCATATGGCGGTTGAAATCTGAGCTCAAGTTGCGCATCAATCTCTTCCTATAACTCTACTCTTCGTGTCTAATACGTGACTAAATAAGTCGGGCTTTAATTGAGTGCATATTTGAATAACGTAAAACCGTTAACGAGACAAATTACACAAATAAATCCACCCTTAAGCAAATCGACATTTCACTCAATGAATGGAAATACGCTTGAAAAGTTAGTACCGGGGACTTTTGTTGAGCTGAAATTAGGAAAACTAACAACTGGCGATAAAAGGCTTTCGGCTCATTTCTGAACTCAAGTGGAAATATCAACAGAATCTGTTAGAATACGATAAATCATAATTGATTTCTTGTCGTATAATAGGTGTCACTGACAATAATACGCAGTTCTGGCTAGTTCTCTATTAATTGGTGCCGTGTGTGGCTTAAAAACGTCTTGAATTAAATCAACTGACAAGAATCTACTTAAAGAAAAAAAGATTTAATTGTTGCATGGTCATTGACAGCTTAACATTTTATCTTCTTCAATTTAAAGGGGTAGCTCAATTACTATCATGTCTTTTTACTACCATCCAGAACTTTCGCTCTTATGTACATCCCCATTCTATCGTGTTGTAGTGAGGCATTGTCCAAATAAAATGATTCGATTATGCATCTTAAAACGTGATAAATATGCTTAATTTTGTTCAATGCTCGAACAATTTTCATTTATGACATTTTAAATGCCCGACTTTTGACTACCGAATAACATGATGTACCGTATTGTAAATGTCATGGTCACGTATGTGCATGTACAAATGTATGATTATGTTGGATAAATTGTTTATCAAATTCATAGTATTTCGACATTAAATGACACCAGATCACAAAGCATACCCATAAAAAGTTATGTCACACATTGAGAATAATATGTTCTGTCTGTATATGACATATATCCGGGACTAAAATAGCCAATTTTGGAAAGGTGGAAACAAGTCAGACATGATACTAAAATAGAGAAATAGGTGCAGAATTTCCTGTAGTTGCATAAGTTTGTGGAATGTAAAACGTCTGTCTTAAAGTGCAGACTTCAGACAACTTACTTAATAATGACACTTGAAATTAACCACAATAACTAAAATTTAACTTAGTTTTTAAATTGAAAAAGGTCACGATTGTAGCATCATTTAAAAGTGCAATAACTTCGTGGAAGCCAATTGAGACAAATGTGAATCTTAATGAAAGATATGATAAAGATAATTGTATTAAATTGAAAGATTACTGTTCCACGCCCGTTTCTTCTGTACTGTTAAAGAGCAGAACATCATGGCGATAACTCCTACACTAATTTACTGAACGAATTCCGTAGCGGATGTTAGTGTTAAAAACTTCTTAATATCGCAGGAATAATAACGAGAGAGACGGCAACGAAAACAGTCAACAGTACCAAGAAAGCTAATAGATTACAGCTCATCTCATGCAGCTGATATAGAGTTCGGTCATAGTAACAGCTGGAAATGGACGTTCCTATTAAATATTGGATTTTGGAGGAATGGACAAAGTTTTAAAAGTATGTTGACAATTATGAAAGAAGCACTTTGCGATAAGAATTATTTTTATTGGTTGCAATAGTTGTCGACTGTGTTGATTTTTGTACTTTTCACATTCTTTAAATGGAGCTTATTGTTTTTTTATTTAGGACAGACATCTTTAAGTAGCTACTTTTGATGCAACTACATAAAACATTCACTATTATCATTCGTTCATTACTTACCATCTTTGTTCATTTTAACATCTAAACATTTTCTAAATCTGCATGCTTGACATTGATTTCTTCTAGCAACATCGACTGTACAGTTACCATTCTCTTTACAAACATAGTCTAAACTTCTTCTGATAGATCTCTTGAAAAATCCACGACAACCATCGCAGCTCTGTACACCATAGTGTTTTCCTGATGCTTTATCCCCACAAACTAAACATAATGCATCTAACTTCTTACTATTACTGTATACTTCTACAAAAAATAAGATAAAAACGCTAGAACTTCATTTTAATCCCTTGAAGATCTGGAGTATGTCCAAATGCACAGAGAAAAAAAACAATTCCCCCATTCTTTGATTGAATTGAGGGGAGGGGGTTGAATGCACCAGCTTGATAAAAAAAAAGAATATCGATGAATTAATTTCTCATTTTGTACACATATTTTCCAATTCTCGTTGTATCATCATTCTTGAATTTTTTCCACTAATTTCAATAGAGAGAATAATCCTTTGACTATAACCATGTCCGGGACAGTCCGATAAGTTTTAGCATTTAGTTCGAATTCTGCTCTAAGACTGGTATAAATATTTGAAAATATGTGTATTGTAAATCGGTAAAACTACAACTTTAACAAAAAAGGTCAGGCTCGAACAAGATAGACCAGAGTGAAACAAGTAAGACCAGAAAGTAACATGAGAGATCAGATAGTAACATGAAAGTCCAGAGAGTAACAAGGATGGTCAGAGTGTAAATTGAAAGGCCAGAGAGTAACACGAAAGACCAAAGTGAAAAAAGTCAAACCTGAGTGTAACATGAAAGAGTGTAACATGAAAGACGAGAGTGTAACATGAAAGACGAGAGTGTAACTTGAAAGACGAGAGTGTAACATGAAAGACGAGAGTGTAACATGAAAGAAGAGAGTGTAACATGAAAGACGAGAGTGTAACATGAAAGACGAGAGTGTAACATGAAAGACGAGAGTGTAACATGAAAGAAGAGAGTGTAATATGAAAGAAGAGGGTATAACATGAAAGAAGAGGGTGTAACATGAAAGAATAGAGTGTAACATGGAAAACCAGATTAGGCCCCTCAATCGATCAGATATGCTGTGACATAATATGTGTTTGATATGAAGGGTTTTCTCCAAGAAATCAAATACTATTAAAACAATGAAACGTCTCTTCTAAAATAAACATCTTTTACCGTCGACATCACGAATCATCAACAAAATACTCAAAAAATATTTTCATATATATATCTAATTATCCATGGTGCATATATTCATACACTGACCTAGGCAACTTTCTTACGGAAATCTTGGCACAAATTACTTTGCCTGGGATCATAATTGTTTTAGTTTTAGTCAATGACGAGTAATGTGTCCTACCTATGATCTAAATCGTGTTCACCAGTGGAAAAAACCCCAGTCAAATCAAAATGTAACCAAAAGTGTGCAAATATAAATCAAAAAGGAAAAAAATCATACAGCAATCCCCTAGTTTGATTTCAAGTGCTGTACGGACACATGTTGATTGCTGCCTTAGGTGACGTCGAATCGGTAATCCCGGGCATTAAAGTTTAAACTTCCAAAAAATAGTGGATAAAAATTTGAAAACAGACTCTACTCTCCCTGGACTAGTTAAGTGGTAGATGCATACAATATTATGTTTTGTTCGAAAGAGAATTAACTTTCTTTCAATTTATTCGTAATATGTTATAAGAGCTATAATGTAATACTAGGTGTTGTATGGATTACAAATTATAATGCAGATTATTAATATGACTTAATAAACATAATATCTGAATGTAATCTTATTAATCGTGATAATGATATTGCTCATTTTCAGATTAACTTTTGATTTGATTTTGATTTGAGGATCCCTACTTTTTCTAAATTCCAATATCAACAGCTCTATTATACTTAAATTTAAACTAAAATTTGTCCAATTTCCTATTTATATTCAAAATACATTTTCCTAAAATTCCTATTTCAAACGTACGAATTCTGGACCACACTTTGGAAATAATACAAATTTTAGGCCTACAGGTATAAAATTTATAAGATAAACTTTTCAAGTTTTGAAATTGTTTTACATTTCTCTTTTGAAATGAAAATATAAATTTTAGAAATTATTTCTAAGAGTACAATATGTATTTATATGTGCACCTGATCATACAAGAGTCACACTTCACTAATAATATGGTATTGTGTGGTTTCTTTTACCGTTTAGATAACGTGTCAAAATATTAACGAAACACCGTAAAGATTTGGGAATTAAAGATTTTGGGTCCCTAAAGTGGGCTAGATTTTTACTCGTAGTTGATAATCTTCGCATGATTAATTTTGTTATTTTAAGTTAATCTTTCCTTCGGTCGTCAGAGGGGAAAAGCTATTGTCTTTCTCTACAGTTATAAAGAAATCGGTATCGTACAAAAGAAGGATCCTAAAGAGAGATAAATAAACAGATACGAAATTTAATTAACAATAAATTAATTAGGCCTGCTGGTAGTACTAATATTTAGGTGACATCTTTCACCCCTAACTTGCTGTAAAAAAACAATAGGATCGCACCAATATGTTTCTAGTAAGCCACCTTGGTATTAGAAAGTGTTTGTATGACAGCTAAAAGATAGAAGTTATCACCTAGCGGTAAGATCATAGACTAAAGGTGTACTATTTGATTATTGTTTAATTATTAGTATTGATTTAGTAGGTAGTTGGTATTTCGCTGGTTCTTGCTACTAAACTATATACTGTTACAGATAATTTAATGAACAGACGATTCAAAATCAATTGAAAAGTTTTCGGACCTTCAAATTTTAGATTATTAAACATTATTTTTGCCAATTTTTGCCCCTTCAAGAATAATGAATATTTCGAAACACCTCCGCATAGACACTTAGATATCAAAAATTCTTTCAGCAGACATGTAAATCTTTTTCATTTTATGAATATCTTGAAATATCTCGCATAAATGGAAACTATATAAATACTTTTTAAAAAAAATTCATTATTGAAAATATGGTAGTTCTGCAATCATTGGACATTTTCTATATTGAAAAGCTATAACTATCAACATGGAACATCTTCGAACAAAAATGTAAATCTATTTTATTTCTTTGGATTAATAAATTTTCAAATAACAAATTATTGCGAATTAACACTTGTGATATTTTCATATTGTTGTACACGATGTGTTAATTTTCAGACTGTTTCAGTCAAAAATAATGTCAAGGTTTCTTAAAATCGAAAATTGTACGTGATGAACTTACTTACAATGTTTCGCACTTAACGCCGTGTACATCTCATCTGATTTTCAAATTTATCGGCAAGTGCTCGCTAAGATGAAATTTGCAATAACTTTTAAACTATTTTCACAAATAGATTTCTCTTGTTAATGCGAGAACGCCCAAACAAACGTAAGTTTTATGACATGAAGAGATGGTTTGTAATTTGTAAAAATGGTTAACCAAGAAATCAATGGAACGCAACATTAACTAACCGCATGTCCTATTCTCTTTTTATTCTTTTAATCTTTGGTGGAAAATGACGAATTTTGTAGACAATAACCATATTCCGATTTTTTGTTACAATTTTTGCAGTATTTATCGTAAAATTAAATACGTCGTTTGAAACACGCGCGCAATTAATCGCACACGTGTCAGTGCAGGAGTAATGCACGTGCGTGCGGTAACGTCATAATGATGTCGGATGTTAGAAGATGAGTTGAAAGTACTTGTAACGAGGAAATAAAAGACCTCAGATGAAAGGAAACGACGCTCAAACGATGAAAAAATTGAAAGTAAAAATTAAATCCTAAATTTTGATCAAGTTGTGGTTGAAGGTCAAATTTTCGAGGCATTGGACCAAAAAAATAAAATAATATGCATGAAAATTAATTTCATTTAAGCATTGATATATAAACCAAGTTTCCATGAAAATGTATTTAAATAAAATCAAAGCCTTAAAATCTAACAAATTTCTTGAAAACCTGAAATCATTATTTTTTAATACATACAAAAATATATGATTCTATGCCTTTGTACTATAAATTCATAATTGTTGGATTGTTGTGTTTGAATAAAAAAAAATTAATTTTAAAAAGAAATGATCTTACCTGCTGTCGGTGAATCTATTATGGCACTCATTTTCTGATACATTCAATAACTTATAGCATTTATAAAACCATATAATCATTCAAATTTCATATATTATATTTTTATTGCAACGAATTCAATATCTTCTTCAACGATCTTGCAAATTAACACCCAGAAATTTTATCCAAGTTTGGAATGAAGATGGGAAGTCCGGAGATTTTAATTATATATGGCAATCGTCGCGTGTGAAATTATGCAGATGCGTACGAACACGCGTCATTCTTGATTCTCATTGGTCTGAATATCTGAAGTACGCCAAATACCAATCAGCGATTGGTTAATCTTTGCTCGCGCTGGTTAAATTATGAAATTGTTAATTAGATTTGAATGGTATTTTCTTTAATATATTGTGGGGTAATCTAGGCAATATCTTATAATAATGTCTTTAGATCAAAGCTACAGATTAATAGTTAGCGGATTATCGTAAGAAAGGTTTGATCTAGTCATTTATTGTTCAAATATCACACTCAATCTCTCTAGATCTGCACTCTGTAAACGTAACAGAGCAAAACTAAAATTAATATCAGCTTTTCACCTGATATCTCTTACAACAGATATGTAATAGGTTTATATCACTCGAGTATAACTTTTCTCTCTTAACCACCTAACAATCTTATTACTAGCTCTTCATTTATTCTTAATGCAAATCAATTGAGGACAGATTCCTATTAGACTTTTGTTCACTGGCATTAGATATCAATCAAATTCAGAAACAGGCATTAAACTATAGATGGTTTCTTCCTTTTTCTACAAATATTCATAATTTCTGCAACCTATTGATAGTTTTAAGCGGAAAGTCCACAATGATTCTAAGATTTTGTAACACATATTTTCAAGACAACGCAAACAATTGTGGATAATCAAATTAATAAAAGTCCCAGAATAGTTCAAAATGTGATTGAATTCTATAGGAATATATTACGATGTAATAGATGTACAGTAGCATTTCTATCAATTTTGATTATAATTTTCCTTTTTTGAATTAACACCCGAACGATAAAACCCCACAATAAAGACAAGTATTGTCGCAAAGAGGTGAACACATGTTTATACCCAAAACTTATATAAGATATGTAAATATTGTCCAAAAAGTCAATACTGGTTTAGGCTACTATTATTCATTTTAAGAATAGTGTATATCAAAATTCAGAAGATATATATTTTATATTGGATAAATTTTAGTAGACAGACAATGATATTAGTTCAAATTCAGTAGATATATAATAGTGATATTGGTGAAAATATTCAGTAGATATATAATAGTGATATTAGTTCAAATTCAGTAGATATATATATTATCATTATTGGTGAAAATTCAGTAGATATATATTATCATTATTGTGAAAATTCAGTAGATGTATATTATCATTATCGGTGAAAATTCACTAGATATATATTATCATTATTGTGAAAATTCATTAGATATATATTATCATTATTGTGAAAATTCAGTAGATATATATTATTATTATTGCGAAAATTCAGTAGATGTATATTATCATTATTGGTGAAAATTCACTAGATATATATTATCATTATTGTGAAAATTCACTAGATATATATTATCATTATTGTGAAAATTCAGTAGATGTATATTATCATTATTGGTGAAAATTCACTAGATATATATTATCATTATTGGTGAAAATTCAGTAGATATATATTATCATTATTGGTGAAAATTCAGTAGATATATATTATCATTATTGGTGAAAATTCAGTAAATATATATTATCATTATTGTGAAAATTCAGTACATATATATTATCATTATTGGTGAAAATTCAGTAGATATATATTATCATTATTGGTGAAAATTGGTGAAAATTCAGTAGATATATATTATCATTATTGGTGAAAATTCAGTAGATATATATCATCATTATTGGTGAAAATTTAATAAATATTTAATAAATATACATAATATTTTATTTTATTGAAAATTCAGGTCAAATATTGGTCAAGATTCAGTTGATATATATCTTTGATAATGGTCGAAATTAAGTAAATATAGCATTTTAATATTAGTTAAAATCTAGCGGATGTATGGCATTGATTTCGGTGAGAATTAAGTAGATATATAATATTGATATTGTTCACAATTCATTATAGTATATTATCATACATTAAATTAAAAAAAAGAATCCATCAAAATGAGATATTAGTTAGAATCCAGGTTATATGATATGTTGATATAAGTTAAAATTCAGGAGATATAAGATTTTGATATTAGTTAGAATCCAGTTTATATATAATATTCATTTGAACAGTGTTCAATAATAAATAGAAGTCTATATCCATAAAAACTGTTGTTTCTTAATGTGCTGTGATACTTCTAAATGTCTTACAAGGATAAATATTCATTTTTGCTAAAATTCAGAGATATATGATATTGATATTAGTTAAAATTGAGTAGGTATATAATATTGATATTGAAGTGGAAATTCAGTGGATATTTAAGGTTGATATTAATCAAAATTAAATAGATATAATATGATATTTATTATATAAAATGTATAATTTATTCAGTACATATAAAATAACGATATGAGACCAAATTCAGTAGACTTATTATATAAATAGTAGATAAAATTCAGAGATATATGATATTGATATTAGTTAAAATTGAGTAGGTATATAATATTGATATTGAAGTGGAAATTCAGTGGATATTTAAGGTTGATATTAATCAAAATTAAATAGATATAATATGATATTTATTATATAAAATGTATAATTTATTCAGTACATATAAAATAACGATATGAGACCAAATTCAGTAGACTTATTATATAAATAGTAGATAAAATTCAGAAGATAATATAAAATTGGACAGAAATCAGCAGGTGTATTTTCAGTCTTTTTAGAAATCCAGTCCATTCTGAAATTATTCTGGATGTATTTGCATGCAGAAATACTCTATTTTTCGCCTGGATCATTGCTTTATTCAAAGAACATCACCAATTTTACTAAACGTTGGACTCAATAATAAGCAAACTGTATTTCATCAGAACGTTGAAAACAAAACTACCAAACACAGAATTTCTTTGCAGCATACAGCCAGTCAGCCATCAACGAATTATTTAATTCATCTTGGTTAGAATACATGTTTAAGATAATATTATACCTTGCGGTATCATCAAAAGTGCGGGGTGTTTATAAACCTTTAACTTCATCACCTACCAAAATACTAACGTTTTCAAATTTTGACACATTAAGGTCTTAGGCAAAACCTTTCCTTCTGTTAAGTTAGTTGACATATTTACTGATTTGGTTTTAGAATGAAAAAAAAATCGTAATACGAAGAATTATCTTTGTTGAATGACAACAATTAAAAGGGATGCTATCCCAGAAAATTGATATATTCACTTGTTCAGTTATTATAAAATATTAGCTGCTGTAGAGGGCTTTTGGGAAGTAAATAAGGGTTCTTTCATTATTAGACGATACATAATATAAGTGTCGTAAAATATCTAAAAAATCGATCCTAATTTTTACGCAGATGAAGATACATTTCGTTAATTTGTGGGTTAACTTTTTGCAGAATACTAATGAGCTGGGTCGGTATATAAGAACTATTAATTGATTTAGCTTAAAGTAGGATAGTACTGATTAAAAAGACAAGTTTAGAGTGATTAGGTGTAAATTTTTGAACCTGAGGTGTGATATATAGCCCCGATTTCCAGTCGCGTGACTATCACGTGTTATATGATAATATTGACATTAAGATATTTTTTATTGAGTTCTTAGCGGCTAACATCAAGGCAAGATGAGATAAATGTGTTTTTATATCAAAAGGCATGTTGATATATTTATACTTGGTATATTATATTTCAGGTACTAGTAACATTAAGCACGCTTAAAGATGGTTTATTATTTGAAGGATGTTTGTACTTTCAGGGAGTTCACATACTTAAATGTCACTAACACATTTATTTTGGAGCTATCAGTCCCGTGGGCTCCACGATAGAATGTGGGTGTATTATATTTGTAAAATAGAAGAAAATCACGTGTCTGCAGTTACCAAGCACTTTTTACAAATGAATTACGAGGTTTAGATCGCATTTAATTAAAGGGAGGTATTATAAATTTCAGAACACGAAAACTCCAATCAAGGCAGATAACCCAAAAGAAAAAAAAATCGCATCGGATAAGGGGTTCAACACATCTTCTCGTTGATATGCACGCAGTCTATTTAGACAAACGACCAAGCCTATATAACAGCCTACAGTGCCCCGTAAGGACCTCAATGGATACCCTAGTCCGAAACACCTGCCTCTATTATAGCCTTTGATAGATATTTTGACAGTTGCAGACGGCTGGAGTTGTCAGAAAAACTAGATCCTGTTTTAAGAGAATTTTCCTTACCTTCAAGGATTTTTATATAACATAATACTAGATTACCTTACGATGACAGTAACTTGTTGTTAGTTGGTATCAGGTGACTTTATGACCGACGAGAGAGTTTCGTTAAAAACTTTTGATGGAACTGCAGAGTGACATAAAATGTTGTTGGGAGATCATGCTGGTATGGCTGAACTACAAAAATATCTATCCCAACCTTAACACCTTTAGAGGTGCGGAAAAATCTCCATAAAACAAGGCCTAGTTTTTCTGTCTCTACAGAGGGGATACCGGTAAATATTATATGAAGTTATCGTAATGGTATTGAAGTGGCGTGCATGGGCGTCCTACGAATTTAATGACGTAATTGCTAGTAGGCAAGTTGAACAAAAAGTTAATACAAGTAAATGTTAAAGTTCAGGGGAGACAATTTATACCAAAAATGTCAAAGCAATTATTTAGTGAAGATATTTGATCCATATCATTTGAGACCTGAGATCAACATATTTTTTTTACTATCTTTGACCTTCAATTATTAGTTCATTCAATTAACCCACCCATATATCACCTACTAGGTGGGAAGGCTGATGTCAATAATTCTAATAGTATAGATTGAAGCACACGGGGCATTCTCCCTGGACATTCCAAATAATATTATACTTATGTGATGGGATCTGTGATATTCGTCTCGTCTCAAGAGCTCCACCAGTCGTTCAGGTCCCCACGATCAGTATCACTGAGATTGGGCAAGCGAGTTGAAAAATGTGTCACTTTTTCGATCTATATATGCAGCGACTGAACAACTTATCTCCGAGTATGTGTTGTATCAACTTTAGCAACTTTTTATTGGGACTAAGCTGTTACACATAGACTGTGCTTCGTGAAAAAAATCAAAGCACTATAATTTTATATATCTTTATTTCTCAAGAATACAAGTTTTTCTTCACATGAAACCATGTATGTAACAATAAAATGTAATTGCTTGAGTGACACCGAACATCATACAATATACAAATATACAAAGCTTAGCAGAAATAATTTAACACTGGTAGTGCAAACGAAACGATCCTATTTCAGTTCAACAAACTCATATCGTAGTTTGACATGTTAAAATGAATAATTTGATATTGTGATGCAACACAACAGCTGGTATTTCTCGTTGCTTTATGAATGAATTTAGCAGAATAGACGAAATATAATTTCGCCCATCTCGATCTCTTACAATACCGCTTACGCTTACCAATCGGAGGTAGATATGATAGCTTTGCTAATATGATTTTTCAATAAACGTATGTCTTTACACCCGTACAGCTATTGATTTGAAAAGGATGAATTTACAAAATGTTGCTGCATTTTGATTTTAAACAATGGCAACAGTTACACTTGTCTTTGCAGATCAGAAAGACATCAAATTCACGGTTAACTGGTTCATCAGCAAATCGCAATCGCAATCGCAATCTCATCTCAACCGAAAAACTTCTCAAAGGGATTGTAAAGAGGTTTTCTTAACTTTGTATGTGAATTGGGGACACTGAGATCATCGATTCGAATCGAATTTTCAACCAGATACCTGTTGCTCTTACAATTCGACTAAAACTAAGCGATTTATAACGTCACTATTGCAAAAGCCGCCAATTATATCCGAAAGCCTTTGGAATCGCAATAACTACAAGCATCTGACTGAAAATTGGAATTGCCAAAATCAATGCTATCAGTGTCTCTTTACGACCCCTTTAAGTAAAAAACCTAGTAACTATGTTAGTTTGGTATTTTATTACCAAATCGTTTCGGAACTGGCATGGTATATCCATGTTTAGCTCTTTAAGATTCCAATGGATAATATTTCAGTCTGCTGTACATAAACTGTTGATGAAACGAGTTGATGTTATCATAGAGTTAATTACATACGTATCATCTGGCCGACCACCGGTGTGAAAATAATTAAGGTACCACTGCTTCTTAAAAATATATACAATTCCATATCAACAACCTGTGCCCGTCTGTTTGTCATTAGATTCTCAACTAAATATTAGTTGAATATTACAGGGTTAATGCCGGTTAACATAATGGACGTTTATCGTGAAATTTTCCAAAACACTTTAGCTTATAACTGTTATATGATTTGAACAAACAGATCTCTATTTCCATTTTTGTTTGCGACGAATTGTTGACTGATAAAAGCCTGGAAAATTTAGATAACATTTATATGTAATAACGTTTATATGTTAGTTAAATAAAGACTTCAGATTATCATACATATTCTGAAAATAGACACTTGAAGCTAGAATGGTGAAAAGAAAACATGCAAAGTTTTTGTCTCCATAACAGCATTTGCATTATGCCAAATTCTTCTATACAACTAAATTTGAGAGAACATGTGAAAGAGATATCTAGGATAGGCTACTTAAACCGCAGTTAACCAAAAAGTCCTTTATACCAAATTTCATCGGACGAATAACAATACCATTTTAGCTGGATTATAGAATATTTACAACAAATAAGGCTTTATGGAAATAACCCATGATATTTTTTAGCTCTAAAATGGATTTAACGTTAAAATTCCCAACAGCACAATCGTGGGAAGGTAATGTTCCCATATACCTAAAAGCAACATCGAGCCAGTTGTCGGGATAATCTCAAACAGGTTTTATGTCAACAGGTCTTATTTTCATCTCTGATTTATGTAATTGTTCTCTCTTCCAATGATTCCAAGCTATACCACGCCATTGAATGTTTGAATGATTGTGGTACGGTCCATTTAAATACGCAAACCAACAATTATTGAACCACCAACCACCTTCCCATTCACGAGCACAATGTGCTTCACGTCGCTCATCATTATCCCGATCGGGAGTACTGAATGACATTCTATTGTGTTTAAATAAACTATCTTTAGCACTCCCACTAAATCCATGAATATGTAGTTTATAGTTATCTCGTTCGCCGTCGATTTTAAATGTTTTATACGAAGCGTACACTCTGTTTCCAGTAAAATCCCATAGATCTATTCTTAATTCATAATGGTCTTGATTGGACAATAGAAACAGGTTATCATTTCCTAACCAAAACTCGGCCGAAATGTCACCAAACCCTTTCTTATAATCCTGCCAGTCTCTGTTGAAATCTAAATCACCATTGTATCGTTTTTGTACGAGTAACCACCCACCAGGTGCAGTCTGCATGTCACACCATACTGGAATAGCACACGGTGCATAACTTGGCCTAACAAAATAAACACCATTCTTCTTGTGTCCGTCATCAAACGCTTCAGAACAATCCTTATAAATTTTGACATTTTCGTCATAGCCCGTACAAACTCTTGAGTCAGCAATACTCTCCACAATAATTTGTTTATCATTAGCCAAGTTAACATTGGGTACTCTTTTCATTAAATAGTTGTTAACTTCAACCACATCTAAAACAACATTGGATAATTTCTGATTTAAATTTCGGCTGATTTTTCTCTGACGCTTTAATTTTTGTTCCATTAACATAATAGCTCTAAAAACTCTAGATAATTTAGATTTATAAGTGGCAAGTAAAGATTCTCCTTTCTGTAATAATCGTTCATGTCTTTCTAAAGTAGAGTTCAGTTCCCTATTTTTGACGACTTCATCCAGTAGGCGACTTTCCATATCTCTTAACTTATAATCCAGTCGTTCCATATTTTTAAACTTTGGTTGTTTAATGATCCTTTCTGTTCTATCTTGGAAAACATCGGCCTGGGAATCGCCGTCTGAAATGTCTGCCATTGGAAGCACTGAATGACACCGTGGATCATCATTTTGAGGTACAATAAATTTATATTCACAGTAGTTCAATTTATTAACTTTTTCACTGGCCTGACAATACAGAAATATGTTAATGATTAAAACCAACACTTTCATTTTATCCAAACTAAGCACCAATATGGTACCGGTATCCCGCCTGATTCCTGACGAAATTCTTCACCGGCTCAACATGTATACTGCCGACTCCTGTAACGCGCTATATCCA
This sequence comes from Lottia gigantea, assembly GCF_000327385.1. Taxonomy (NCBI): domain Eukaryota; kingdom Metazoa; phylum Mollusca; class Gastropoda; family Lottiidae; genus Lottia; species Lottia gigantea. Next base: position 1,754,516 of record NW_008709110.1, read on the forward strand.
CTTATTTTAATAGGCAGTATATTCGTTTGTAGTCACAAGGTCTTAAACTCGACAAGTAAATTTCTATTTTGAGGTGTCAGCACATTTCACAGAATTTAATAAATTAAACAGGCACTTCCAATGCCTATTAGCCTATTTTCGAACATTCTAACTACTTGTACTTCATGGAATTTAAATAGAATTAAAACATAAATTGTTATTATTGAAACATTCTATAGTATTATAAATTCACTGCTTGTTACACACGCCAATAGATAAATAGAGTTTAAATAGCGATTATGGGTGGTGTAGGAAGTGGAATAATGCCTGCTGACGTGTACTGAAACACACATTTCATACAAATTATACACAAACACAGCGAGAGCATGCGCACATTTATGCAATTCCAAGTACTGTTGTGTATGTGAGGGGAATGTAAACCTTAATAACCGTAGGCTTAGATCAGTGTCAGATAAACTAGATACTCTAGTCCCCTATAAACGTTATTTCATTCATGGATCACTAACATTCCAACATTCTATGTCGATATTTGGCATCCACCCACGACCAGTCTCACACGGCTAGCAATATTACATTCACGGAGTTCACTCTGTCGTTACAATCTTTATAGCACAACCAAATCAAATCAAAACATGATATAGTCTAAACATTTCCTTGTAGAAAGACTTTAGAATCTAGTACCATAGCCATAAATAAACATTCTACACATATATACAAGTCATCAACATTTTTTCCATTCAAATTTTCAGTCATGCTGAACTCTAAAATTGTATAAATTATGTCGTTCTATATACAAATAGTTCTCTTAGAAGAAACTGAGTGAGTTAATTCTGTACTATTACATTGACACAAACTAAACACCAAGTAAATACATTACATGTATGTCTATTCTACCTACCTCAGTCCGAAACTTGCCGGCTCCCATTTAGTTTCTAATACCATTTTTTTTTCAAAGGTCTTTCAGAAAAACTGAGGTCATTGACTCCAAACTTTCAGACTGAGAACATCAGTGGGTGTTTAATCCTTTACTTTTTTCTCTATTACTTCTGGATTTTCATTAAGTCTTTTAAAAAAACTGAGCTTATCTACTCCAAAATTTCAGATTGAGAACATTATCATCTGCTTTCAATCCTTCAAATATCACATTTGTATTCTTCGTTTTCATTAATGTTACGTATCAGGTTCCAAATAAGTATTGCATAGAGAAAAACAAATCTGGTTTCTGGAAATTTGGCATGAAATAGAAATTGGAGGACTTTGCATCACAATAATGATATATATGTGTTCGGGCAGCCGTCTTTAAAGTACACGTAAAATACACGTAATCAAACCTATACATAAGTCCTAGCCATCAACCAAAGGCAATGATAAATGTAACTTGCAATGATTGGAAAACATTTAAGTTGATGAAAGGGCACATCAAAGTTTGGTTTGTGGTTCTTTGTTTGGCATGTAAGTGGCTTTTGCGCAACGTTGTCTCGGTATCAATGAGGAGCAAAATATGGCGTGTTATTTAAAAAAGTAACAACATGAAAAAGAACAGAAAGAAACAACCATGTTTTACACGGATAACAACATAGGTTCATTCATAAGCCTTTCTACCAGATGGCACAGATCTTTCCCGGATTATCTGCTGGGAAGAGTGAAGAGAATCATCAAAGGTCTCCAGACTTATACGATCCGACCAAGATTAGAAACAAATGAGAAGGCCCAACGCTCTATGACTGTAGGCCCAAAATAACTTTCTACCATCCGTTTGACTTTCCACGTTCCTGGAAGTCTCTCTACGCACTAAATACTTTTATAGTTGCTTTGCCTTCGACTTCGTCTAGCCGAGATCAAGTAATAGTGCAAGTTTCGGACTAATTGTAATTCAGTCTGCGTTTCACCTGACGAAATAAAAAAAAAACTAATTAGTCTTTTGTAGTAACAAATAAATTTCTCTTTTTCTAACAGGTGTTTCAAATACCTGAGTAAAAAGTAGCTAATTCAGCAAATTCTACATGTTACATTTTATACAACATCAACAAAAAATATCTTGTTAATTTTCTTATAATTTTCGACTGGTATGCGATGAACACCTTTTCTCTGAACTATCAGCCATTTTCAATACAGGTTTGCTTTATCTCCTCGCCTGAAAGATACCTATGTCTTTTTTCATTTTCATCTCTCTTGGCTGAACGAGATATTTGTTCACCATCAGCGCAAAGTTCTTCTCGTAGGGCAAGCACAGATCGCCTCATCCCAGCCCACGCCCCTGTGGAAGTAGTAACTGTGCTATCACACACAGACCCACATAAAAGTGATAGATCTGAAGACCACAGAGTTGGACCCACATCATAGTAAATGTGTTATCAAATCCAGTGGCCCTCAAAGATGATGAAAACCATGAGGCTAATTGGTTAAGAAGTCTTCAGTTATATGTTTTAACAATTTAAGCTTATTATACTCTTAATGTCGTGCAATAAATTCTATATATAGATTTGTTGAAAATTTAATGTCTATTTCATACATTAATATGCTAAAAACAAAATATTTTCTTACATATTATTCTACTTGGATGTCACGTTTGTGCTGTGAACCCTGCAAATGAGTTTGCCAGTCCAGTCTCAGATGGGCAACGTTTGAACCAAATGATTATAATCTAAGGATTTTTCGCCCATAATCTCTTCTTTGTCTACTGTATGTTAGAATACAATTAAAACGTATTTAGTGCATAAGGGTCAATGTGCAACACAATATAACAAAATCAAATCTGTTATTATAATCAAATATTGTTATAAAATGAAACATAAATTATTATTTTATGGACTTCGTTCCAGATGAATGCAGCATTTTCTCCAAAAACGTAAACATGGTAAACAGATTCATTTATTTTTTTACAGATGTTTTCTTTCTAAACATTGAGAAAATTATTGTTTTTTGGTCAAGAAGAAACAGAAACTATTACATTATATATGTGTGACGTATGACAACGCAAACCCGTAACTTACTCATAATTATTAAGTTTTGATAACTATTACATGACATTTCCAACAATTCCAAACAAGTCTATTGCTGAAACAGCAACGAATCGTGGAATCTTTTCCTTATCAGCACCCCCAGCCATGTGCTGCATCACTTACAAGAGGAACTTTCTTCAATCGGGATCGAACTCAAAGGTGAGCGAATCATCACCAAGGTTACAGTTCATATGCAACAAATAACGTAGATGCCTTGCTGGTCTCAATTCTTTTATGATACATGTATATTCAATCTTCAATCAATTGATTGCTCTGTTAATATTATATGCCCAGTTTACAACAGAATGACCACAGTGGTTGTCAAAATGTCCACAAGCTCATAAGAGGTAACACGCGACTCTCAATGGTTAACCGGATAAAATGTACTACCGATCGTCCAATACGGACCGCTGAACTTCTATACCTCTTCAACCAATCCTCATTAATTTAGAAAATGTCAATTCATTTGGCGACTCTTTCGTCTGGTGAAATCTTCTATTGAAATTAAGTTGATAGGTCACTTCAATTCATCGCCTTTTAGTGGAAAATTTGTCAAGAGATGTAAAAGTGGTTTATTCTCTCAGTAGGAGAATACGCTCGCCAATTAAAGCGATCTCGTCATGATTCTTAGGCGATGGTCGTTTCGTTATATTTGTGGTTTTTATCGCTAACTGGTGCTAGTCTTTAGAAATCTGACGTGTGGTTTTGCCAATTAAAAATCAAGAATTTCTACTCAACATCTAGTTAAACTGTCGAGCTAGAAAGTTAATTGTGGTGGATTAGAAGAACGTCCATTGTTTGTTGACATGTCTTTTTACAGCTCACAGAAATACTTTGTTATTTTCTTAACAAATGAAGACTGTACGAAATATTACTCTCGAAGTTTCTTAAGGTCACATAGAAATGTGGCAACAACTAAAAGATTGTGTGAAGTTTATCCGATATTTAAAATTTGTCATTCGAGACCGTCAAGAGAATTAACCAGTCAGTAACAACTGCCCTATGGCAACCCTCAATAAATACAATTAACCGTTATAAATTTTTATCGTTTCCAGCAAAGGTGGGTTACAGGTTACTTCAATTGTCTTTCCACGCAAGTGCTGCGTTAATTTTCTGTTGTTATTTGCAAGATGCACATTATCTTCATTTTTTAATATTAAATCCAAATCCACAGGGGCAGGGATTAGGACAACCGGGCCTAGTCAACGGGTTCGGGCTCCCTACGAATATTAAATTTCTTGAAATTTAATAGCATCCAGTGAGAAAATTGAGTTTATTAAGCTGGGAGACCGTTCACACATTCAGTTGGGCATTTGGGTTGGGGCCCTAGAAAACCCATGGATCCGAAATCTCCTCAATCTGCACCTGGTTTAATACCTTATTTCTTTGAGATAAAAGTGGGTCGGCCTAATAGATAGGTGAATATCACAAAAAATAGGATATTATTCTTTAGAAATTGTTCTTAAAAAATAGCAAAGAGAGAATGTGAAAGTATTGAATGAAGAGACATGAGAAACAAAACTTGAAGGTAAAGAATGTTTCTCTGGCAAAGATTGGATTAAAAGTTAGTGAAAATATGACTTTTTTCTCTGATTAAAAGTGAATAACAAATTCTTTCAAAAAACTGCATTCCAAGATATAATAAACTATCTTAGTAAAGGTTCAGGAAGTTTCTTTGGCGATGAAACTTAAGTAACACTGTGTGAATTGAAGATCGAGTTTAAGAATAGGAGGGTGTTACGGTTATAATGACACAGTGTCACGATGATATGAAACGTTGGTGTGGGTGAGATAATAATAAATATGATTATCTTTTATACACCGGGACTGTCTTCATTAAGAATGAAAAATCTTCAGGTATATACGAAATGTCAAACGTATAGGCGACATGCAAAACCTGGCCAAGGTCAAGTAAGAACACATTAAGATAAACATACCGGTATTTCATAGCTATGACTGTATACAGGTGGAAGGGAAAGACACTGTGTCTATTTAAAAAAAAACTGGTATTGGCAACAGAATATCTTTTTACCTCGATGGGAATCGAACAGCTTAACAAATTTATATTGCTGAAGTACGAATCCAATTGGCTACTGAGAGTATTGATATTTAGATTGAGAAACAAATGTACCTTCAGTTGACCTTCAATCTGATCTACATTAGGCTTTTATCAAGAAAAAGTTTCTCTCTTATTGCAGCTTTCTCTAAAATCAAATTGGCTTTAGTTCACAGAACGGATTTTCTTTATCCGAAAAATTGACCACTTTTATTTGAAACAAAACAGAGCCATATCAAAATAATCCACAACGCCTCTCAGTGGGCTTAGCACTTTTCTAGCACACACACAAATTTCTTATTTTACAAAGGGGAACAATTATCTTGAAAATCATTTGGACCCTACTAGGACTCTTATATAAATTCCAAGAAATGTCTCTGGTTGCACTGCTTATCAACATAGGACTTATTTTTTTTATTTTCACATTAATTAAAGTAGTCGAACCTTTTAAGAAATAAACAGTTCCTTTTTTTCTGACAACAAAAAAGACGCCCAGTGGGTGTAAAATGCCGAATTCCCGAACTGTCTTAACTGACCTAAGTACGGCAGAAAAGACTCAAAATTGAAATTAAATTCGGGATCAAAACATTTTACATCCAGAAATGAATATTGTAAAAGCTGTTTTCTTTTGTTAAATCACAATATCTATTTTTTTTTACACATACAGTATTTATAGTGAGCTTATTTATAATAATGCTGTCTATCATTTATTCTATCATTAATAACCATATAATCGCTATTATACAATGAACACTCTTTGTGCCTGCTGTGGCTTGTGTGTCAAAAAATCAGTCTTGGTGATTACCAGGCAAGTTTACCAGGTATATGAGCAGAAGAGAATGACATGAACTCCCTCGGTTAAGTTTCGATGAAAATATGGTCAACAATTGGTATAATTCACTAGACGTTCTAGTGACGGATGATTGATCCGAGTTCGGACGTGGTCAAATGACCGGCAGTGTAATAACATACGTCCATACGGACGGTTTCTATGACGGAGAATCACTCTGTGTGGTTTAATATTCTTGTAATGCATATGTATAATTTCACAAAACATCCAGCACAGATAGAACCTTCTACATGTAAAAAAAGATATCCCGCAGTTACTATTCTTACTACCTTGTATCCCTTTAAGTTATAGAGTGGTTTTACCTGCTGTATGGGATGTTGCACGGAGAAAAAAGAATAACTCACATAACTTTTACACCCCCGCCTATGTTTTCTGGTTGCTCTTACCGGACCATGAAACGATCTATCATCAATAACAAATGAAAATAAGTGATCTAGAGACAATATTTTACATAAAATGACTTTTGAGTTTCGATTGACTCTGATTTTAAAGGAACAATTGGGGTAATAAAATACAAAATACTGTTCAAAAGTAAAAGAAAGTACATGTAGATGTAATTAATTAAAATGTTGAAACACATGTTGTATTTCAAATCGTTCAATTTTTTAACTGATAACATTCAATATCTGAAATAGAAAAATATTAAATTAGGGATATTTCCTTACCAAGCAATAATAAAACTGCATTCCTTAAAGTATGTATATACTAAGACATATACTTACGATAAGTCTTACTTTTCTGTAGCTGGTTAACGATACGGCATACAGTGAACAATGTGGGCAATTTTTTAGGACGTGGGCATTAGCTTGCTCACAGTCAATTTCTATCTTTTGGGGGCGTCTACAATAAGCACAACCTGTGGCGCATGGGACCTCCCTTAAGATGGCATGAAAAAAGTAAGGTTCAATGACCCAATCTTGGAGGGCATGAGTTTGTTCGCTAAAAAAACCACCAACCATTTAACAATTTGCAGCAACACAATTTGATATCTACAGACCAAAATTCTATGAGAACATTTTCTTATCTGTAATAAATCATTCAATCAGATTAAAATGCAAAACCATGGATGTCTCGTATCCTTTTTTTTTTGCAAGTGACCCACTTGCCATCCATGATCTGACAAATTTCTTATTCATGTCCTTTTCTGGGACATTGAGTATTCAATCAGTACTAAGTATAGGTTAATGGCCGAAAGCAGTCCAATAAGTTCAATAATGATCGTAACACAAGCATCGAAGGTCCGCGTGTTACGTCATTATTTAACGCATTGGACTGCTTGAGGACCATTGACCTACTTAAAATACAGATTACACAAACAATAACATCTACTCATGCATGTGCAATATTACAGGTCACGAGATCAACTCACGAGCCATATTGAAACTATTGTTGCCATTTTGACTGTTTGAAAGTCAGCAAGGAAAGGGAATTTAAAATACATGCATATTGATGCTAATATATTGACGGATTGTCCACACACACTCAATAAATTGTTTCAATAAATTGACGGACTATCAATAATATATTGATGAGTCTTCAATAAAAATCAAACTGAATTTGATCCATCAATATACTGACTCAATAATATTTATTGACAATATTTTCGTCAATATTGTCCACAGACGATCAATAATATTGAGTCAATATATTGAACGTGTATGGGCCGCTTTAGACTATTTGTACTGTTTTGAAGTGAATATTTCAATTTATACAACAATATTAGGCGAAATGCAATACTGTAAACATTACGATCGGACGTTAGGATTTACTAGAATTTACATAATTTTTGTGGCCAAAACATCACAGTCAAGCATGAGTAAAATTCAGAAATAAGTCAACTCCATTTATTGTAAAATCACTCGAAGTAAGTATTTATCAATCATGTTATGACGTCACAGCAGTTCAAAATTTGAAGCCATTTTTAACAAATCGTGTACTCTTGGCACAATGACCATACCAATAAGTTGGATATTGGTCCGCAAATATCAAAGAATGACGTCGCATCTGTATTTTAATATACAGTAAGTAATTTATATATCAAATATTATGTACAATATAAGATTTCCTTGCTGCATGTGAGGAATTCTAGGGTATCTCTTGTTTTAAATGGACACGTAGTTGTAGTGTCCATTTTTAAAAGATTCTTTGATTCTTTTTAATTAGTTAACATAATTTATGACAACTGTGGATGGTCATTGGTTCTAAACAAATCACCAAATATAGATGAAGTTCGTTAAATCACGGTTAGTGGATTTACCTGCAAAAAGAAAAAAGAAACTAAACATAAACATGTGCATTTTAATAATATCAAAAAAATTTCAAATAATTTGCATCAAAAGTTTATAAAATCACTTGCATCAGACTCTGAAATATATCAATTAAAGGACTACATACACCCCTTCAGTAAAAAAAAAAGCCCCTTCCCCACAAAAATTCACAAGATTACCCCTTACCTAAGGCTAGGTCTAACAGTTGAATAATGCAAGTCGTTTTCAGACAAATTAATCTAAGAAAGTTAATTATAAACAAAACTCACCATAAATAAAAGGTATATTTGCCAAAAGCGATTTAACCCCGAATATCGATAATTTTTTCTAAACTGCTGTGACTGTAAAAAGAGTAACATTTTTAGAATAAAAACATTTTGTTGCGAACTGTCTCAAAAGTAATAAACGTTACTTACCGGTATCTATATTTGTCGTACTTTCATCATAAATCACAAGTCAAATTTATGAATTCTCACAATAAGAAGCCTGCAGAGATGTAATAACCACCCTCATTCCTACATTAATATCATGTTCTTAACTAATACAGTGGTTAAGCTATATTCGTGCATAAGGATTCCACACCGAATTTCAGATATTCTATAAAATAATTAAAATTGGTTTGTTTCTACTAAAGGAACATTACTCGACTGTTTAATCTATAAATAAGTCGAGTAAAACATGTTATATGTACGGAGCCCCTAAGGCGCAATTGTAAACATATTTATTTATTATTTCATTTAAACGAAATAATTATTTCGTTAAAACGAAATGTTATTTCGTTTAAACGAAAGAAATTATTATTTCGTTAAAACGAAATAATTATTTCATTTAAACGAAATAATTAATTCGTTTAAACGAAATAATTATTTCGTTTTAACGAAATACACTTTGTTTATTTCGTTTAAACGAATTAATTTTTTCATCTATTTCGTTTAAACGAAATAATTAACCCATCTTTTTATTTCGTTTAAACGAAATAATTATTTTGTTTAAACGAATTAATTATTTCGTTTAAACGAAATAAACATAGGGTATTTCGTTAAAACGAAATAATTATTTCGTTTAAACGAAATAATAATTTAATTCGTTTAAACGAAATAACATTTCGTTTTAACGAAATGATTAATTCGTTTAAACGAAATAATAAATAAATATGTTTACAATTGCGCCTTAGGGGCTCCGTATATATGGATATTCAGTGGTATAATTTATTTCTCTTGGTATTTATCTTTAATAATATTTCATTATAACTAATGACAATTCCTTGTAAAGTAAGATAAGTAAAACGCAAGAGTAATGTATTGCTAAAAGTCATTGAAACAATTAACATAAAAATACGCCCCACATTGTGTTCCATAGAATTTTTCTACATGGAATCCGCTAGTTTGTGACATGACTTTGTTCGACGACATTTCGAATTCCGCTTACAGCTTGGGATTATGGAATTTGGCCGATAAAAAATGATAATAACTGAAAAACGGTTTTTGGTCATAACTACCAATATGACCTAATAGTTCTATGACAACGGTTTATCAAAATACGGAAATGCGGAGGTCACGCGAGGTCGCACATTTAAATTATTCATCATTTCCAAAGATGTACGAAATTAGGTTACTAGAGTGGCTGGTTGAAAGAACTTTGAATAAAGATGCCATGCAGGCATTATATTGCCTTTGTAAAGTCTAAAGTCTGTTCAAAAATAACATGATTGATAAATTCGCGCCACATATTAAAATTAATTAAAGTTAATGTGAAGGCCTTTTGCCACTTACGCCGAAACGAAAACGTACCCTACCGAAAAAAAAAATTGCTTATATTTATCTTTCCTACATATAACAAAACTGTAACGTGAGATCAAAGCGAAGACAGGCACGAATTCAATTTTTAATTTTAAGATTAGTGAATCAAACATGCACGCCCATATTCAGTATGCGGTTGGTCATTGGGAAATGCTGTCGACTTGTTGCTTGGAACAACCGAAACAGTTATAACCGACAATCACATGGCCGGTATTTGAGTCCTAGACTTCAGCTGATACAGGGTTTAGTACCCTCCTTGCAAATTCTGGGTTACCTCCACTGATGAAAGACCCTAAATAAACTAATAAATAATTAAATCATATCATTAGACTGCCAAAATTATTCCTACTAGATGACAAAAATAATTGTTTGTGGGGGCGAATATATTTCCATGGTGGAGGCGTCTGTGCCCCGAATTTCCCAATTTTTGCACAGCCTTTGGCGGAATTTTATTCTCGATTTTCAGACCATTCTGACCCAAATCTGGAAATTACACCCACCCTTTTTCGCCCTATTGATTTTGGAATACAAGAGCAGTTAACTCTCAAACATTTGGTATGATTTTAATATTTTAAGTTACTTTGTTTTCCCTCACAGCCACAGGTAGCATTTTTAAAAAAGAACAGCAAGTCTAGTCAAATAGAACCTACATGGAGTTAATCATTATCCAGTTACTCCGGCTTATACTATCTCATTTTTGAGTATGCTACCGCTTTGTCCAGTTATCCGGACCACAAATAACTTCTTTTGTTTATATCTAGATAAAGTGTCGAGTAATGACTATTTGATTCAACTTCAGGATTTAAAAAAGCTTAGATATAAATGATAAATTCAAAACATGGGAAAATATTCAAGTGATGAAGATAGAAAGTCTAAAAAGAAAAAGAAAAGAAGATCAAGGTTTGTTGTGTTTGGCTACTCTGCTTTCATACTCTCAGAACCAGTCTTAAGACTTTTAATCTTATTCTTATCATTTCTGAAAATAAAGAAAGTAAGATAAACTTAATAAAGTGAAAATCTAAATTGTTGATGATGCATAATAGGTTATCAGTTGGTAAGTCATAGATATGAAAATATATGTGGTAATTTTAGTACGTATATTACTAGGTCTGAAAAGGGTATTCCGACGACTGAGCATCTGAAAGGGTTCTCTAATGAAAATTTTTGAAAAAATAGTATTTTTATATTCTAATACATATTTTGGGCCAAAAACATATAAACTCATATTTCTAAATTTATTAGAAATGGAGTTCAAACCATTTTTCATTCAAATAAGTCTAATCTGAAAAGCTTACTGAATCACCCCTATTTTTGAGATTCGTTGTTGTATATACTTCATCTCTTATTCCTAACATTAAGGTAATGAAATTTGGCTCTAGGAAGATATGTTGTAGCAACTGTTGCCTGTCCGACCTATCTGTATAAATACAATACATGTATATAAAACTTATTAACAGCAATACCATACAATAAATCTGAGTAAAATTTGATTGTAATCAAAATGAAAGTTTATATGTGAAATTTGAAACTTCAAATACAGTAAAGTAATCATTACAGGTCAAGAAGTAGCAGCGTTAGCAGTTTTTACTCTTCAAAATCCAAGAAAAAGTCCAAGAAAAGAAAATCAAAAAAATATTCCAGAAGTTCTTCAACTCAGAGACGGAGATCTGGATCTCCCAGTAGAAGTAAAACATACCGCAGATCAAGGTCCAGAAGTAGAGGTCGCAGGTCACATTCTAGGTCCAGACGGTCTTATAGTAGAGGTCGAAGGTCATACAGTAAAGGTAGAAGATCGTACAGTAGAGACCATTCTAGAAGTAGAGGTCGTGATATAAGATCAGGATCAAGGACATATGAAAGACGAACTCTCTCTAGAAGCAGAAGTAGAGAAAGATATAGAGGTCGTAGGTCAAGAAGTAGGGATCGATACAGAAGGTCAAGGTAATTATGTAGTTTTTACAACCTTCTGTTTAATCAAAATTACATAATTCATTGAAATTTCAAATACATGCTTTGCTTTCTTCTGCACTAATTTCGCAGATCTCAGTTTAAACCATCCATGTAGGCCTACTAATAGATTAACATGTTGACATCTTCAACTTAACATATGTCTAATTGTTGTTCTTTTTCTCGGCTCCAGTTCAGAAGATAGATATCAAGATACTAAAAGACGTTCAGACAAAACTGAAGACAAGTTAGTATTGTTTATTTACAATCAAATGAATAGTAATGTGGTTTTTTTAGCTACAAATTTCACAGTCAAAAAATGTTCTTGTATAATGAAATTTCTAGATTTGCTTTTATCCAATACCCATATCATTTTGTGTCATTATGTAATATTAAAATGGTTTCTTTTAGTTTCCATGGTAATGGCAAAATTTTACTCCCTCATGTAATCATTTTGTAATCTGTTATGCAGGTCAGATCCTGTATCTAATATTCCTGGATTTGAAGACATGGTAAGTTTTGAACTCTATTAATTCTAATATCCTGGTTCACTTTACTCTCAATGGCTTTTGCTATTGTTATTCGCCTAAACTGGAAAATAGAAGTAGGATGTAAAGTTCCATTTTATTATTTCGCGGGCTTGTAATTTTACCCACACATTATCTTTCAATTCGTATCTGAGGTTTGTCTTAAGTTATGATTTAATGTGTTATTTCAGGCACCACATGAACAGGCTAAGATTAGAATGCAATTTGCTTTAAAAGCAGCAGGTAAGATTGTCATAACTTCCATCATTACCGGTAAATATCATATCATACAAATCTTAATGGCTTATTGAGACTTATTCATGCTCAAGTTCAAGGTTTTACTTTGGTTAAGGTCCAAATCATGTTTTTACATTTTTACCCCTGTTTCTCTTGTCTCTGATGCTGTTTTACATTGGCACCAATCAAAGCCATTTATTTTCACAGTATTAGATAAAAAAAAAATTCGAAAAATGCCGAAAACTTGCCAATAATGCACCCTACTTAGCAGTCTATTACTAATAAGAGGTAAAAATTCAATTCATTTCACACATATATTAATGCACAAAAAGAATGCAATGTGTTAAATGGGAAATGTTTTTATTTTTACTAGCTGCAGCTGATGAGAAAATACGACAAGAGGAAGCTTCTTCTAGTACAACAGAGACTGATCAAAAACCAAAAGATATACTTTCATTTTCTAATGCTGTAGCAGAAATAGAAGATTTTGGTTTTACACCATCTTCATTTAAATCTAGTAGATCTACCAAGAAAAAGGTAAATTAGCCAAATAAAATTGAAATAATATCAATATGTATTACTGGTAATAATAATTTTTTCGTACACAAAAATGGTACAAAGTATTACTAGTCAAGTTTTGAATAATGTGACTAAGGGTCAAGAACCTGATTGCTATTCTTTTTGAAGACATCTTGATCTGCATGTTATGTTACTCAGATTTTGCAAGTAAATGAGCGTAAATTAATTATGTCTGTGTAACTCGAAATAAGAATAAACAAAAATTCCACCAAATTAATTTCTTTTCAAACCCCTAATATCTATATTATTTATACATGTTTGATCAGGCATAAATCAGTCATATTTATATTTGTTTTGTAGGAAGACACATCAGAGAAAATATTAGATAGCCATGATCAAGCAATGTTTGGTATTAGTGGATTAGCTTTGAAAACAGAACCAGGATTTAACAAACCTATAACTATAGACCCAAATACACTGGCACATTCTAATGTAAGTACTCTATAATGTATATATCAGTTCTATTTTAGGTTTGTATCAAAATTTTATTTATCAAATAAGACCATTCACGATAAGTGACTTCATCAAATGGTGCAAATGGATGCTTTCAGTGTCCCTGATACACATAACAAATTTAGAAAACCTCTTTACAATCCCTTAGAATATAGCCATAGTTTATGCCTATGGAAGCAATTGAGAAAAATAACTTAATTTCCACTCAAATATGTTTTGACAGGAATTTAACTGTTTTACTTCCAGCTATATGTAGATTCTGATGAAAAGATGGAGAGATGGATAGCAAAGTTGACATCAATGAGACGTAAAAAAATGGAAGGACTCATGTTAGGACATTGATATCAAATGAATCTTTTAAAGAAGCCGAGGTGGAAGTAGTTCAAGATATTTGCAAATTATGCAAACAATGCTAAACAGGAGTAAAAAATAACCTTTGTGTGTTATCAACTAAAAAGGAATTTTAATCCTAACAATTGAAAAAGCTTTTAGATAAAATTATTATTTGACATGTGTCAGTGATATTTTCTACTTGCTTGCATATGAGCTATTTCTATCTTCAAAGATTTATCGAAACAAAATATATGTGAAATCATCTGCAAACTGTTGAGGAGCATGAGTTATTCTAATACACTAGATAGTAGATAAATCATTTATTATTGACATGTAAAGCTGTATTCAAAATACATATTAACAAAACATTATTGAATCATTTTACAATACTGCTTATAGCAGATTCATTATCATAATCTTTATCAAGACATTAATAAATTTAGTACAAATTAAACTAGATATTGCTTATGGGAAATAATCAAATGCCCTTAATGCAAAAGTAAGTATTTCTTAGTCATGTTTAAATGCCCTTCATAAATTGTCTGAATTATGCAGTTTTCAGTTTTATTTTCAATATGTGGTCCACAAGAAAAAGTCACCGTTCTTTATCAACTATACATTGATGTATGTAACTTTCATTGACAGATTGAATCCCAAATATAACCCAAAGGTAAATATAGTACCACATTATAGACAAATGTGATAATATATCAGTAAGTATACAATTCTTAATAGTATTTCAATTAAAACTGGTTGAGTAGGAATCAACATGTTACATTTTAACTATCCATAACTGATCAGGTGTTCATTTAAAGTAATCATTAATTAAAACCCATAAGTCTGAGCGCTGATCAATTACTAATTAACACTTCAAATCAACTGAATATCATTATCAGTTATTATAAAGCACCATCATAATACATATGATAAAATCACATACATTCAAGCTTTTAGATATTTAGCATGGTGTTTAATATGGTCTTCAATAAATGTAGCTATGAAGAAATAACTGTGGTCGTAGTCCTAAAATAAAATATATTAAACATTATTCATTAGTAACTTGATCATCACTTAGCTCTTCACATACCAAACTTTTGTCTGCATCAAAAGCCTCATAATTACGGATATATACAGATAATCTGACATGCAGGTAGTTTTGTCATGGTCTCCATATTTCTTCAGCAAGTATGGATAATGATAGTAGAAAATAAGGCCATCCAATGGCAGACAGTCTGAATGTTTTCAAAAAATAAATTTCAGCATGATAGCTTTAATTAACTCAGGGTATTGATAAGCTTATACAAAGAGTTAGTCTGCTACCTACCTCTTGCATTCTTAATGATATTGGTATAGCTTTATCACTACAAACTTGTACTAGACTTTCTGGTAACAATTGATTCTGTGTCAAAAAATTATCTGCTTTACCCTAGAAATTACAACATAATAATGTTAATAATAGTTTGAGTGTAACTTGTGGTAACCTATGAAATTGCTTAAATGTCAAAACAAACATTTTCCCTCCCTCTTCAATAAATAGTGGGTTATGCAACACTTACATACAATATTGAGAAAACAACAAGAGTTAAATAATAGTGATTTGACATTACCTGATCTATGAGTATATTTAACTGGGGTCCACTGTATGTTTTACTTAATTCACAAGCATCATATTCCTGTTAAAAACAACAAAATTACTGAAAATTCACATAGTATTATAGAGCATCTCTAAAAAATAAGATATGGAACTTAAATTCCAAGTTATTGTTGCGTACCTTACAAAACAAAACAAAAAACTGAGTATAAGAACAAAATGTTGGTTTTTGAAGATTTGGTCAATTCAAAAAGCATAATATAATAATTTTCTTACATACCTTCCAAGCGGTTTTATCAGAACCAAGATAGCCAGTGAAAGCTTTCTCTCCCCATGGACAGTTCATAGGGTTACAAATAGGTGAGAAGGCACTAACTGATCTGTATTTACCAGGATTCTTTAAAGTACAAATTAAAGCTCCATGGCCACCCATACTACAATTAACAAAATACTTAATTTTAAGATGCATGTCTAAAATTTACAACAGAAGAAATGAGTTAAGCATAAATGATTCATTTTGTGGAAAATGTATTGGATATCCCAAATATGAAAGATACCTTTTGATTGTGTACCTACCTATGACCAGTTATGGACTGTCTGTCTGAAATTGTTGGAAATTTTTCGTTAATTAAAGCTGGCAGCTGGAACATAAAAACATAATAATTCAATACAGCATAGTTTCCTCTACCTCGTGTCTAAGCTAATAATTGAAAATAATTTGGACACTCGGACCTACATATCATTAGGGCATTTAAGATAGTGCAGGGTTAGTTGATAACCAAACGTATGGTACAAAAATAATTTCATTTCATGCTGATTACCATATTCTTAACGTCAAAAAAAAAGAAAAAAAAGTTCACCTATGAATAATCATTTTTACATTTTTAAAATGTCAACCTATTAATTACCTCTTCAGTTATATATGAATACATTCTGTAATGATTCTTCCATTTATCTTGTGTAGCATTAACATAAAATCCTGCACCTGAACCAAAATCATAGCTGTCATCTTCACCTTCTATATTGACACCTCTAGGACTTGTATCAGGAGCTACCAATATAATACCATGTTCTGAGGCATATTTCTGGGCTCCTGCTTTGGTTACAAAATTCTGTTCTGTGCAGGTTAGACCTAAAAATACATAACATGCCTTGATTACATTCTGGTCAAACCACGAGGGTTAGGGAGCTAGTGCAACTGAAAATCAATTAGGCTGATTGCCTCAATTCTGTATCAAAATATGTAATTTCCTCTCATTCTTTTGTAAATATCCTTTTAAATAATTTACCTGATAAATAGTACAAAACTGGTACTTTACCACCATTAGCTGATGGAGGTAAATAAATTCCAAATTTCATAGTACATTTTAACTCTTTACTGTAATATAAAAGTGGCCTATGGTACAAGAAGAAGAGATACCTGTATATGTTACTGTATCATATAAGAACAACTTTAGATAGTGTAACCATCATGACAACAGACAAGTTGACAACCATATTATGTTCAATTCTTCAAATGATCAATACCTTTTACTTATAAGGAATCTCTAATCAAATACATGACTTGCAAAGTATTTCTGTGCTAAAGTTCTTAAAAGTCACATAGTCTTGTCCATACCTTTGATGAGAAAATACCTTTTGCCATCCTCCAAACATCTTATTAGATGACACTTCAGTCATTTCAGCCATTTTGATAGCAGTGCCTGTTGCGAGAAAACATTTTTTTAATTGATATCAATTCAAATTGCTTTAGTAATATTATAAAACGTAGATCTATCTATGCATTGCCATCAATAGTTTAACTGTGCTAGTTGCAGTTGCCTATTTACTCATCAGGCGTTCCCTATTAAGAATCAAGTTGGAGATTAGTACAAAACCTTCAAAGGTATCACTGCCCTATCATTTACAATCAAGCTACAACCCCCACCCCCATATTTTCTGATAACCATAGCTTATGACGAAAATGGCATGGTTCAAAAGTGGCTTTATTACTTTTGAGCTTGCATAAATTATTGCAAGTCATTAGAACTATGCTAACCTAAATTATTGCCCAGTTGCCTAAATGTGGGGGAGTCTTTGAAAAAGCTAGGTAGGTAGGTAGGTGAAAAAGCTGCGAAGAACTAGTAGATATAATGACCGAACAACTTCATTAAGAGGAAATCGGAAAATACTTCGCCATAAATGAGTTTACAAATGTATAAAAAAAAAGTATGAGTATTGGAAAAAACACAACTTAATTATACCTGTTGGTAATCTATTTTGTTTCAGCAGGAATTATAATATTCTTTTGCAGAATGTAGAGGGATGCTATTGATTGCGGTTTAATAATAACAAGGTGCACGAACTACTTTTTTGAGTTATCTTTCCTTACCGGAAATAAACAACGTACTGTGAATGGAAATTTTATAAAACTATAAAAACAATTTTGAAAAGTTTGCAGAGAAATATGCCAGCTTTAGAAGCTGTTAGACCTCACATCAATGATGGAGAAATTGACATTGAGAAGGAGCGGATTCCACCACCATCAAAGCCAGTCATTGGCATCATTTATCCTCCTCCTGAAGTGAGAAGTATCCTTCATAAAAACAATCTCTAAATTCTATCGTCCATCCAGTCACAGTGCACTGTTACACTGTGTGGTGTTTGAACAGCATTTACCCTTTTCTCAATGTAGCCTTATATTATCAAACTTTTTATTTCTATAGATCTGAATAAAAGTTTAAGTACATGCATCTGGAAATTGATTTTGACTATTTATTGCTGAATTATGCAGAATTCATACTGTAGCCGTGTGAGATTCCAGAAACGAAAGGAAAGGGAATAAAATCATAGACCAACTAAAATTTCAATTAGTAACTTTGCGCATATATCCTACTTATACTTAATTACAAATATAGACTTAGAAATTGGTACTTATCAGGGTTGTCTTCTGTTATTGAATAAGCACATGAAATGTATTACACAGTGAGATGGTCATTGATATTCTTCTGATTAGGTAAACAAATGGTTGATTGATTGATTAAGAGATTCAATTCTAATCTAAATTCTAATCTGAGTTTGGATTTTGTTTCCATATCAGTACCTATCTAAAAAGAAATTAAAAAAAGGTAAACAACTGATTGAATGGTATGTTAGAGGACATGAATCATGCAACTTAATAATTTAGGCATCAAATAGAAGGATTAGAGGAAAAGAACACAAAAAACACCTATTGTTAATTGAAGTCTTAACTTCATACTAATTTTGAATGTAAACATTTTAATATAATATATGTTTTACAATTTAGAATTACCTTTAACATCATCTAAATAGACATTGTTGACAAAACTGCTAGTTTTGTTGCTAGAAATGGACCTGAATTTGAAAACAGAATTCGACAAAATGAAGTTAACAATCCAAAGTTTAACTTTTTGAATGAAAATGATGCTTATCATGCCTATTATCAACACAAAGTTAAAGAATTTAAAGAAGGGAGAGGTAGATATATATTTTTTATTTGATATTTTTTTAACACTTCATACATTAATTTTCGACTTTGGCTCTAATTTTGCATTATAAACAAGTAAGGCAAGAATGTATGACTTTTCCATCAGAAAAAGAGGAAAGAATGATGAAATGAACTGGAGTTTTGAACTGTTAAGCTCTGTTGTGTATGATTTTATAAGGTATTTTTTTTTTTTGTTAGGTCAAGAGCCAGTGGCACCAAAGGTAAATTTTTTTTATTATATTGTTATTTCTTATAAAAAGTGAGATATATACGGGTACATTGTTAAGCCTACTTTTTACATTTAAAAATGTATGTGTAGAGCTGTAGCATTGCACATGTAGGGTATGCTTTGTTTCCAATTTCTTATGTTCCATTTAATAATTTGAGTCTTCTTAATAAAATGAATGAAAGGCAGATGCCTGTTCCCTAATCCTTCTCATTATTTACTTTTAAATTTTAGCCTGGATTTCAATCATTGGCCAGACAGCCACAAGAACAAAGTATCAGTAAGATATCTGAAGTATTTGTTCCTAAAGATCCCCCTGCAGAGTTTGAGTTTATTGTTGACCCACCATCTATATCAGCTTATGATCTGTAAGTAATAGTTTGGTGAAAAAATGGAATAAATCAAATAAAAATGGAAATCACAAGTCAGCTTATCTATTGTTATGTTATCCCAATTTATAAGACTTACAAGCTGTAACATTAAGGTAAAATGTATGACAATGTTCTGACTTACTTCTTGTGGAAACAGAATAATTAGAAGTTGTTGACTATCTTTATTGTGTAGAGCTTGTCAGGTATTGTGTGGTACATTGTCTTGAAGTCAGACAGACCTTATAAGGAAGTATCCTGTTGAAAATACCTCAGAAATCAATAAGCTTATTTTAAGCTTGTATTATATATGCATTAATGTATGATAATTATTTGTCATGACTGTGATTTGTATTTTACAGTGATGTTGTAAAATTAACAGCACAGTTTGTGGCTCGAAATGGTCGTCAGTTTTTAACAACAGTGATGCAGAGAGAACAGAGAAATTATTTATTTGATTTTCTTAGACCACAACATAGTTTGTTTAATTACTTTACCAAACTTGTAGAACAGTATACTAAGGTTAGTTTCTTATGATAATACATTTGTTTCACTGGGGCAAAGTCTAGCAGCCCTAAATTTTCTAGTTTGAATTCAAGGGGAAATCCTGAAAAAGCCATCCATTTTTATGGCAGTTCCTATAATTTTTTGTATAATTACTCAAGTGAGGATTGTTGTACATAGTCAATAAGATTGATTGAATGGAATGACTTCAGATGCAAGCAAATCTAACCTGATTACACATGTAATCTATTGTCTTTTTTTCCTTACAGATTTTGATTCCACCAAAGAATCTTCGTGAGAAGTTAGCTAAAGATTGTGAATCATATAAAACATGTTTAGATCAAGTTAAATACAGGGTGGAATGGGCTAAACATCAAGACAGAGAGAAGAGGAAAGAAGAAGAAGCACAAGAAAAGGAAAGAGGTATACAACTTTTAAGAAGTACTGACAGGTTATTGTCCATGAGGCATACTGTTAAGTAAAATATGAAGATTTCGCATAGTAGACAAGCTGTACTATATATCTGAAAGCTTATGATCTTGAAATCCTTCTCCATGTACTTATTCTGTTAATCCTTTACATTCCAGTTGCTTATGCCTCAGTAGATTGGCATGATTTCGTGGTGGTAGAAACAGTTGATTTTCAACCTAATGAACAAGGTAAGTCTGTCTTTTAACACAATGTTATCATGTAGTTATCTATCAATAATTTCAATGTATTGTATTTCATACTAGAAAAGCCAAAATACTCTGTATGTGTATGCCTGGTAATTATATGTATTTTCATGTTTGTAGGTAATTTACCACCACCAACAACTCCTGATGAAGTTGGTGCTAGAATGTTAGCACAAGAAAGACTTTCCAAAAAGGTAAATCTTGATTTATGATCTTGTCTATCATTATTAAGATTATCTACTTAATGCTTATTTTCAATCAGAATTAAAGCACATTGTTATATGTTACAAATATTATTATGGAAGGTAGCAAATTCAACATCGAACCCTGAAGACACTTTGTTGATCTCATTATTACTTTGATTGATCTTGATTAAGTGATATGAAAACATGGACATGGTTTTTATATTGTAGTTATGGATTTATTTATTTTCAGGCTGTAGATCCTGATGAGATGGATGTAGAATCTGATGATGAATCAGAACCTGGTAGTCCAACACCAGAGGAACCAGCACCACCTAAACTTCCACCTCCTCCTAAAGATAACAGACAATTACAGGTAGGTATCTTTAGTGAAATCTTTGTAAACAAAAGGTTTTCTTGTCCTGTGGCTTATTATAATCTTTGGAGTGTACCATTTTTGTATAGTGGAACCACATCAATGTTAGATTCCAAAACTGCCATGCAACATGTTATGAATACTGATATTTTCATTTTACTTTGTAGGATATGGATGAAGAATCAGATGATGAGATGCATGCTCAAAGAAGATCTAATGCACCTCCTCCCCCTCCCCCACCACCATCAGATGTTCCTCCCATGCCTCCAACACCTGGTAATGTTATTATCAAGAAGAACTATGATCCTAAAGGTATGTTTATTGTATTTGGTATCTTACAAGAACAGAAACGATCATAAGGGTTGTACAAGACGAAATGATGATTGAAAGTTATGTTATATACATTTTGTTATCAATTTTGATTATTGTTTGTTAATAGCTAAGAAACAGGGAAATATTGGAATAGCAAGTTCAAAAAGCTCTTGCTGTACAATATTAGTTGCTTTGAATGCACTGAATGTTAGCTAAAATATTAATTGTATATTGTGATGTTTTAGCTCGAGCTGTGGTGACTGAACAACCATCAGATCAGTTTATGATATCACCTATTACTGGAGAGAAGGTACCTACAGATAAGGTTCCTGAACATATGAGAATTGGTAGGTTATTTTTTCTCAAAATTCACCATAGTTATATTTCTAAGACATCAATCAATAGTAATAATTTTAAGCACTTGAAAAGTACAAATTAAATCCATCAGAGATTCCAAAGGAATCGGCTAAGCAAGCAAAAATCTCAGTAGTTATTTTACTGTGATCATTGTTTTTGAGTCTAAAAATGGCTCCCATTTGTTTAAATTACCAATATGTAGATGTTTAGAAATACTGATTTTGTTTTTTAATGTGTATCTGTGTATTCAAAAATAAATGTCTATGAATTATCTAATACTTTCATGAAATTGACAGGTTTGTTGAATCCTAAGTGGATAGAAGATAGACAGAGAACATTAGAAGAAAAGAGAGAACAAGAGGAAGTATATGCTGCAGGATCATCTATTGATATTAATTTGAAACAACTGGCTGAAAGACGTACTGATATTTTTGGTGTGGGTACAGAAGAAACGCAGATTGGTAAAAAGGTAAATCAAATTTGGATTGAAATTCATTAAGTTTATTAGCTCATTCAGATTCATAATATCAATAAATCTTGGTTATGGTGTATCATTTGGGACTGTATGTGAAAATTTGATTGAAATTCCACAATTTACCTCCGATATTGTTGTTTTAGATTGGTGAAGAAGAACAGAAAGATAGAAAGATTGTATGGGATGGACATACAGCTAGTATGGAGAAAGTCTCACAGAAAGCTCGTGAAAATATCTCTATTGAAGAACAGATTGCTACTATACATAAAGTTAAAGGTCTATTGTAAGTAAATGTTTGTATAAATAACTGTATTCAAGTAAGCAGAAAATGATGGATGAAATGCCTGGTGGATCAAGCACTCTAAACCAATAATCATGGTTTGTTTGATGTCTGCAGTTAGTCTTTCATTTTATTCATCCATACCTCTATCTAATGTATTTTCTTTAAAACATTTCTAATATCTGTCCATGATGGTCATGTAATACATTTTTTATCTACTTCTTATTCCAGACCTGATGAAGAGAAAGAAAAGATTGGACCAGCAATGCCTAAAAATGCTCCTCCTCTTCCTAAATCTAGACCTCCCCCACCATCTTCACAGCCTCCTCCTTTAAATCCTCCCCCTCAATCTCGACCTCCTCTTCCTCCTCAACCACCACTGATGGCAGCTCAACCTTTGATGCAGCCTAATTTGATGGTACTTCAACAGAGACCTCCTATGCCTATTATAGGTAGGTTTTGTCTTATATATAATCTTCTATTTGTTTATCCTTTTATTCTCATGAACAGTGACACAGATTAACCAGTTTAAGTCATGAATGATCATAGCTTATGAGCTTTAAGTTAGTCTTAGCTGCATGCAATATAAGGTGCAATGTATGATTGAATATGCTATTTTTCAAGTATGAAATAGATGATTAGATGTGCATTACTTTAGTATTGTTTTGACGCATGATTATTAATGGTACTCCAGGTATTCCAGCACCACCACCACTTGTTAGACAACCAATGAGTATTCCAACTCCACAACGATTCACTAGACCAACAGCTCCTGTACCCAATCCTAAAAAAGCATCTGATGATGAACCTCCTAACAAGAAGGCTAAGACTGAAGATAATTTGATCCCAGAGGATGTTTTCTTAAAGAGGAATAAGGTGGGTTCTAGTATCTATTTTACACTGGATAGAGGTTAGCTGTGACTTTAGACTTTGTACTCAACAATTTACTTGTTTGTGGTGTACAGAAAAGGACATCTCTTTCAATTATTTATCCCCAACTTTAAACCAATGTAACTTTAGAAATCTTATTTAGATGTTAACTTATTTTTCTCTTGTTCAATGTTGTATTTTCAGGGTCCTGTCAAGATATCTGTATCGGTACCTAATGTATCAGATAAACCAGAATGGTCTCTTAATGGACAGAAATTAGATTTCACATTACCACTCACTGATTCTGTAAGTTTTTCACCTATAGTGTATTTTTGTAGTAATTATCTGTAGTTTGGTTGTTGTTATGCATTCAACTATGGATATTTTTTGGAAGTGTGCATTTTTGGTATTTTGACTACTTAAAAGATCTGACCTGAAAGTTGATTTAATATTTTATTAAATACATGTGTCAGCTTACAGTATATGTATTTGTTATACCTCAAGCCAATGTTAACTCTGTAATTCTGTAAGGAATATCATTAAAATAACCTATGTTTTACTGGGTTCATTTTTTCTATAGGTATCTGTTATTAAAGCTAAGTTAAATGAAGCTTTAGGTATGCCAGCTGGTAAACAGAAATTACAATTTGATGTAAGTATATTGGTTTAAAGAAAATATTTGATATAAGAATTACTCCCACAGTGTTTTTAATGTAAAACTTGTCATCTTGCATCAAATCATCATTTTTGCAAGAATTATTGTTAAGCTATAATTCCTTTGAAGCCGAACTCTGTTTAAACAGAAAGTAAAAATATTTGCTGTAAATTATTAACAGGCTTTATATTACAATTGTGTTACAAACACTATATATATTTATTTGATACATTCAGGGTATATTTATCAAAGACTCCAACACACTGGCATTTTATAATTTTACTAATGGTGCTGTGGTTGATTTACAAGTAAAAGAAAGAGGAGGTAGAAAGAAATAAATAGAAGAGAGTCTGTACAGTTGTATATATTATAATATACATATTTGTTATTCATCATCAGTTCAACTATTGATTAAGGTTTAATTGTCTATCAAATTTACAAACAAAGGTTATGGTTAGAATCAGATATCCATGGTTATATATTCATCATCAGAAAAGACAGAAAAGATAATTTGGTCTTGACGATGTTACTGTGCATGTTACAGTGAATTTGCATTTTAATTAGATATCATTATCATACAATGGTGTAACCTATTTTCGTGGATATAAGGATTCAACACCGAATTTCGTCAAAGTTAAAAAAAAGGAATTATTTTTTTATGTCTTAGATGTTTCCTCAGATATTCTACAAAATAATTAAAATTGGTTTGTTTCGATTTTCTTCATGAATCCCCCACTTAGACCAATATTTCATGAGCAACCAACTCGACAACGGCGGCAAAAATGCGACAATGTTTGATCTATAAATAAGTCGAGAAAACACGTTTTATGGATACCCAGTGGTATATTTAACTTCTCTTAGTATTTATCTTTAATATCAATTCATTATAACTAGTGACTGACTACGAACCACGATTTTAAAAAAAACAGTGACTGACAAACTAAGATACGTAGTATGATTTATTGCTTAAAGTCATTGACTTCACGTGACTTCATTCGTTGGAATATATTCTAGCAGACGACACTTGGAATTCCGATTACAGCTAGGGGAAATTCGGCCGATAAAAAATTGTGACGTTTGGTCATACCAAACGGGTTGGTAATAACTGAAATCCGCCAATTTGTATTTGTCAAAGTATACATTAATACATTTTACCTTGCTTGAAACTACTGATTTCATTCTACTAGTTGACATGGTACAGATAACCCATGTTTATTAAAACAAGCAAATGTGGAGGTCACGTGAGATCGCACGGAGATGCACGAAAAATAGGTTAGCACGAAATTAGGTTACTTGACTGTATTGTATCTAGAGCCATGCTATAATCTAATCTAAATAATCTGTTCATCATTGATCATCTCAAAACTCATGTAAGATTGATTGATCCTTAATTATAAAGAATCAGGAAATCAGAATTCACAAGTTTTTTTTTTTATGTCAAAACACCTTTTTGTAAATCAGGGATTTTATAATATTCCTTTATCTTGTGACCGGGAGCCGCGGTGGCTCAGTGAGTTAGACGCTTGCTCGCTAACCTGAAGGTCCAGGGTTCAATCCCGGCATAAGTCGAGATAATACCTTCGGATTTTTCAACCCGGTTTCCCCCGGACATGGAAAAAGCGTCTAGTCGTTCGGATGGGACAATAAACCGAGGCCCCGTGTGCTACAGGCTGTGCACGTTAAAGATCCCTCGACAGTTGGAAACCGAAAAAGAGCAGGCTAATGCCGCTGTCCTGGCAAAATTTCCCTCTTCATTAGTCCACATGGTGCAGAAAAGTAGGACGTAAAACTCCATTCATTTCATTTCATTTTTATCTTGTGACCTGATGTCCCTTTGTCAGTGAAGCAGATCAGAGTGACTGACATGGAAAAAGTGTTTAGTCGTTTGGATGGAACAGTAAACAGTGTGCTACAAGTTTTGTATGTTATAGATCACTTGAGACATGGAATTCAAAAGAGTGTTTGCTAGTGCTCCTGTCCTGGCAAAATTTCCCTTATTGCACACATTTTATTAGTTTTTATTGCCCAATCATGTGAAAAGTAGGACGTAAAACTCCATATATTTCATTTTTTCTGCTATTTCTCATTGTTTATTCTTTTTGAACAACATGCTTCAAAACTGTTTCATTTCACATGTCATACTTGATTAAGTTCTTATAATAAAGTAGAGATCAATATGTGCGTATAGGAATTATTAAACCAGAAAAAACAGCCATTTTCTTCCATTATGGCATTATATATTATGGCCTTTTCGCTCTTCATCCCCTGTGTCCATTAGCCAAATCACATACAGAAATTTAAGATTTAAACACCATTTTATTTCATTTCATATTTCTTTCTAAAATAAATACCTAAAAATAAGATGAATTGGTCGTATTTTACACTTGAAAGCATTTCTGATGTTCAAAATATGTTGTTGTTATGCCATTCCTTTTTTAAGGCTTAATGTTTTTTCGATTGATAGCATTTTTGTTTTAGTGCTGCTTGGTTGGTAACTGTCTCTAGTAAACAATAGAATAAATTTCTTCATCATGAATTATCAAAACTAGTTTGTGTAATGAGAAACATTTATACGCCCAAGTGAAATGTGGGGGTATATTTTGGCGTCATGTCCGTCGGTCTGTCAGACACAATGGTTCCGTCTTTCTATTTACAATTGCTCATAGATACTCTAGAAGAAAGAATTATTGATGGATTTTGTTGAAACTTATTGAAACTTCGGAACCACTCAATTAAAGATCATGAACACATTGGAAAGTACTTGATGTATTTTGATTTATGAAAAAAAAAATCGTATAATATTGAACATGAGTTTTATTTAAAACGCCGTTAAGGTTTAAGCTCGTTAACACTCTAGAAGACAGACTTAGATGAAACTTGGACAAGGACAAACCATATCGAAAATCAAAAACAGAAATCAACATTGGAAATATTTAATTTGATCTTTTGTCCTATTTTTCTAATGCCTCCGCCAAATACGCCACAAGCTAGGATTAGAAAAAGGACAAAAGATCAATGACCCTCGGGACAAAAAAATAACTTTAGATTTACTCTGCACCCTACCTATTAGATAATTTTCCAGGTGTGAAAACTCTACAAGACAGAGTTTGTGATGGATATGAAAGAAATTGTTAATTATCACTAGAGGGAAGAGTATTTGGGTCAATTTGCAAATGTCACCGAACAACCTTCTCAATGCCCTGATCAGATGTGAAGCTTAATAATGGTGCCGTGCATGTCCAACATCGTCGGTCCGTCCACAATAGCTTGTTAACTCTCTAAAAGTCACCATTATTGACAAATCTTGACAAAAGTGTGAGTGCTTATTATCAATCAATGAAAAATATTAGGCCTAAGTATGAGTTGTTGTCCTTGTTTTTGAACATAATTTAAGGCGAAGCCGAATAGAAATATTTATGAAAACTCATTTTTATACGCCCACACGTAAGTATGATCTTTTGTATGTGTGTCAATATCATTATGAAGATGTGCACTATTGAATTTGGTGATGATCCAATGATTTTCTTCAGAGAAATCGCATAAAACTCTGATATCGCCTTGGTTCGTCCGTTCACATTTACCTCGTGCTCACTCTATACAGGCTACAATTCTCTATAGATTCTTTTTATCTTTTGTATGTGTGTCAATATCATTATGAAGATGTGCACTATTGAATTTGGTGATGATCCAATGATTTTCTTCAGAGATATCGCATAAAACTCTGATTTCGCCTTGGTGCGTCCGTTCACATTTACCTCGTGCTCACTCTACAGGCTACAATTCTTTATAGATTCTTTTGATCTTTTGTATGTGTGTCAATATCATTATGAAGATGTGCACTATTGAATTTGGTGATGATCCAATGATTTTCTTCAGAGATATCGCACAAAACTCTGATTTCGCGTTCGTTTTTCTTTACTTTTTTGCCTTGTGCTCACTCCACAAGCCACGATTCTCCATACATTCTTTTGATCTTTTGTATGTGTGTCAATATTATCATGAAGATGTGCACTATTCAATTTGGTGATGATCCGATGATTTTCTTTAGAGATATCGCATAAAACTCTGATATCGCGTTCGTTTTTTTTTCACTTATTTTGCTCGTGCCCGCCCTAAAGACTACAATTCTCCAAGGATTCTTTTGATCTTTTGTATGTGTGTCAATATCATTATGAAGATGTGCACTATTGAATTTGGTGATGATCCAATGATTTTCTTGAGAGATATCGCATAAAATTCTGATATCACGTTTGTTTTTTTTTTCTCACTTTTTTGACACGTGCTGTTTGACTCATATTTTGGTCTCTTATGCCTATGCCATAAGGTGTGATAATCAATGACATAATGAATCTTTCTGCTGAATGGGAGCAACGAAACCTCTTATCTCTAGGAGTTACATGTTTCAGATATTGAAGGTTGAGTCATGCGAGTAAAATTAATTTCAATGTCGTCATAATGGCTGGCTATTTAAAACAATTTTCGTACATTATGCATATCTATTTTGAGTTAAAACTGCTGTTCAGCACATGGAAATCAAAAAATAAAGAATAAACATTTGACATCTACAGTAGATTTATTAGAAAAAATTCATTTCCTAGTTGCCTCCAGTTAAAGCACTAGTAAGATGGTTAAGTGCTACACTACCGGCATTCTTGGCGGTTTCAACAGCTTTTTGGATGGTGGGTTGAGCGTTCTTGAAGGTTTGACCTGAAAAAGAGATCAGCCAATTCAAGTTTCATGTCCACCCACATTTTACGAAGTTACCGAATAAGCTAGATGGAATGTTAAAAGAAAGATGCAATTGTCTAATTTAAATGGCTTTCAAGCAAAATCTTTTAAGAGAAATCTTACCTAAGATATCTGTAACCGCATCAGTAAGAGCGCTGATGGCGTTCTTTCCATGTCCCAAAAGTGTGGTTCCAGCATTTTTCAAGGTATCGATGTGGGTGCTGAGTTTACCTTTCAAAGCATCAATGCTTGGTTTAATGGCACCAAGAAGGGTAGATCCAACATTCTTGAGGGCATTTCCAATATTGGCGATGTGCTGCAAAAGAAAATCAGTACCTTGTTTATTAACCTTATCCACAAGCTTATGTTAGATGACGATGAGAACATAGCCTCATATATTAAAAGCACTGGCTTTACAAAGTAAGGCTTGTCTCCGACTGTCTCATACAAACTTATTTATGTATGTTGGTAGTCTAATGGGAAATAGTTTAAAGTTTCCTTACTTGGGTAACAGTGCTGATGAATGGAGTAAATTGTCCAGCGATTTGAGATCCAATGGTCTTCAATTGATCGACAACAGCACCTCTCTTGTGGTGAGATAAAGCCCCGATGATGTGTTGAGCAGCATCAGTTAACAGTTGAGCTGGCTTTTCAGCCAATTCCTTCATGATTGTTCCTTGGAGGATTCCGTGGCTTGCTGCAAACAAAACGCTACTATTATAAGTAGTCTTGTACTTTTACAAATATTAACATACAGTTTATTTTTCCGGAATAGCAAAAATTGCTCGTATGAACTTCATGTCAAAGTGTGTACATTTTTGAAAGTCAGGTTACTGATTTTATGCTTCCCTGTCAGTTTTCTCCAAACAATGTTCACAATCAGTTAAGATTTGGGGGGAAACTTAAAATACTCACAGACAATTCCTTCAATATCACTAATGAGTGAAGCAAGGCTGAGGTGGGTAAGATCTTGAAGGTGAAATTTCTTAGCAACTTCTCCCAATCTGGTCAAGGCATTTTGGAAGAGACCCTTAACGGTGTCAAGAACGTTGTGGATGGTATCTTTTCCTTTGGAGACAAATTGTTGGAGTTGTTGCATGAGACTGTCAAAAATAAATTCAATAAACATCACTAGAATCATGTCACCGTCATTATAATTCCATTTGTCTAGTTTCATTTTTCTGTTTTAAAGGGTTGTAGGTTCACTAACATTTTATGTGTCATTTATGGCTTCTATGTTATGACAGCATTCTATTTTATCTTGCAGATTTCTGTGGCAACCGCACGAGACAAAGCTGCCTAATGAAACGCTTAGAGTGGAATTGCAAGAACTACAGTTGTCTGAGTGGATATTGGAATCGTGCATATCGATGCTATCGGTATTCCCCATGCACATAAAAGATTTTAGTAAACTTATGTTAAATTAAAAAGAGTCGACAATTTTCAATGTAGAGAAATTAGAAGAAACAATAAATAAACTTACTCTGTATTTCTAGTAGCTGGAGCATTAGTAGTACCAGTACCTCCACCGCCTAAAGATCCCAGAAGAGCTATAAATAAATCGCAAAAGATTATAAAAGATACAATTATAGTCCGTTAGCAGTTCAAAATTCGCCACTATATAAATTTCCCAGGAATAGTTCACCAAACATTGATATCCTGAAGATGACAATGTAGATTGTTGAAACGTCGTGTGTAATAAAACTAAGGAGTAGTATACCATAAAATTGTGTTCCGTTATTTAATATAATATCTAATAGTGTGGAGCATTATATATTTTCTAACACAAACCTTGAGCCCCTTTAGACAGTAATTGCGATCCAGTGGTCTTTAAACCATCAACCAAGTGACCGGCAGCTTCAGAAATAATAGGTGTTACTTGATGGAGGACATTGCTGAATGTTCCAGAGATGCTTTTGAATGTGCTCCTCAGTTCATCTAAGAAACCAGCATTGGCGGCTCCAGAGAGAAGAAGAACGAGGGAAAGTGCGACGAAGGCCTTCATTGCTATTTCTGAAAAAGGGAAAGTAATATGAACAGATATTGAAACTGTACTTGGCTATGATGTTTTTTTCTTCATCATCAGATGTCCATTTGTGCTCTGTTATGATTCAATTTAGATTATTATTCCGACTCTGAATAAAATACAGAACAATCCTATTAAGATCGAAACCAACTCAACACCAAAGTTAAGAATTGTTACCTTGTTTACGATTGTAGATTCTTTGAAACAATGAGGATCACTGTTTGGCTTCCTCTTTTATTGCAGTTGATCGTGCTTCGTGTGCTCAACATATGACGATTTCTTACGTATTTTTTTTCTGAAATGTATGTTTTTTTCTGATAATGCGACTGAAATAACTTTACCTATGTCAGTGAATTAAAGATGAATACCCCTCAATCCTGTAAACTCATCTGGAATATCTTTTGTTCCTGATGCATTGACAAACAGTTTCCAAGTTACTGACCTTGACTAAGTAAAAACCAACGAGCTTTCATTAAACCTCCTTGGTAAAAACTATTCCCGTTTTCAATGAGAGCGATGAATGACAAAAATAATCTACAACCCTGGTTTCGAAACTGAGGTTCAAGCAACTCAAGGGGTATCAGATCAGCTACGTAGACGATATAGGAAATATCTTGTTTCATAATTCATTTACTAGTTAGTGATACAAACATTCTTCTTGCTTTTTAGTCGATGTTTTGAACCGTGGTCAGAATAGTTTTTCCCCATTTAAACTTTCAATGAACTTCAAGTTCATTATGTTGCTTATTGCACAAAGTTTCGGGTAAAGGGGACGCCAACTGGTCGGGAGCAAATCAGCATTTTTGATAAAGTGACAGCTGTTTCTGATAAAGACATATACTGCATGTTATCTTATCAGAAGCCATATTTTTGTGCAATTTCATGTCTGTGACATTCTTCTGGTGGTAGACCTTCATCCAGGTAAGAGGGAATCTAATTTTCAACAGTAGTGGATGCTTCCTCGACATTCTTGACATTCCAAACACAGAGTACGATATGATGAGAGTCATGACCCGCTCCACGAGAGGTCTTTAACAACATTTCCGGTTAACACTACTCGGTTGTATAACATTGTGATGACTGATCGACGATTGAACACTCGACAACAAGAATGACAAAAGTTTCTGACTCAGATTCACACTTCAGCAACTCCGAGGAAGTGCATAGGTACAGTAGGCAATGGCGTAAACTTTGCACTGTATCGAAGTTTAATAAATTATACACCAATAATACCATGAAAAACTATTCACACAATAATACTAATTTCACATACATTCATATTAATAAGAAGTGTAATTTCAGGTGCGTCCATAAAATAGTATTGACTGAAAATCTCTAATAGTTAGTTGATTGAAACAAACTATTACCATAAACAAGTACACTCATTTAATAAATCATAGACATAACTGCAACTGTCATGTTGCACTTTTTCTAATAATAATGACATCATTTTCACTGTTAATCGCTTTTTTCTATGGTGGATGGAAAAAATATTTTATTGACCTACACCAAAACCATGCATCTTCGCTGGTAAAAGTGTGTAAACCTGGAAAGGGACTTTATAGAGAAATATATAAAAACCATCGACCCTGTATGAGTCTTTCAAAGTAAGGCTTAGAACGTTTCAGTCAAACCACGTAATGTGAGACATGGTGATTGGATGCCTAATAATGGTTCACTTTAATAGAAAGAAAATATAGTAGTATAGTTATACATACGTCTTATACAGGTCATTTCTTGAACACCACTTCAGCATCACTAGTAAGCAACAACCATTATTTTTAAAAAGGCTCCATGTTTTATTTTGGTTACTGCCATCAAACTTTTTAACAAGAAATTCATCAACGCAGTATAAATTTTTTTTTATGATTTTCATTCTAAAATATCATCTAGGTCAAATTAAATTAATTATCTTAAAAAAGGTTCGTTTTTACTATCTTTTGAAAGGCACATTTTCACCATATGTTTATCGATCATACACACTACAGATAGCCTACTTTATTAGGCCCAGAAAAGTCACTGTATTGTTTTTAATAATAATAGTTTCAACACTGGAAAACTTCCATACTTACTGTCTGTCTTCAATCGTTACATATTTAAACTCTGATTTCAATGTTTACAGAATCGAATTTGGTCCATTATTTTCGTTTGACTTTAAATATCAAATACAAAATACTACTGAAAGTCTTAGATTGTGTTTGGGTTCATGAAAATGCCAACCACGGGAAAAGATACGAAAAGTGGGTCTTTTTTGGGGTCTTTAAAACTTTGATAAACTTAAAAATTCAATATTGTCAGAGAGTAGATTAACTTGCATATAATGCATGATACGATACCATAAAAGCAACCATTGATGTACGTAAAATATAGGGATGAATTTACCAAAAACTCTTCTACGGCTTGGTACCGATTTCCATCATAAAAAACATCAACTTCAATGACTATTGGTGCCGTCTATAAATGTCTTTTTAGACATATCTATAAATTAATCACGATGCTTTTTACCGGGATCTCAGCTGAAATGCACAGGTCTCTTATTCTAACCATTTGGACTCTTCGTACTCCTTTTTATACGCCCACACGTAAGATGGGCGTATATTGTAATCACCCTGTCGGTCCGTCCGTCCGTTCACATTTGGCTCGTGCTCACTCTATAGGCTACAGTTCTTTATGGATTCTTTTGATTTTTATTTTGTATGTCAATGATGAAGATGATCCCTATTGATTTTCGTGATGATCGGATAATTTTTCACCGAAATATCGTGTCTGACTTGACGTTTTTCTCTATTAGCTATATTGTGCAACTCGTGCTCACTCTATACAGGCTACAATGTTTTACAGATTCTTTTGATTTTTATTTTGTGTGTCAATGTCATTATGAAGATGATCCCTATTGATTTTCATGATTATCGGATAATTTTTCACCGAAATATCGTGTCTGACCTGAAATTTTACTCTATTAGCTATATTGTGCAACTCGTGCTCACTCTACAGGCTACAATTGTTTACAGATTCTTTTGATTTTTATTTTGTATGTCAATGTCATTATGAAGATGATCCCTATCGATTTTCGCGATGATCGGATAATATTTCACCGAAATATCGTGTCTGACTTGACGTTTTACTCTATTAGCTATATCGTGCAATCCTGTAGTCACTAAAGACTGTTTAATCATTTCTGACAGCTGCCAGTGGGCGTATGTTACCTTGCCTGGCAAACTATCTATACACTTTCACAACCAAGACACACAATCAAAAGGGTCATTACCACATTCACAGTGCATGTATATGAATTATTCATACACATAAAGCTACCTTACCGCTCATTTTATAACAAGCTACAAAAGGCTACTCACACATGCCTTGTGATGGTTGGTATTACCTTAGACAAGCATGTTTAGTTAGAGAGTCTATGGTTTCCAAGCATATTTACTGTGAAATATTCCACCACGCAATAGTCCCATAGTTGCATAGAAAGTCGACTTATTATGCTTTACAAATTTACAAAGAGGTCAATGCATTTTTTAATTCATTATTTATTTACCATTCAAACAATTTTGTTTTAAGAGAATCGGCTCATAATCTCGTCAAATTTTAATACAATGCGTCTAGGAGGGCGACTAGTTATTAAATCATAGTCGGAGCCTGTGGATGGAGGAAAAGTTTTTTGAAACGACGCAAACTGTTTACAATACACATGAATAAGAACTTCTTTGGAATCCTTTCAAAACTTTTGAAAAATTCAGAAGCTCCAACTCAAGCCCATACATATAATGATGCAATTTGATTGAGATATAAATATATTCAGACATGCTTTGTATTATTTTTAGGAATATATTTCGTCCAATGACCACACTTATTCCACTTTTGATGATAAGATTGGCCATAATCGTGTCGTATTGCTAAAAAATATCTAAAAATAACACGATGATAAGGATAGTGGTGTATAAAAGGTTGATTGTAACCAGTATTGGACATTGCCTAGAAACACAGACAATCAGTAAGTATGGTAGCATAGTCTATATCTCATTCTTTAACCATTCTGTGTCCTTCTTCTTGAAGGTAACACGTAAGTTTCCAAAGATGCTTCCTGTCATTATGTAGAAGGAAGGCTAATGTGTTTTTGAAAGAATATGTACAAAGCCTTGAACAGATTGAAATAAATTCCTTGTGTTCTCTCACTTGCTATGAAATGCTATGATACTAGAGAATTCGAAATGGTCTTTTCCGGAATGACCTAATCTTTAATAGTAAACAACGAAGTTTTTAATTGATTTTTCATTTCAGTACATCAGAAACATGAAAGCTTTAGTTGCACTTACCCTTGTCTTGGTCCTTACCGGCGCCAATGCCGGTTTCTTGGATAAAATTCAAGAAACATTTGGACAAATCAAGAACACATTCGCAAACGTCTTCAAATCCATCACCCCAGTTCTTGGTCAAGCTGCTAACAACGTTTTATCTGAATTGAAGAAAGATGGTGCCTCGATTTTGTCATCAGGATTACAAGGTGAGTTTAAACCACATCCTAAAGGAGTAATCTCATTCATATACGCGTAATTTACGACATGCAATTCATATTGCACAATTTGAAAGCCAAATGCTCATACCTATCATATATACATAATATATTTGTATTGTTAATGTTTTGATTCTGTATGAATGTTTACCAAATACATTTTTCATATCTATTTTTTATAGCATTAACACATTCCGCTGGCAAAAGAGATCTTGCGTAAGTAGATTTTTTCAAGTTTCAAGCATTCATATAACGTGAAAGGCGCAAGGCATAACATTTGTAGCCTTTAGAGGAGCTTCTAGCTATTGTGCAATGTCAGACGAAAATAACAGTTTATACGTCACAGTTTTTTTGTTACAAAGATCATAACTATTATTAACTTCTAGAAATCAGATTTATCAATATTCTCACAGAAATAATATACAAAAAGCCACCAAAGTTCTAAATAATAAAGTTTAATAAGTTTTTAACAGTAACGAAATATTTCATCACAAAACGAATATATTTTCAGTATTCTCGATAAAGTTGGACAATTCATCCAAAAGGGAGAAAGCGCCATCGGTGATTTGAGCACCCTCATTGGAAACATCTTCAACAAAGCTTTAACCGAACTTACCCAAGTTGCTCAACATTTGGGAGAAGTTGAAATCTTCAACCTTCCATTATCTGACATCCTCCACAAAATTGACAACATTGTTGGTAAGCAAAACCTTCAGGTTTTACTGTTCTTGGGGGGACATAGCAATGCTATAGGGTCTAAGTAGCCTGACTATTCTGATCCTACCAGTTCCTCAGTCGCGACGATATCACATCCACATGTCACGTCTGAGGAACTGTGGTGATGAATAACATCATAATTATTCGAACAAGAGCATCTCCTCATGGCTACTCACTCACTTCAGAGACTTGTCATTCTACGGTTAATATTAAAACTCTATTACCGCGTTTTGACTTTTATAGCCAACCACAACATCCTCCAAGGAGGTATCTTGAAAACATTGATTGAACACCCAGCTGATATCTTATCTGAAGCCGTTCAACACATCATGGGAGCTTTGTCTCACCACAAGAGAAGTGGAGTCCTCGATTCCTTGAAGAGCATTGGATCTCAAATCGCTGGACAATTTACCCCATTCATCAATACTGTTACCCAAGTAAGTTACATTTACCAACAACTCTATTGGTCATTATTTCTCTCTGAATGAGTTAAGCATCGGACGTAGCAATTCTCATCGCTATTGTAATCAATTTAACCTTTTGTGTTTCCTAATCTAAATTACTGTGACACTTTCCCTTTTCCAGCACATCACCAACATCGGATCAGCTCTTAAGAATGTTGGATCTACCCTTCTTGGTGCCATTAAACCAAGCATTGATGCTTTGAAAGGTAAACTCAGCACCCACATCGATACCTTGAAAAATGTCGGAACCACACTTTTGGGACATGGAAAGAACGCCATCAGCGCTCTTACTGATGCTGTTACAGATATCTTAGGTAAGATTTTGGTTAGATTCTACTAATACAATATACAGAAATGAATTCAGTCAGTCCATAAATTATACACGTTACTAGAGAACAGAACTATCTTTAGGCATTTATTAACTTTCCAACATGGTCTTTGTACTATAGATAATAAATAGTATTACAATTTCTTCCTCGTTTCAGGTCAAACCTTCAAGAACGCCCAACCCACCATCCAAAAAGCTGTTGAAACCGCCAAGGATGCCGGTAGTGTTGCTATTAACCACCTCACCAGCACTTTGACTGGAGGACACTAAATGTCTGGACAAAGGTATTAAAAATAAAAATAAATAAATAAAAAAAATGCCGTTTTCTTTAACTCTGGACAATCGGCATCTTAGCAACTTGTTGTAAATTTGCCAAGACTTTAGTACATGGCCATTGGCTTAAAATAGAATAAAAATAGTCGTCCATTTCTTGAAAGAGGTTTTGATACAACAGACAGTTTTCCACAGATTTCTGACAAAAAATGAACATAAATATATTATCTTTATTTACAATAAAATTTATAATGCATACTATTATTCGATATTAAAATATTTTTGCTGTTAAAATAATGCTCATTACAACAATTATTGTAGAGCGATATAGAAATATTTTAACAGAACCTAACAACAACAAAATTTTTTGGTTCTGTTGCAACGCGATAGCGTAGTTGTTAGCCAACGTTTATTTATATAACTGGAACTGTAATGGTAGCTGTAAGCTATTTTCTTGATGTGTATCTCCTTGCAGAATGAAAGCAAGACTATTCTTACAAACTGTATAATCGTTTGTAAGAAACTGGACATGGAAATCTTTCTTCAATGGATACTAATAATAACAATATTAACACTTTATTTACAAATCACTAACTTAGAGTATAAACTGAATCGGGAGATACTACCTAAGTATTCCCTTCTTAATACTTATTACTTGTGAAAACTACTTAAGGCGTTAGGCTATTCTTTGTTAACCCGTGGAAATTAGTTTCGATGTAAGATTATACTAAACAATGCTACACTGTTATAATATAACAACAACATTTTTTTAGGTTCTGTTTTAATATTTCTACGTACTATTATACATAAATCAATCGCAGTTAGCTGTAGTCAGCAATCCAAAATTAAGGTCGATGCATATTCACAGTGATATTGGCTTCTTCAACGAGTTCTAACTGTTTTCAGTTCTAAATCTGTTCAGACAAAAGTGAGAAATATTTGGTACTGTCCAACCATGTAGTTGATATATCTTAAGGAGAAAAGATTGAATTCTAATATCAATTTCTTTATCACTTCCTAAACAAGTACAAAATTCTACCGTGTTTCATTCTAGAAGGTAAACCTCATATAGGGGCAGAAATAATAAATATTGATAATGTCAACTATTTAACCGGCCAATCAACACACTTCTAAATACGGTTTTGTGTTTTTAATATATACACACACAATCTCAGAATAAAACTTACCTAAGCTATCAGATATGTTCAATATGGCGGCATCAATTTCATTACTACCAGGTACAGAATAGTGCCTGTTAAATCTTTTTAAAATATTCTTACATTTCTTCTTCTTAATCTTTTCATCTATTGGTTCTATGAATGTTTTCACTTTCGTGTATTTTACCTAAAGCATAACTAAAATACACTATGAACGATAACATAATATACACATAAATGAGATTATATAAATGAGATTTTCTCTAACAAGTATACAAATAATTGATTGAAGATTCCAACAACCAAAGCCATAGCATCTAATGTGTGAATATCAGGCATTCTGTATCATTTGATCAAAGATTTTTCTCATACTGTGACAAAACGTTATTTACTTATTGTTATTTATTTGATTGAAATATTGTTACCAATCAATTAATTGAATGAAAAAGACAACATATATCCAATCTAAATAACCAGGTTTTAATCTGCAAGATTTTCCTTCATTTATGTGTGTAATAGTTACCTTTCCCTTCTTAGTCTTGTTCTTGTTTTTTGATGTTTTATCTATAACTGAAGTGGACAGTTGTCTCCAAGATTTGTCTCTAATAATACAGAACATTGTATCACGATGAGGTTTAGGTTGAAGTTTAAATGATGATTCTGGTAGAGTGATAGTTGACATACATGAATCAACATTATTATTACTATTATCTAAACATCTACGTGTACTGGGAATTCTAACGGAACACATGGTGTGGTGTGTGTCTGTTGAAGATCTGTAATCATCTCTTTTGGAGATCACGTCAGCTTTTGGTTCTTTGAGTTTTTCTTGTTCTTCTTTCGAATAATGAACGCCCATCTAAACAAGTACAAGTTATTTGGAAACTGATAGAAATAGTTTTTTCAGAATGAAAATAATTCCGAACTACAAACTACTATATGACCTTTTAGTGTGTTTGAAAAGCAACTACGTGCTTGCTATTTCGCAAATGTAAAGCTGTATATAACTTTACTTTAAATTTGGGCTTGCTGAACACTATAAATATCAGACAATTACCTGACTAAAATCCTTTTTTAGTTGACTGTCGTTAAGTTCAGCATCAGATGTTTGGACAAGATGTATAGATTCTTTCGCTGGTTTGACTTTTATCAGTTTAGTTCCTTTTGGACCAAATGTAACTTCAGTTGGCACCAACTTCTCCAGATCATTTTTCCATAGATCTAATGCTGGTTTGACTTGAATTACTCTAATATTTGCTGCTTTTGTTGATCCAGTGCCTAGTTCTAGTGTTTTTGTACATAGTTCTTGTGATCCACTACGTAGTTCTAGTGATCCTCTTCTTAGTTCTTGTGATCCACTACGTAGTTCTAGTGATCCTCTTCTTAGTTCTTGTGATCCACTACGTACTTCTAGTGATCCTCTTCTTAGTTCTTGTGATCCACTACGTAGTTCTTGTGATCCTCTTCTTAGTTCTTGTGATCCTCTTCGTAGTTCTTGTGATCCACTACGTAGTTCTTGTGATCCAGTGTGTACTTCTTGTGATCTACTACGAAGTTCTAGTGCTGTGGAACCTTGCTCTGGTGATCCAGTACGTGGTTCAAATGATTCGGTACCTTTTTTTAGTGATTCAGTTTTTGCTTCTGGTGATTCAGTTTTTGCTTGTGGTGGTCCAATTCCTTCTTCTGGTGATCTAGTTCGTGCTTGCAATGCTTCTGGACGTGATTCTAGTGATTCTTGGCGTGGTTCTAGCGATTCTAGTGATATTTGTGGTAAATCAAGATAACATGAAGACAATGGTAATCCTATTGGTTTATCTAGCTTCAGATTTTCAACAGAAAATTGTTGAGCCAGTTGTTGTATTGATGGTCTAAATAAATAATCTTCTCTTACTGATAATTTTGGTGAATAAACAAAGTGACTTTTCTCGATATTTCCTGGTAAATATGTTGCTGAATATCTGCTTCTTCTTTGTAAAGATTGTTTTCTGTATCGGTCATCCTTCCTCCCCCTTGTTTCACAACAAAAACACTGAGTAAAAATCCCAATTTTGAAAGAAATGTTTCACAAGTCATGAGCGTCTGGTTCTAACCGTTCCTTAATTAACAATAGAATAATAACGTTTCTTTATTATGACGTCATAATATGTGTCATGTTAATGTCGACTTGATAATACTTACACGAAATGTTTGTTTCAATAGTCAAATTATAATAATAGAAGTCATACAACTGCATAAAAAAATTAAATGAGGGTTATTTCACTTATTCGATATATAGCTTGTAAACATTAAAAAACTGGTTCACGCTGATGATGGTTGCCGTCAATCGAATGTTGCAATGTGAACAAATTGGCAATATGCCGATGTAGCCTTGCCTGGCAATGTCTTTTAACGCTGATGATGGTTGCCGTCAATCGAATGTTGCAATGTGAACAAATTGGCAATATGCCGAAGTAACCTTGCTTGGCAATGTCTTTTAACGCTGATGATGGTTACCGTCAATCGAATGTTGCAATGTGAACAAATTGGCAATATGCCGAAGTAACCTTGCCTGGCAATGTCTTTTAACGCTGATAATGGTTGCCGTCAATCGAATGTTGCAATGTGAGAAAATTGGCATTATGCCGACGTAGCC
This sequence comes from Lottia gigantea, assembly GCF_000327385.1. Classification (NCBI taxonomy): domain Eukaryota; kingdom Metazoa; phylum Mollusca; class Gastropoda; family Lottiidae; genus Lottia; species Lottia gigantea. Next base: position 1,795,767 of record NW_008709110.1, read on the forward strand.
TTGCCTGGCAATGTCTTTTAACGCTGATAATGGTTGCCGTCAATCGAATGTTGCAATGTGAACAAATTGGCAATATGCCGAAGTAACCTTGCCTGGCAATGTCTTTTAACGCTGTTGATGGTTGCCGTCAATCGAATGTTGCAATGTGAACAAATTGGCAATATGCCCATGTAACCTTGCCTGGCAATGTCTTTTAACGCTGATGATGGTTGCCATCAATCGAGTGTTGCAATGTGAACAAATTCTATGAGTGTCCTAGTTTCGTTTCAGAAACCAGAGGATCCAAGAAACAAGTTGCTGTGAGTATCTTTTTATATCATTATCAAAATCTAAAATTATTGGTGGATCTGAAAACCTGATGTTCTCTTTCTATCTGAAAACAATGTCAATACATTTCTTTTTTTAATGCGATTTGTGCATAAATTAGCATACACATTTTCAAACATCATTGAGGTATCCACTAAATGCGACCAGATAAACCCCAACAATATAACGAAGATTAGCTTCATTAACGTTGCACGCAACCAACAAATAACTACCTGGTGTTTTCATGGAATAGTTTGAAGATCGTTTAACTGATAATGTGGTTACAAGCCAAACATTTCTTATAAAATTTTTTATTTCATATTATAAAATTGTCTACAATACAAAACATATCGTTTAGTTGCCTCCAGTCAAAGTGCTGGTAAGGTGGTTAAGAGCAACACTACCGGCATCCTTGGCGGTTTCAACAGCTTTTTGGATGGTTGGTTGAGCGTTCTTGAAGGTTTGACCTGAAACGATGAAGAACTAATTAGAAATAATTTTAACTATCAGAGATGTTCCCAATATTTGCCAATATTTGGTAACTTATCATAATTTATGGACTGACTGTAGTCATTTCTTTGTGTTGTATTATTAGAATCTAACCAAAATCTTACCTAAGATATCTGTAACAGCATCAGTAAGAGCGCTGATGGCGTTCTTTCCATGTCCCAAAAGTGTGGTTCCGACATTTTTCAAGGTATCGATGTGGGTGCTGAGTTTACCTTTCAAAGCATCAATGCTTGGTTTAATGGCACCAAGAAGGGTAGATCCAACATTCTTAAGGGCTGATCCGATATTGGTGATGTGCTGGAAAAATGGAAAGTGTCAAAGTAATTTAGATTAGGAAACATCAAAAATCAAATTGATTACAATACGTCAATAGTGGAAATATGATTGTCCAAATTCTAAATCCATTCACATTAATAATCACTAAGAGAGTATTTGGTAAATGTAACTTACTTGGGTAACAGTATTGATGAATGGGGTAAATTGTCCAGCGATTTGAGATCCAATGCTCTTCAAGGAATCAAGGACTGCACTTCTCTTGTGGTGAGACAAAGCTCCCATGACGTGTTGAACGGCTTCAGTTAAGATATCAGCTGGATGTTCAATCAATTGTTTCAAGATACTTCCTTGGAGGATGTTGTGGTTGGCTGTGAAAAACATAAGCTACGATTTAAAAATGATAAATTGAATTGAAAATTGTGATAAATCTGGCATTTTTTTCATATCAGTATTTTCACGAATGTGACATATATTTGTTATCTAAGGAACGGTTAATGTGTATTAGTTTCGGTAGAACTGTAGTATTTGAAAGATGGACACATCAGCTTTATAAATAAATGGATACGGTATGTAACTTACCAACGATGTTTTCGATTTTGCTGATGATATCGGATAAAGGTAAGTTGAAGATATGGACACTTCCGAGTTCTTGGGCAACTTTGGTAAGTCCAGTTAAAGCTTTGTTGAAAATGTTTCCAACGAGTTCACTGAGTTGACCAATAGCTTGTTCTCCCTTTTGGATAAATTGTCCAATTCTAGAAAAAACAGACGCATTTTTGCATGAACATTCGATACACAATACACACAAGGGTTTGTATCTGGTGATTCTTAAACAGTGTAAGGTTGTTTTTGTGGTAACTGAGACTATTGGAGATTGTCATCCTTATTTAAGTATTATTTAAAGACTTATTTTGTAAATGGTTTTGCTCAGGACGCTAATATTATACAGCACTAATCCTAAATGATCTATTTAAAATAATACTTACTCAAGATCTCTTTTGGAACTTCCAAGAGAACCAGCCAGAGCTGAAATGAATGATTTAAACTTCTGTCAGAAACTGATGCCATCGTGCTTCAGAATATCTTCTTGGGTATAAGTCTACTCCTGAATTATTATTTCCTAGATTTAAAAACCTTAGAAATATACTGTTAGTGTTCGTGTATCTGAAAGCCTGATCCAGTTGGAAAATCATATTTTCTCGGTTTTTATGATCATTTGATGAACAATATTGAACTAAAGAAAATTACCTGATACACCTTTAGATAAAATCAATGATCCATCTTTTTTCAGTTCACCAAGAATGTTAGTGGCAGCTTGACCAAGTGCTGGGGCAATTGAGGTATAGACTTTAGAGATATTATCTTTGATGGAAGAAAATACGTTATGGAGACTATCCAAGAAACCAGCATTGGCTGTGCTGAGGGCCAAGACGAGGGTTAATGCTACTAAGGCTTTCATTTTTACCTGAAAATGAAAGAAAGGTTACTCTTAATTTCAACTGAATGACGCCCTAAAGAAACCATAATATGTTTCTTTCATGTTTTGCTCAGCATGCTAAGATTTAGATATACATTGTTTGAGTAGAGAGTGTTGACGCAATTAGGCTCATTCGATAATTTAGTTTCTGAATTTAAGACTAATTTTGGTAGAAGACATTCTACAATTAATCTATTAAAAGAGTATGGTATAAATCCCTTTTAAACCCAGGCTTGTCATAATCTTAAAGACTCTGAACATCACAGTACATATTTAAACAACCATAATACAATAAGCTACTTACTGATTGTCTGTTGATGGAGGCAATGGACTTGGTTTAACTTTCTGGTGTTTTTATACTTTCAGGGATCAAGAAAACGAGTATCTATTGCTATTTTTGGTATTAATCTTATCAACAGATTTTTTTTCTCAGACTTACAGGATTGTAATTGGATTGGCTAACTGGACAGTAAGATAAGTTTTTTGCCCAAATCATCCACCTCTATGACCTCGATTGATCGACATTTTTTGAAACACAAGCACAAAGTAACTAAAATATAACATCTACTATAGGAATACAACATTCAATAATTGAGAACAATTGACAGTTATTACATGTTTCTTTTGTTATTAATTTTATATTGACACAATTATATTATTTGATGGCAATCATTCCAAAAAAGGAAGAAAACAGAATCAGCTGTGTCGTACACATGCATATTTAATATAAGTAAAATGTATCAGAAATAGTCTTTAAAAGACAAACCTTTTGTCTTAATGTGGTATTCCATAAATTATAAGTGAGTATAAGTCACTCCCGGGTGACACCCATCCTATATGGTGAACTATTACATTATCCCTCTTTATCAATATTAAATGAGGAAGACAAATTTATCAACGACGTAGAATAAAGTTTTCTCTGAGGGGCCAAACATCAATCTGTTTCTTCTTAAATGATGAAATTAATTGTTTATTCACGTTCAAGGCAATAGATTTATCCCAAGTAAATAGATCCCTTACTTAAAGCGAACTGGTAAGACAGATATACTCTTGGACAATTAATATCGGATGAAGTCTAAACTGTAATACCTCAGTTTTACACTAAATTGACTGAAATTAGCTCCTTTCTTATGAAACTTACTCTTCAATACTTGACTAATCAAGCCATACTTTGTAGTATTATGCAATGATCAGGTCATGGAAAAACCCGGCGTAGCATCACAGATTAGAGTAGTGATTGCATAATAAATATCCACAAATGAAAGGGAAAACATGTTGTGTTCTGCAGTCAAGTCAAGTTTTTGTTTTAGAGAGAAATGTTCTTTAAATATTCATTAAGTGTTGGAAGAAATTAAAAGCCACACTATCGACTCGTTCAGGCTTAAAAAGAATACATTCAAAATGTATTAATGGGATTCATGGTCGTCTTTAAATTTTCTCACGCCACGTTCAATTATCCGAATAATTCAGATTAAAGTCAACCATCCACTAATTCTGCATTTTAACAGAAACGTGTGGAAGTTTAGACCTTCGGGATAAATGATAATAATTAGACGACTGTAGCCCTTACAATATATGTTTAAAGATGGATTTCACATTTATAAGAGTAAAATCAAGCAAACTATTTGATAATTGTTGTGTATAATGAATAATGCTTGTATCAGCTAAAGAAATGTCTGTAGAAGGCTTCGAAAATACAATAAACTCTAATCCGCTTAGAGAAGCGTATTCAAGCTATTTTTGAATTAATTGGCCATATTTTCTCTATTTTAATATAATAAGTCAAATCTATTTGAAAGTTAAAACTGGTTTAAATTAATTATCATATTTTTGCAAAATAAAATTCAAATATATAATGTCTTGTTACTGGAGATAATAAATGGAATACCAAAATACTAGAGTATCTGTTGCATAAAGTAAAAGTTTTAACTAATCATGAAAATCCATATCTGTACATAGACTGTATAATATGGCGGCCGACTGGTATTTTTCCAATCACTAGAAGACCTCAAGTTCAATTGTTATATGTATTGGCCTTCTAATAATCGAATAAATATATATTATATGAATAAATGGAAATAAGGAAATCCATCTTTAAGAACGCAAATTAATCACGTGCTTGTTGAACATAACGGTATCCTTGATAACTGTCTGTCAATAACATAGTTGTTATAACTACAGTTTGAATTATTGATACCATTATTTATTTCGCATTCCTCTTGTATATTTCCATGACAAGATTTAGGTGAACTTAGTTGTGTGATTTTTAAAACTGTCATGGAAAGTGATATTAAGAAAATTTGTTTCCGAGTGACACTGATTGCCACTATAATGACAAATATTCTATGTACAGATGTAATACAGGAACTTTCTGTACCGTTGGAGTTGTCTGTAACGTGGGATGTAGAAAGCACTGTGGTAGGCTATGCCTCTTTTGAAGTGATAGGAGTAGTAGGTTGTGCCAAAATTTGTTTCCAAAAACCGGAATGCCAGAGCTTCACACATTTCAAATCAACATTAAAATGTGAAATATTTGACCATAGTCTTCAGTCCAATAATCTTAGTACTTTAAAGATGTCTATTTATAGCGAGAAAATAAATTGGAATCAGGTATAAACTCTTTTTTACTAATCATCTTTTTAGTCCTCAGGAATATCAGTTTTTCACGTCGTATGAGCGTCCTATTTGCTTGATACTGTGATAAATCTAAGATTAAAAAATCAAATTGTTTTCCTTCTCACCCTATGTAATTCTTTATCTTGATATCATCACCGCATTCTTAAGGTCGGTATGCTAAATTGAGCACGACGAAAAAGAGGTCTGAATTCATCAACCTCCTTGACCATTTTGCGATTTCCGCCCAGGCAAATTTTCCAGCGGTCACAATGGATAATTTATCCGTTCAAATTCAGAAATCATGAGGGGATTTTTGTAGGTCAAAACTATATTTGCTCAAATTTATGAAAACTATCAAATGTGCAGAAATGTGTCCCGCAACTTATCTGAAAGTCTTAACTAAAAATGCTTTTTGATTGGTGATAGAAAACTACTGTTATGTCTTCTTTGTATTATGTAGGCTTCAACTACAAATATAAAGTCTTTATGAGGCCCAACACCAAAACTTATAGTTTAACAATTAGTACAATCCTCTTTTTATAAACAGTTTCAAAACAAATTCAGTTTGACCAAATAGATTTAGAAATATTTTCAGGTATGATTTACGACTTTTTGATAATGATCTTTAAAATGGTTCAAGACAAAACGCCGTGCCTAAATTTAAAGTATAAAACATGGTCAAATGTATTTTACATGCGAAAGTGTCGGATTTACAAGGTGCCCTGCCACAAGTATAGAATCTCAATATATCACAATAAATCCAAGTAACTAAAAAATTATTAAAAAACACGCCTCTAAGTATGTTTCAAAATTTCTAAGTTTAAAGAATTATTACTTAGTTTTATGGAGGTAAGTCCACTGATAAACAAAAATCTCATTTTAAGAAAGATTCAAAATTTCATTTTTTTGGTCATCCAAATATTTTTTAACCAATATTTATTCATAAATTAAAATTAAATTTTAGTGCTGGGTATTGCCAATCATGGCACGATACATATCTCGATGCAGTGGTTCCCATCCTTTTTCAGCCTTCACACCCCTGGAGCAATCATCTGGACCTTTTACACCCCCAAAAATTTGTTTCATCCACATTTCCAGCATGTGATGATGTGAGGTGCTCTCAATTCAAAATAAATTTTTCTCAAACACAGTTGACCACACCCCTGACAACCTAGCCCCACATTCCCAGGGGGGGGGGGGGGGGGGGCACCTCAGTTTGGGATCCAGAGCGATATGGTAATGGGACAAACAGTTTCTTCAAAGTATTAATAATTATTAAATAATAACTTTATTATGGTGATATTTGGTAAGTATTTGATAGGTTAATGTGCATCGTCTTGTAAATAGTTACTAACAATTTCAGTCAAGTCGTCGAGAACAATTCGTGATTCCATTCGCCGACTTAAAAAAAAAATCATCACATTTTATTGAATAAGAAGTATCGCAATATTATACACGTATCGTGGCATTTCGTATCGTGATACATTGATTCATCGATATATCGTGTCAGCACTAGTAAATCTAAGAAAAAAAGAGAAAAATCATATTTCATTCCCATACTAGTTATTCTTATCATTATCATTCTCACTATCAATTCTATACTAAAAGTCTATCTGTAAATTACGTTTAAGTTCGCATTGTCTTGAAATTCAAGCAGGGGGGTACTCCAGTGTCAACAGAGCATAAAGAATCTGTCATTTTTGTAATCAGCACGAAATAGAAGATGAGTACACCGAAAAACCAATCATTATTGTATACCATTATCATACGTTCCATCCCTATCTCCATCTTTATCATCCCTACCATTATCATACGTTTCTTCACCTTATTATCATCCTCACCATTATCATCACCATCATAATTACCTCTATCATTATCATCAAAATATATTCTAGTCATCTGACCAGTTATTAAGCCGACATTTCTAACCCCTGCAAGACACTCCTAAGGTTTTGGTAGGCTAATAACAACTGAGGCAATATGTAAGAAAGCAATATGTATTGCGGGAACTCTGATAGTATCACTTTACACCATTCCAATTTTCAGTCAGACGTCTGTGGTTCCTGCAATTTCGATAAAACTAAGTGTTTGATGACGTCACTAATCGCGAATGGCTATGTGATAAAGCATATTTTGAATTAATGACGTCATCAAACACTAAGTTTTGATTGAACTGCATGAACCATAGATGTCTGATCGAAAATTAATGGTGCAAATTGATGCTATCGCTGTCCCCGATACTCGTAGAATTTTTTTAGAAAACTCCTTTTACGATCCCTGTCAAGTAAAATACCAAAAGACATTCTAAGAAACTGCCAAATGTTTCAATAATTTAGTGAAATCATACACTAAGTTTGAAATAAGTATGAAAAAATACTAAATGATTAAATCATTAAGTGAAAATGAAGTACAAAATTCATAACACTGAAAAGCATTACAACTTGAACGTAAAGAAAAAGGCAAAGCACTTTTTACAGTACCGGTACACAACCTTAAGTAAATCATTGAAAAAATGTCCACAAATATGAAAAATTATGAAATACAGGGTGATTGAGTTTATTTTATCGCCTACTTAATAACACATATTGTAGACAGTATTTATTATTATATCGCCTGATCTCTAAAGACTTATAGTAACTTACAGCAAATCAGAGATTCTGATCGATGACCTGGCCTGTGCCCACCGATTACAAAAAATCGGCCTAGAAACTGGATCTGATCGTTGACAAACTAAACATAGGGGGTCTGTGTGGTGTTCTCCTTGTAACAATGAACAGAATGTGTGCTTTAGTCCTTGCGTTTAATAAATCCTCAGTTTCAGTTTCTGAAAGGTTAACTTTAATTTATATATATACGTCACCATACTAATATATAAAATGTTCATTATTTTTTTTAGGATTTATTTAGTGGTTGTAGTGAATTAAACTGTTCGCTTGGCTCATCGTGTTTTATTAAACAGGGCACTCCAACTTGTATTCCCACAGGTAATATCAACCTTAAAGAATTTCAGACAACAGAGCTAACAACTTTCATGATAAAGATTGTACAATGTTTAAGTCATAGGGCTATATTCTGCAGCAGAATTATTTGAGATCAGACGGCCTCTTGAAGAATGCCTGTTTGCAAGGTTATTTTATTAGTAAGGTAAGAACAAGACTCCATCTTACCAATTCGTGGTATCATGTTCTGAAATGGTGAATGAACATTGTATTTATTCTATCCTGACTTTCTTTATCGTTTTCTTTGCTTTAAATCGTTTTTGTTCTGTAGAGTGTGGGCCGACACCGCTTGTCGCCAATAGTCAAATGACAGTACATGGAACTCGAGTAGGAACATTGGTTCAATATACCTGCAATCCAGAAACAGTGTTAGAAGGAAGACCAGAGAGACGTTGTTTAACTATTGGAAAATGGCAGCCCGATTTGTTTAAGTGCCATTTACGTAAGTACACTGGATTTTAATATTTTTGGAATGCCAAGGCTGAATGATTTTGAAATCATAAAATAAATATTTGATAATCATTGACCTAATTTACTTATTTCCTTGGAACTAAGTGGTCGGAAACCAAATTGAAAAGCACTGAGTTTATATAACGATTATTAGATAATAAAAGACCACTCGGTACATAAAGATGAAAACTGTACAGTTTCTATTAGACTGTTTTTACCTTTTCGTTTTATAGTCATCACAGAAATGAAGGCACAAGAAAGGTGTGGTATACCATACCTTATGATCGATACAGTTGAAAATAGAAGAAAAGAATACCCGAGGTACGGGTCCGGACAGGCTATGTTCTACCGTAGCGATATACCGTACGATATACCACACCGGATAACGTACCTTGCCTATATAATACTATATATATAATCAAATAAAACAAATACAATTTTGTAAAATTGTTAATAAATATATTATTGAATATTTTGTGTTCTCACCACCATTTTTACGTGTATATTCCTTAGGCAATAAAATATACATATAATTATTATTACTGATATATATTTAATACATGTCAATCACCCGTTAACAATATTATCGTATCTTGTAGAATGTCCCCCAGCTCCATTAGTTCCCGATGCTGCTTTAGATGATCCTTTGAGAATAGTTGGCATTTACACAAACTATACATGCGTAAATAACACTCGTCTTTTTGGAACACCTCATCTTTATTGTCAAGATAATCAAACATGGACTCCTGTTGAATTTGAATGTATTCGACGTAAGTTTTCTGTGATATCTCAAATTTTAAGTTCTTCATGAAGAAGAACTAAAGAAGTGAAAAAATCCAACTTAGTGACATCATTTGTTTTTTTTTTGTATCCTCCAGACTTTAATTCGATGAGTGTGGCTGTCGGAAAGATGTCCACAGATATGTTATATTTAGAAATTTGATTGTTGTTTCTTTAAACAATCGATGATAAGGTCATAAATATCATCATTCTCTATTGAAGAATGTCCACCAGCCCCAGATGTTAATGATGCTACTACAAATACATCAGATAGAATAATAAATACTACATTAGGTTACCAGTGTCACCCTCTAGCTGATGCCTATGGTACACCATTTATTGTTTGTCAAGAAGACCTGTCATGGAGTCCTGTAGTCTTCAACTGTTCACGTCGTAAGTTTATTGATAAGCGCGTCGTTGCTTCTTTTGTACTTTGGTGTTTTTTCGGATGTTCATTTCTAAGTGTTTTCAGTTCATTAAAAGGTATTGCAGTTCAAAATATGTCTTGAAAATAATCTATCAATTGTGTTAGTTATCAAAAACACCTTTTATTTGTTAAAGAAACGATACCAAAATGTTTTTTTCAGAATGTCCAATAGCTGAAGAAGTAACTCACGCCAGAAAGTTAACCCATGTACGACAAGTGTTTACCACACTAGAATATGAGTGTATTAATGATACCTTATTAGATGGAAATCCTACACGGAATTGCCCTACAACTCAACAATGGGAACCTATACAATTCACATGCATTGAACGTAAGTACAATTAAGATTTTGGCTGGGTCCAATCTAATGGTGAATCCACCAAGTATGTTGTTTTTCTCTCTTACAGAATGTCCAGTTTTAGATATACCACATGCTATAAATGATACCAGTAACAGAGTTCTAACGTCCGCCGTCAATTATCATTGTGAAGATGGTTATTTACATAATGGTACAACTCAAATAACTTGTCAAAACGACAGAACCTGGACTTCAATTAATTTTGAGTGTATTGAAGGTTTGTGCTATCCGTACTTTCATCCAGTGACGGCGCCACCATAGATGGTCTGCACCCACAATTGTGTCCCCAATTTATTTTCGAAAAAATATGATTTTTATACATTTTTGCCCAAAACTAGTTGTATGTTTCAGATAGGACCAAATCAATTCAATTTTTCGAAAATTTACTTGATAGAACCCTCTCAGACGCTCCATTAGCGATTTGCAACTAAACGCAAGTCAGTCTGCCCCTATTTGCACTTCAGTCTCAAGAGGCTGGCGCCGCCACTGCTTCCATCATTACCAAGTTTGAGTTGCCGATTAGGCAGTGGCGGAGCCAAAGGGTGGGGGGGGGGGGGGGGGGCAGCCCCAAAAGCAAGTTTTTCGGGCAAAAATCTCACAACTATATTTGAAATTCGGGCAATCTCAGATATTTCGCCCCCACCCCCCCTCGGACATAAACCTGGCTCCGCCACTGCGATTAGAGGTTGCCCAACTGATACATCGTAATGACCTTTAGGTGACCTTTGTGTTATTATCACATTTAGGGCTTGTATATGAATCCATTATCCCTGCATATGATATAGATTGATGGTACGAATTGGAAATGGTCAGACAAGTAGATTATAGGTAACGAGACAGAAATGGAAGAGGTTATGCTGTCTTCAAGAAAAACACCCATCATCATGATTCCATTATACCATTTTCAGTGTGTCCAACAGAAGCACCACCAGTTCAATATGCCCAAACAGACCAGATACTGAGATTTGTAGGAACAGTTGCTACCTATACTTGTGATCCAGATACTATCATACATGGTGATAACTACGTTACTTGTATTCACTCATCAAATTCTACTGTAGCGTGGTCAACAGTGCCGTTTTGGTGTGAGAAAGGTAACAATCTAATTGTTAAATCCACCCGATTCCATTTCTTTCTAGTCCGTAGAAGTCTGTTTGGGTCTGTATTCGGCCGGAAGGTCTTTTCACTAAAGAATAACGGGGTGTATCAGAATATAATCTAACTATAGATGAAGCTGAAAGAAATTCACATTTGACACTCAGAAAGAGGGGTATATTGGATCCAAATCTGTTTCTAATTTCGGAAATAGTAGTCTATCCAGAACAGGGTAATGAGCAAGATGAGTATAGAGCACAAAATTCTTATGCAAATGCTTTAGATGGGTTAATTTTTTATTTAAAAGATGGAGTGTAGTTATTTTACGATCTTTACTATTTGTGATTGTATATAATAAACAAGCATGTCTTCACACTATAACGAGTATATAACTTGATTTACAGTTTGTTCAGATTCCCCACCAGTTGTAATGGATGCAACACTGACCACCTTTAATAGATCAAAAGGAGCAGTAGCAGAATATACATGCCATAACGAAACAGTTTTAATAGACGGACCAGCTACAATCCCATGTCTACAATCACAACAATGGGGAGCTCAAATATTCGACTGTAGAAGGCGTAAGTTAAATGGTTTTGTTTCAACATCATTTTTGAATTTATCAGTAAACGCATAATCACGAGACACATACTAAAGAAACAGCCCATTAAAGGATTGGAACTCTTTTTGGAGTGCAATGACATCTGTCAAATGTATAATGTAGAATCAGCCATATTAATCCAGTAAACCCTGGTAGGTTTTTATTGTGTCCATTGTATTATTGTATTGCTTTTTTGGACTAATATATTCAATAAGATATTGCTTTATGTTGTTACAGAATGTCCAATACCTCTGGTATATCCAAACAGTATCGTCATTCATGATTGTTATATTGCTTTATGTTGTTACAGGTTGTCCAATACCTCTGGTATATCCAAACAGTATCGTCATTCATGATTGTTATATTGCTTTATATTGTTACAGATTGTCCAATACCTCTGGTATATCCAAACAGTATCGTCATTCATGATTGTTATATTGCTTTATATTGTTACAGATTGTCCAATACCTCTGGTATATCCAAACAGTATCGTCATTCATGATTGTTATATTGCTTTATGTTGTTACAGAATGTCCAATACCTCTGGTATATCCAAACAGTATCGTCATTCATGATTGTCATATTGCTTTATATTGTTACAGAATGTCCAATACCTCTGGTATATCCAAACAATATCGTCATTCATGATTGTTTTATTGCTTTATATTGTTACAGAATGTCCAGTACCTCCTGTATATTCAAACAGTATCGTCAATCCAGGACCAAGAACACTGGGGGAAACCATCACTTATAATTGTACAGCTGGACACATGCTAAAATCGGGAACTTTATCAATATTTTGTAAGGCTAATCAGGAATGGACCAATAAAGATTTTGTCTGCTTCCCAAGTGAGTATAGCACAGGATACTGAAAGCATATTAATGGTGCAATTTTCGATGAGCTAAACCCCACTCTAGAATAAGTCTATATAGAGTAATGCAAAAACCACTCCGACAAACCCATATTTTATTTAGAAAATACAGCCTCTCTCCCCCTTTCACAATCTCATTCACACAATTCATATCCATTCGCAAACATTCCGCATTCCCGCAACATTCACACACTTGCAAATGTTCATCATGTGACAGCCTGGAACATCACTTGACATTGTATCAATTCATTCTACAGTCTTCATACACTTGAAAGATCTCAAAAATCTTCTAGACTTTGGTGTCTTGATCGTTTGAACTGAAAAGGAAATTATGATACATCAGAGGCGTTGAATTTGATTGAAGACCCTACGACTAGGACAGGTTTTTTTATTCATTGAAGAGAATTTGTGCTAACAGCACGCCATGACTGGTCTTACTGATCACTGTTCTAGAATTTGATCTGATCAATGTTATTATGTGCAAAGTTCAAATATTAAAATCTTCCGTTAGTAAAGGGCATGAACTAAACCTTGAATAATTAAAATGATTTACCTTCTTGATTACAATTAACAACGTCTAAATGGGTGGCCTTTTTTTCTTGACTAACTCTAGTTAGGGACGTTCCACCAGACCTAAAACTATCACCGGCTTCGACTCCCGGGTTAGAAGCATTACGGTAGGCGTTCTGTTGTAATACGTGGTGAACATTGAATTTTATCTGGGGGAATTCATCTACAAAAAAATAAGTAGGCAGGTTGAAGTAAAATTACCGAAACATTAAACAAAAACTCTCTCGAATACAAAAAAAACCATCATCTCAACTTACCTTCATATTTAGAGAGCTTCGATATTCCAATAAATTGTATGAAATTTTCAACAAAATCAGCTACGTCTTCTGCTGCTTTATGAAGTGGTTTTTCATTCAAAAATCCAAAAAATTTGTTGTCGTAATATTGGTATTCTTCTACCGTCATGGGAGGTATTGAATAATCGGGAAGGTATCCAAAGCAGTATGGAGGTCTTGACATATATTTCTTAGACATTCTGGAAAAGAAAAAAGACGGAAATTCTTTCAAATGACACAAAATGACCCTACGTTGAACTAGTGGACACACTGCTCTTGATGATATCGCGAGATCGACATTGAGTGAAGTAACCCCAAAGCAAATAAATCAATCAAATAGGAGGTGCATTATCATTATCATTTCATTTCGAAAACTTAAAGAGATAGTAAAATATTATGAAAGGTGCTTTTATGATGACAATTTAATAAGTGTATAATATACTAATACGTTACAGTACCTAATGCATAGGGCAACCCGCAAAAATAAATCACCCATTAAGATTAAAAGGGATAACAAATTGCATTTTTTGATTTAAATGAATTTACAAAAATTAAGAAATCTAACGACAACAGAGTTTTCAGCCAAAACTGTTTTGTTTATATAAACTTCTTACCTTGAACACCTTGAAATATAGAAAACTCCTCAAAAATTGTGACAACGTGTTTTCAATAAGAATAATATAATTGCCTATATATTTCGATTATATAACGTCGTAATAAGACTAACTTGCAAATCTTCAGACTCATAAGAAAAGATTCTAGTTTCATTCAGAGGAGTTGACCAATGAAATTCAGATTCGTTATATGCCTAAGTCATTTGTTTATTTTGGCCTTTTATAGTATCTGATTTGGATAGTGCATGTCTTGAAAATTTGCAAAGAACAAACGTGACCCAGATTTATTTGATGTGTCTAATCAAAAGAGACAATATTTCATCCAAATCTGGCAAAAAGCAACGGTTTGAACCTAATATGGAGGCTGAAAATCGGGTCTGAGCCGAACTGAGAACCAAGAATGGGAAAATTCGTCAGGAAAAGATCGTTCCCGTCTTTTCAAGATAACTAGATATTATATTCACGAGAGGTGTTGAGCTGAATTTATCCCTTTGTAAAGGGTTTCGTCCACATATCATTTTAAGATGACAAAAACGTGGAGATTAACCAGTCCAATTCTCCCGAAATCAACTCTTGGTTCCTCTGCGTGGTGGCGGTTTAGTTACAGGAGGGCTTTCGGTGATTTCCGACTATATATTGTGTAAAGTGTACAAAGTAAAAAAAAACAAAATATAATCATTGAACATGTTTTAAACACATTGAGTTTCATAGTTGAATAAACATATGCCCAAGTCATATTATGTAAATTACCCGTCAAGATTGAATTTATTTTATTATATCATATACGGTATTTCTTACCGAGTATAGAGCATTATAGCCTCTTATGCTTGTAATGAAATTTTGTTACCTAAAAAAAATGACTTGGGCACTTTTCCATAAATATCCAGACATTTCAATCAATGAAGTTTTTTCTCGGCATATATTATAGCCATTACAAGTTTTCAAAAGATTGAGGTGGCTCAGTCAATATAAGTGTGGATAATCATCGTATAGTATTACCTACCTTGATTGCGATCAGAAACAATCACCAAATTATATTGAGTTCAGATGAATTGATAAAATACTTTCTGTACTGCATGTATCCTAATAGTTAAAAAAGGCATCTAGTTGTTCGTATAGGACAATAAACCGAGGCCCCGTGTGCTACAGGCTGTACACAATATCTCTCAGCAATTGGAAATTGAAAATAGTAGACTATGGTCGCTGTTTCGGCAAGAGAAGATAGAGTAGGACGTAAAACTCATTTTCTTTCATTTTTCTTGTAGTTTGTGTAGAATCACCACCGCAAGTACCAGATGGTATTGTAACTAATACAGATAGATTTGTTGGTGATGTAGCTATTTATAGTTGTGTTAATGATACAGTTTTAATGAATGGTCCAGGACATGTAGAATGTCAATCAAATCAAACCTGGCCATCACCAACATTCGATTGTAGACGACGTAAGTTCCACATCACAAAATCTGTTAACCGAATCTTGCAAAGAGCACATTGCATTTAACTACACGTGTTTCCTTGCCTAATGAGGAGGTATGCGTCGATGAGCACTAATTAAAATGGAATGTCTTTTTCTATACTATCACTAGTCATCGGATTAGCTTCATTTAAACTTATATCTTTCAGAATGTCCAGTACCACCGAGTTTAGACAATGGAGAAGGTATTGCAGGACCTCGAACGCTTGGTGAAACTATAACATATCTATGTAATGATTTATTTGTAATGGAAGGAACACCAGAAATTTTTTGTATGTCAAATCAAACATGGACTCAAATAACATTTTACTGTAGACCAAGTAAGAAATTTCTTTTATGATGCTTAGTCACCATTTGGGACCTTTGTAAGTTGTTCAGTATGATGATAAAGCTGATACTGTAACCCATTCTCAGTTCTTAAGCGTTGATGTCACCAATGTGCTTTGGTAGCAGGCCCATATCCAGACTTGATTGTTCGGAGAGGCAAGTAAGTTTTCTAGAGAGGCAATGGTTTATGATATTTAGTTCCAGTAAAGGAGTTGGTCGGTGGTCAGAATGTTTTTCAGGGTTTTTCACGTTTTCGCTCACAAATTGTTATCTTCAATTTATTGGAAATATAAACCATCTGTTCTGATGGCGCATTTAATGCGTAGTGAATTTCTGCTTCTATTCCACTACTATTACTATGTGCTCAGTGATGTTTCCGGGATGTTGTTACCATTCTGAATATTATGTTTTCAGTTTGTCCTGATCCACCAGTAGTAGCTGATTCTTCTATCCTATCATTTAATAATTCTATTAATGGTACAGCTGAATATCAGTGTGATATTGAAACAGTTTTAATGGGAGGACCCCCTGTTTTAACTTGTCTCAGTTCTCAAACATGGTCTACTATACAGTTTGAATGTAGAAGACGTAAGTTCTAATTGTCGCATTTATGGGCATATTCACATTGTCAAGCATGTGTCCCTTGACTGTAATAGTAACTTTTCTTGTATCATAGATTGTAAATAAAGCGATTTGATTCGATTGTATGCTTACGAACAAAGCTTATCAGATGCCTCGACAGAAAGTCTATGAAAACAAAGCCATAATGTTTACAGCCTGTATGTCGAGGACTCCAATTGTCTGAATTCGCTGGCGTACAATCTAATCAAATCGCTACATTCCGTGATACAAGAATAGTGGCTATTTCAGTCAGGGAATAAGTACAAGTTCGTAATATGTAAAGCGAACTCTCAGAGCCAATTGAAGTGTGTTCTTTTATACAACGGTTGAATAATCATTTTCTTTGTTGTAACATTGATATTATTAATAATTCCTATTACTTTGTTGACGCCAATTCTCTAAAGATAAGATTCCGCATCTCTCTTTGATCACCCAATTAGCTTAAAGCATTAGGACTGACAGAAGTACACTTCAGCTTCAAGGGAAATGCATAATTCAATGTACAGTAAAGGGATTGTAAAGAGGTTTTCTAAAAAATTTATATGTATCTGAGACACTGATAGCTTCAATTTGCATCAATCAAATTTTCAGACGCTTCTACTCATCACTAATCGCGAATGATCTCATGTGATGAAGCATATCTTGCGATTAGTGACGTCATCCAACACTTAGTTTTAAAGGATTTGAAGGAACCAAAGACGACTGATTGAAAATTGGAATGGTGCACATTGATGCTTTCTGTGTCCTCGATACGCATTATTTTTTTTTAGAAAACCTTTTTATAATCCCTTTAATATGATAAGTAAAGTGAATGGCATAGTCTTGTTCAATGGTGGGCCTGATTGTTGCTCTTGTTGATCAATGCTAAGCTGACAAAGTTTGTAAACGCTCTGTTCTTATTGCAGAATGTGCAGTACCAGATGCAATACCTAATACGTATAATATAACTATACCAGCAAGAACTATTGGTACTATATTAAACTATACTTGTATTGATAAACATGATGTTTATCCACTAACAGAAACACCACAAAGTACTTGTCAACAAAATCAACAATGGTTAATACCATTTCAATGTAAACCAGGTATGGAGCTATACAAATGAATAATGTCAAAGATGGATGGAATTTGTATTAGATCCGGACAATACCGATTCAAAGGCCAAAGTATGCCACATGCTAAAAAAATGCTTAGATGGAGCCAAAACACTGCGCTTTTTGCAAGATATTTGAAGACTAGGGTCCATGTCTGTCTTAACATTGAAACTTGGAAGCTGATTGTGTATATACTCATTATTCTTTCCAGTTTTAATGATAATAATATTTGCTTCTTCACCATCTTTATTCACAGTTTGTGTAGAATCACCACCGCAAGTACCAGATGGTATTGTAACTAATACAGATAGATTTGTTGGTGATGTAGCTATTTATAGTTGTGTTAATGATACTGTTTTAATGAATGGTCCAGGACATGTAGAATGTCAATCAAATCAAACCTGGTCATTGCCAAATTTTGAGTGCAGACGACGTAAGTTACCAATCCAGTGCGAAAACTATTTATACCATCAATATGAATAGATTAATATCATTTCGTATTTCTTATGTTGCTTGCAATAAGAGAAGTTCTGCCTCACTTACGGAAACTGACAATTTTCTTTGGAAGGAGTAAGGCTATTCCACGGATGAAAAGGAGTTAAAAACGAAGTTGTAATGATTGTTTCTTTGCGTAGATCATTTAATCCTATATTTAATTTTTTAAAGTCCAGTTTGTCTGATTTGGAATAGAGTCGTATAGAGATTTATAAATATATCTTCCAGAATGCCCAGTACCACCGAGTTTAGACAATGGAGAAAGTATTGCAGGACCTCGAACACTTGGTGAAACTATAACATATCTATGTAATGATTTATTTGTAATGGAAGGAACACCAGAAATATTTTGTATGTCAAATCAAACATGGACTCAAATAACATTTTACTGTAGACCAAGTAAGTATTTATACTATTTCATGATATACTGATACAAGCATAGATACCATCTACAACAGCTGGAGTACAAATTTTCGTTGACAAACATCCATTTTACCATTAATTGTCAGTGGTCTTTCTCCGAGCCTTTTTTTTCCTGAAAATGCAACATCTGTGTCCAAAACGATCGTCATTTTGTTGCCACACCGTTAATAATAAAGTAAAGATTCTAATGTTCAAACAGGTCAACCAATGTTGAGTTGATGAACCCCTTAGAGGATCATATACTCAAGTATTGAAATTGTACAATATACCAATTAGATTGTATTGCGTTGTACAAAGGTTTAACCAACGATTCTCAACCCATATGATCCAATTTCCTCCGTTAAAACTTGAACTGTAAAACATCAAAAAACTAAAAAAACAAAAAACTGAAACATGCTAGATAGATACTCTTTCAAACTTATATTTCAAGACATGTCAAGACCCTCCAATGAGAACCTTGTTTCTTGTTTTCTTGGAGAAGGATCTTAACTTCTGGAACAAGCTTGGTTAATTCCAGGCGTAGATTGCCATGTCCATGTCCATCGCCAAATTTCCGCATTTGAGTATAACCAACCCCCTAAATTTCACCTCCAACAATTTCGAAATCACACTCGTGGGTGCATATGGACCCCTGTTGGGAAGCACTGGGTTAAACCAATATCAACACAGTTTCATGGTAATTTGATGGTGATTTATCGTTTCAGTTTGTCCTGATCCACCAGTAGTAGCTGATTCTTCTATCCTATCATTTAATAATTCTATTAATGGTACAGGTGAATATCAATGTGATATTGAAACAGTTTTAATGGGAGGACCCCCTGTTTTAACTTGTCTCAGTTCTCAAACATGGTCTACTATACAGTTTGAATGTAGAAGACGTAAGTTGTCTGAGTTTTCCTTCATTTACATTACATCAACCCATGATAAATATAATACGTTGTGTGTTTTGTATCTATCTGATATGTGAATGCTTTCATGTTCATATTCATATTCAACCAATAATCAGGTGGTTGTGTTAGTTTGCCAAGCAAGGTGTCCATTTGAAAGAGTTGGTATTCTCTGTTCAGCGATAAGGGGTTGTTATTTGAATATAATCGATGGACACACTACAGTGCTGTTGGAACATAACGGATTGATTTTAATTTAGAAAAATAAACTTTTGTAATTGTTTTTACAGAATGTGCAGTACCAGATGCAATACCTAATACGTATAATATAACCATACCAGCAAGAACTATTGGTACTATATTAAACTATACTTGTATTGATGAACATGATGTTTATCCACTAACAGAAACACCACAAAGTACTTGTCAACAAAATCAACAATGGTTAATACCATTTCAATGTAAACCAGGTAGGTAGGTAGATAAATTATGAAGGAATATCTAGGTTATCGAAGTTTCTTAGTTGAATAAATTTCCAGAGTTTGTTTTCTAGATTTGTTGTTCCGTCCAACAGACACACTCAGATTTTTGACGGTTTAGACTTTAAATTGAACTGTTAGCGCCCAAGTAGAAGAAAATACGATACATATTGATATATTGATTACAGTTTGTGTAGAATCACCACCAACAATACCAAATGGTATTGTAACTAATACAGATAGATTTGTTGGTGATGTAGCTATTTATAGTTGTGTTAATGATACAGTTTTAATGAATGGTCCAGGACATGTAGAATGTCAATCAAATCAAACCTGGTCATCACCAACATTCGATTGTAGAAGACGTAAGTAAATCACATTTTAAATGTTGTTTAGATTTAGCTGAAATTGGTGATATTACGGATGTGAATGATTTTACTGATATTTATTGGAAAATTTGAATGTGGTCTTAATTTTTCTGTCGTGTGAGCCTATGCACTCCCTCCATTAGTTCCTTCTTTATTTCTTCTGAATTTTTTTCCAGAATGTCCAATGCCGCCAACTCTAGACAATGGAGAAAGTATTGCAGGACCTCGAACGCTTGGTGAAACTATAACGTATCTATGTAATGATTTATTTGTAATGGAAGGAACACCAGAAATATTTTGTATGTCAAATCAAACATGGACTCAAATAACATTTTATTGTAGACCAAGTAAGAAATTTCATTAACATAATATTATTATGAAGGATATTCAAATCTTGATGAACCTCATATTCCAAGTACGTGTCCACAGCAAATTATTTACTGCCTCCTGACTCTTGTTTCATTTAGGGCATAGATCAAAATAATGATCTTCTCCTATTTCGGTGATTGGTAACACATCACATGCCTGTGATATGAGAGCGAAATAAAACAAACAGGTACATGGTGTATGGGAACGTACAAATTATGATTTACATTTGTGGTCTGGAAGTTTCTTTTTGGTCTTTCCTTACTTGAAGTTATTGAGGAACAATTTAATACTAATTATGTGGTCTTTCTGTTTCATTTCAGTTTGTCCTGATCCACCAGTAGTAGCTGATTCTTCTATCCTATCATTTAATAATTCTATTAATGGTACAGCTGAATATCAATGTGATATTGAGACAGTTTTAATGGGAGGACCCCCTGTTTTAACTTGTCTGTCTGCGCAAAACTGGTCATTACCCCAATTTGAATGTAGACGACGTAAGTAATTTGTCAAAACCGAAATGTCAGCCCTAATTACAATCATTCATTCTGACTAAAATGGGCTTGCAATCACCAATTCGTGATTATATGTAAATTAAAATATTGAATTAGCTATGCGGATTCATCAAAAGGTGTCGTAGAGAGGCATCAGGTGAAACTTTTCTTTTACTTTACCAGGAGCATTTGTTAGGTTTCAATGTAAACCATGTAGGTATTTTGAACCTATTCAGTACTGTGCATCTGATGTCGAATTACTGCAAAAGTATCCACATTTTAGAAGCAGCTGTGTTGATAATGAATTGTACTACCAGCATATTACATTATAATTATTGTTGTTTTAGTGTGTGAAGAAGCACCTAGTTTACCCGATGCCAACCTTACAAATACAGATAGATTTGTTGGTGATGTAGCTATTTATAGTTGTGTTAATGATACAGTTTTAATGAATGGTCCAGCACATGTAGAATGTCAATCAAATCAAACCTGGTCATCACCAACATTTGATTGTAGAAGACGTAAGTTTCTAGATAAACTTAGGTAGTAAAGTCAAATCAAATACATTCCTAGATTCGCAGTCAGTTTTGCTTAATATAAACTTATTATGCCTATTGTAGTTCTGGCGGTGGGACCTTTTAATCGTATAACACTATTGTAAACTACTGCTAATCGAGAAATTATATTTATCTCCTCAGAATGTCCAGAACCACCAACGGTAGAAAACACCGAGTCGGTAACAACAGATCTTACTATTGGTACTATCTATAATTATACTTGTATAACTGGACATCAACCAACATCAATTTCACAGATAGTTTGTCAAAACAACCAACAGTGGTCCACAGTGCAGTTTGAATGCCGTCCAGGTATTGATTAAACATATTGTTGCAATTTCTTTGAAAATTAGATGTTTTAGAGAACTGCACATTAAAAGATAGCTTGCCAGGCAAGGTAATATACGCCCACTGGCAGCTTTGATTTAAACAAAAATATTTGGCAGTAGTCACAAAATGAAATATTCAAAATTCAGTCAAACACTTCTTTTGAACTATTTGGGTTGATACTGAATAATAATACCACGTTTTGTCAAAATCCGAAATAGCCTTTAAGTGTTTGCGGGCTAAACATTGAATGCGTTTTCAAGTTTGAGGTCAATAACTCATACAAAATAGTTCTTAATTTCTTGAGTTTTAATAGGTATCATCTATGGATGATAATAAATAATTTCGCCAAGTTTGGTCAAACTCAGTCGAGAATTATGCCTTCGAACGTGATTACAAGCTCAAAATCCATTTCATGTTGGCGTATAGAAAGAAAACAAGAGTAGTGAAAGTTTGGTACTAAACCATACTTTTTTAGCCAGTAAGACCCTTCTTTCTATTATATTGCCATCTACAAGACATACTATGATGAGATGAAGTCTGGTTTTGGATTGCTTACGAGAAGATTTAACTGCCAATATCCAAATCTCAAATCCAGCTCTACAAATAACGTTGTTCCCTTAAAACGATGCAATCTTATTTTTATTATGGATACAATGTGCTGCACCAATTATTAATTCATTTAGTTGTATATAATCAACTGGAAACTTGAGTGCATTCTCTTTTGGCCAGGTTATTACAACCGGAGTATCTATTGAACACTCTGTTTTTTCAACATCAATAGAAAATTCTGAAAAACTGTAAGAGACATGCTTTGATGCTTCTTTCAAAAGAGATAAGTTTTCCATATTAAAATTTAATAAGTGTTTACAAAGTTATAACAGTGGATTAGTCGTGTCTAATTCTGAAAAACTGTAAGAGACATGCTTTGGTGCTTCTTTCAAAAGAGATAAGTTTTCTATATTAAAATTTAATAAGTGTTTACAAAGTTATAACAGTGGATTAGTCGTGTCTAACATCATTAAATATACTTTGATTTTCAGTTCAGCCCTGTTGTACTGTTAGGTATCCTTCCATGGTCTCTGAGTCTCGATGTAAACCTTTATCTGCCATCTAACATTATTAAAATAGGTGCTATCCTACATTAATATCTTTATGTATTATTTCATAGTTAAAGTTGAATTCAGTTTTTTCAGATTTTCTTGAGGTTACTATAATTTTTTTTGAATACTAGTTTGTGAAGACGCTCCTAATTTACCCGATGCCAACCTTACAAATACAGATAGATTTGTTGGTGATGTAGCTATTTATAGTTGTGTTAATGATACAGTTTTAATGAATGGTCCAGCACATGTAGAATGTCAATCAAATCAAACCTGGTCATCACCAACATTTGATTGTAGAAGACGTAAGTAAATCGCCCAAGTTCTTTAATTGTATACAGAAACAAGATGATTCTTCTGAAAAAAAATGATACTCCCAGTAATGCCATGAACGAATTACTTAATAATATTAATCCTTACTTTCAGAATGTCCAGAGCCTCCTACAGTAAATTATACCGATCCAGTTACAGGTCCAAGAGTGATAGGTTCTATCTTAACCTACACTTGCACTACTGGTTATGGGGCAACCTCAAATTCATCTATAACATGTCAACAAGATGGCCATTGGTCATTGGTATTGTTTGAATGTCATTCAGGTATGTTTGTCCATTTTAATTTCAAATGGAATTCTTTTTTGCTCAAAATTGTAATTAGTAAAAACGCATTCCTGAGTACAATTTTGTAAGGTTATGTAATGGGAAAGCTGCGTTGGAATGTCAGCTGTTCGGAGACATATGTTTGATCTATCCCTCAAGACATTCTGATGCCATTATAGTGATACTCGTTGCTTTTATTTTCAGTTTGTGAAGTCCCACCTACCGTCCAAAATACCACAGTTTTCTATAACGATACATTTGTTGGTAGTAATGCTACATTTGAATGTGATTCTAGTCTCATGCTTTCTGGAAACCCAACTATAACATGTCAAGTCAACACGACTTGGTCTTCAGTAGAATTTTCTTGTAACTAGTTTTCTGTGTGAAATTATATTGTTATTGTTATGCCTCGTCCTGTATGCAATTCTTAAAATTCCTAAATGGAATATATATTATAGACCTAGCGCTAATCTTGTCGTATTACCACTGTTTAGCATTCCGCGTTCCAATTATACAACACAAAATAAAAATAATCCTTTATTATTTAATACAGATAAAAGTAAATAACACAAAATGAGACAAATAGAAAGAAACATTTTACTCAATAAACAAATGAAATTAACAAGAAAACCGGGTTATATCTAGAACTAAAACATTAATAGACAGTTTACTATACCCAACAATATAATATGAATATATAATTTAAATTATAATATAAATATCCTTCTAGTCATTATCCTAAATGCAAGTTTTAGATACTTAAAGATGATGTATTAATTTTAAATGAGATTCGAACGACAAGTTACTCTGGAAAAAGATGATTTACTCTAAATTTCACCAAAAATGGCAAATACTATACTTTAAGAACTTAACACTATTTTCACGGTTCCAACGCGGTCAGATTTCACAGAGCACACTGTATTCTGAATTGAAGAAAGATCTAAATTTCAGACAACATAATTGTGATTTATTGAGAATTACAGATAGTGGTTTAATGAGAATTTCAGAGGATACATGTATCTGAATAGTCAGATTTTTATATTTTATGGAAAAAATGATTTGTTCAATTATAAGAATTTTTTTCAGAATCTTAATGTATAGATATATGAATATATGATATGATGGTTTATTTGAATTTCAGATAAGATAATGGTGTTTTAATGAGAATTTAAGATAAGAAAAAGTTTTAAAATTTCATGGATATGATTATTTGTTCAGAATGTTAAATAAAATGAGGTTGATTTGTTCAGAATATTAAATAAAATGAGGTTGATTTGTTCAGAATTTCAGATAAGATCTTCTGGATTTCAGATAAGTTTTTGAGTACTGAGACAGTCAAATATTTAACTTTATATTACTTTATACTATAATTAAAATAAAATATAAATAATCAAACAAATAATTAATGAGGGTAAAAACGTATAGAAAGTGTTTATAAAATTGAAAAAAAAAATTACACAGATAGAGCCATTTCTAATTCTTTTTAAGATTTTCATCAGTAATTAGGAATAGTGGAACTATTCTTGTAGATACTGAATAATTTACTAAATCTAGTAATATGCACACAGAATAATGCACTTACTTGGCAATTATATTTTAATGACACTTGTTGGATCAAAGGGTTATATCTTGTGCGAGTCTTACATCTTGGATAAATTTAAAAATTAGATGCTATAGAAATAAATATAAGATAAGATAAATTTTAAACTAACAATAAAGACTAAACAGGGATAGATAATTTATATCATCTCACACTTTTCTGTTTTAGGACTGTAGATATATTTTCGTGTATAATTTAAGTACCTTCTTTTTCATGTAGACCTAGTGGGTTGATGAATTTATATAGCAGGTTTTTCTTCATTATAACACAGAACAAGTCAGTACTACTAAACATTGCTTAGCTAACCAGCACTTTGAAATGAATAGTCCTTGCTTCTGACCAAGGCCTGTGTTTTCTATGACTAATATTCTCATTTCACCTTAACACTGGCAGAATAAGAAAATATTGTCTCTACTAATATAGTGCTCAATACTTCAATTATAGAGATATATTTCACAGCATGATATTTTGAGTAGACACGTGTTTCAGGTTCTGTTTTAATATTTTACCTTCTCACACATATCATTACCATACACACACCATCTTTGTACAATGATATTGAGTTCTAAGGACGTTATTTGTTGTGTCAAAATAGATTAGTAATATACATGTATAGAAATTGTCATCAGACCCACAAAACTGTAGATTTATAATTAAATGATTGTCATAATCAATATGAAAAATTCTTTTAATTTTAAATTTTTTGATTGACTGATTGTGTATTGAATGAATGCTGCAAATTCCCATAGTATAATGTAAGTAGGTAAGAAAGTTTCTCATCAGCCCAATGAGACATGTCATGTATTAAAATATTGTCAATACAGACTAGAGAGTAGATAACAGTAATATATAATCTACTCTTTTATATGAATGGACAAATAGCTGCCTAGAATAAAACAATATAAACAAAATATAACTTACTATGTCATGTCAAGATGTGTTTGTTTATCCCTTTTCTTAATTAATGGGTAACAAAGTAATAAAATGCCCCCTATAATAGGTAATACACCACATATAATTATAACAACTTCAAACGATCCAGTTACATCTCTTATCCAACCTAAAAAATAACATACAAACAATAGTTTCAAATACAACATAAAAAATGGATATCATTTATCGTTTCATGTTTCCACAATTTGACCCCTTGAAAAAGACATCTGTTAGAATTTGTGAGCTTGAGGTGTTGCCAATCAATTTATTACCAGAAATTTTAGTTTTTATTTCTTTTGAGAGAAGCTTATTATGAACCAGCCCCTAAGATTTGATTACCTCTGAATTCGTTCATTGTTTGAACATGAAATAAAACTCCAATTGAAAGTGAAAGAAAAAAAAGAAAAAAATTGAGAGATTCTCTGTTCAATAAAAACATTCGGATTTGTGGAGCCATGTATTTGAATTTCTTAAAAGATTGTGCATAAGCCTCTAGATTTTATGTTATATACAATTTATTGAGATGAATAAAGATCTCCAAATAAAAAATCTCAGTATGACTCTAACATACTGTTTGTTGTAGTGTGAAATCTTTCACAATTGTTTTAAAAATTCAATATTAATTTATTTCTAACTTACCTAAGAATGGTTGCCCTGCTGCTGCACCACTGCCTTGAAGCAATAAGACCAGAGCAAGAGCTTTGGGAAAAATTTTCAAACCAACAAAATCTATCAATACTATAGCAATATAATTAATATAAACACCTCCAAAAAATCCATAGAGGGCAGAAAGAACAGCTAAAAATGTAAAATTATCTGCTACTAGAAATAACAATATAACTATTCCAACAAATATAACTGCAATTGCTTTGATCTTATATCTGGCTATTAGATTAAGATCACCAAAATAACCACTACCTAGTCTACCAATCAAATCTCCAACCCCACAAATAGAGATCAGTAAAGCCTTGTCATATTTTGTAATGCCTTTACTAATTACATGTAGGGGTAAAAATAAAATAAAATTAAAATAACCAAAAAAACTTAGAAATGCTATAATTACATAGAACATAATTATTGGTCTGACTAAAACACTAAAGTCAAATATTTTCTGACAAAAACATTTAGTAGATGAAGTTCTAGAGGAATTATCCTTTTCGTCTTGGTTAATGTCATTAGAGTCTTCTATTTCTATCTCCTCTTCCAACATTATACTACCAGTACTGGCCATTAGAGCACGTAATTTCACATCCTTTTTTATTGCGTTGAGAGAATTTGAAATAAGCGGATCTGACACCTCATTTTGCACTTCCTCTGCCAGCACATTGTTTGTTGAACTTTTCTGAATATTATGAGATTTTTGGAGGTAAAATGAAGTGGGTCTAAATAAAGAACCACATACTGTAACATTGAAATATATTGCACTGAGTATTAGTAATGTTCCACTTAAAGAATAGGTATCTACTAGAAACTGTATTAAAGGTGGTAAAGTAAACTGTCCTATACTAGCACCGGCTACTGTAATTCCGTTAGCTAGAGTTCTTCTCTTTCTAAAATATTGACCAACCATCACTAAACTATTACCATATACTGCTGAATTACCTATACCTAAAAACAAGAGGGCACAAAAGAAAACATAGAATAAGTAGGGAAAAGAATGGAATCTATAGGCCTACATGTCTGAACAGGGTGTTCATTATTTCTTAACACAATTTTCAGCTTTAGCCAAACTTCACCAAATGGTAGCCATATTCAGTCCCTCAATCAACCACCTATTTAAATGTTAGGCACTGTAAGGTTAACTTTGAGTATTTGCCTTGAATATTTCAATCAGTCAAACCTAAAACTTGTAGTAAATGCAAATTTCTTGAGTTAAAAATCTTTTCTTATCTACTTATCATAAAGTTAAAAACTTACCAAATCCTACACCCATAAAACAGATAACAAATGTCATACTGATTAATAAACTGCTTATAGAAATACCAATCAAAGCTATTAATCCACCCAACATAACTACACGCCGTGCTGTAAAATGTTCTCCCAATACAATACACAAAGGAGCTGAAAAATACACAATAATACATGTATGTAGTTATAAAACAAATACAAACCAATGGTGTAAATGTTCTTCAATATTATAAAACAGATTAGAAACAGGAGATTACATATTTCTCTAATACAAACAGGTGATTACAAACAGGAACTTATTTTTTCTTGTTATACAAACCAGTTATTATAAACAAGATCTAATATATGTCTAATAATGCAAATAGTTGAAACAGGTGATTACACACAGGACCTTATATATTTCTCATAATACAAACAGTTGATTAAAAACAGAAGCCAAAATATTTTCCATAATACAAACAGATGATTATGAACAGGATCAAATATATTTGCAATGATTTAAACAGTTTAAGAGGTGATTACAAGCAAGATCTAATACATTTCTCATAAAACAGTTAAACTGTTGAAACGGGTGCTAACCAACTGAAGGTTATTGCAAACAGAGGTTATTTTGAAGTATTTCTGTTATCATGAACAATAAATAATAATATCATGAAGAATAAAGCTTACCACAAAATGCATAAACAATACCAGAAACACTAATGACCATAGTTGCCATTGCTGTAGATACTTCAAAAGTTCGAATAAATTCTTCTACTAATAAACCAAATGATTTAGCTATACCAACCATAAGGAACGTGTTGAAAAAACCACCTGAAATTAAATATAATACATATATCATTATGAAGTCATGTGCATAAACATTTTTTTATGTTTGAACTGTATATTATAATTTCAAACATATAGGTAGTTTGAATTTTAAATAAGGAGGAAAGTAATAAGTCTATGATTAAAAAAATAGAAAATGCTCCTGCAAATTGAAGAAAAAATACCAAAAATGCATGTATACATATATAGCTGTAACTATATCATACACCAAATAAACATATACGATATGTGGACTCTCCGCAAGGGATGCCAAGCTGACAAAGCCCGATTCTAAGTTACTTAGCGTTTCCAGTAATAGTGAGCATGGTACGTCTCGATAGTCAAACCTGGAAAGTGCTGTTCCTTGTGGTATTATATATATCATAAACATAAAGATTAACAAGAAACGAACATACCAATCACTATGACCCAAGCCCATCCTTTATCTATAGGCAGATTGTTATTTGAAGATTTCATATTTGTTGCCAGTATGTATCAACTTCCATTAATACTCATATATATTACTCTAGGTTGGACCTGAAACATCTTTAAAACTCAATTTGAATTTACAGGGAAAAACTGTTTTAAATTTTTCGCTATTCTCAGATGATTCATGGTGACCCACCACATAACTTAACATAATTGAAATTTATGTTCGATATCATGTGTAATTGAATGAAAAATATAGATAAGGGCTATTACTAGCAACAATTTGTTTATCTTGCTCCAGATCTTGTCAAGCTGAGGCAAATATGTTCCTAAAACTGGATAAAAACTTTAGCAACAACCACTTGAGATATATGGTTGATATTGACACACAATAACAATTAACATAATTCTGAAGATTCTAATCAACTGTGCAGTGTAACTATAGTTCATTTTGTTAAAACTATTAACAAATTCTATTCAGTAAACTTAATCAACTTGAACTAATCAACAAGTTATCTGCTCAAACTCAACAGTTAAATTGATGTAAAATATAATGATTAAAATTATACTCACGTGTCCATAAAGCATGAGTAACAAAAAATTATTCTGTAAACACAGTACTATCCTCAAACCTGTTTAGCAACATACTTTTCAAATATTCAAGACTGAAATGCAATGTATTAAAAATGTCTTATTAGTAACATATATGGATAAAAAACTTAAACTCCTTGTCTCTTGGTTTGAAACCCATGTAGACATCTCAGTATATATTCATCACTATCCACATTATTTCTTTAAAATAAAACATGAAAACACAGGTTTATTAAGACTATTGTACATGCTCAAAGACAAAAATCCAACATAATTGACACAAATAAATAATGAATAATCTATAAGGGTATCAACACATTCATTACATTGTAGTATAGTGTTAGAGTGAAATAGCCTATGAGGAAATAAAGCGGAGATGAATACCAATTGAGGCGTGTCTATTTGGTCATGGTTCATCAAATATTATGATCAGCCCACACTGAACTCGAACTACCTTCATACAGACCAATGGTAAACACTTCAGGGGCAAAACACAAATATAATATATTAAATTACTAGTAAGATAGAGCAATGCTGGAATACTCTTTACTGTATTGTGATGAATAACCCAAGTTCAAATTATACAAGTTCTTATTAAAAATAGTATTTGGTTGTGTAAGCCTATCCTTATTTTATTAGAAGAAACAATCAGCATATCAACCTACATATAACAAACATAGAACTACTGTCTGAGCAAAGTAAAAAGTTTTTTAATTTGTTTCAATTATTTCTATAAGAATTGAAATAGCAGCCTCAAAATATTACTGTTAGTCTTAGAATGTCTGAGTTGATAAAAATATAAACATGGGCACACATAATTTTCTTCAAAATTTGTTTATACAGAGGACAATTTTCAGCCAAAATTTAGGCTATGTTTGGGGTTGAAATTTCTTGAAGAGATATGTGTTTCTTTTCAATGTAAACTTACGAAAAAATATAGTTCTATCAATGCAAAAACATTCTAAGACTAACAGTACCAGTTTGAGGCTGTTATTAGAATTCTTTTAAAAATTACAAAGATGTTTTACATTGCTCAGACAATACAGTTTCAACAATATTTATTTCTATACAAAGTACAAAATATAAAGAAGAAAATACAAATTAATACACAATAGTTGATCCAGAGACAAGCATAATGCTTATATTAGACTGTTTCGAACGTATCTATATACAAAATAATTTACAATTTTTTAGAATAAAGAATATTTGAATTTGTGCAACAGCAAGTCTATTATAGTAAAATAGGTGTAATGAAATCTGTAAGTTAGGCCGGAAATCTATTCATTGGTATAAAGTGGCAACATACTCTAAGCTATATAGTAGTAAATTTCGAAATGTAGTAGACAATACGTGGCAACTCTTCTATTAGATAGCTGATTTTTGGCTAGTCTGACTATTCAAGATTAATCTTTGTGAATTCAAACAGTTTCTTTTTCAGAAATTTGTTCTTGAAACACAAAAAATAGTCAAAATAATGTTTTCTCTGCAAAAGTCGTCTGCTGAAATAAAAATGACTTTAGTAGCTCTACAATGAATTTGATATTAGTAAGAATACCTATAACATATGTATATCCTACAAGATAGTATTGACATTTTGTTGTTATGAACTATATCAATGAAAGAAATTCAATTCAATCTGTGTAGATAGAGATATTCTTCTAATTGTTGTTTGAAGTAAGAGAGTTAACTCCCTTCTATAACAATCGCCATCGATCAATAAATATTTTTTATCGATGAACGAAAACCCAGAGAAGAACATTCTTCTGAAATAAAAGACGATAATTTTTCCACATTATGGAATCCTACATTTATCTGATTCCATAAGAATGAACACAGACTGCTGAGCTGATCGAAAATGCCATATGTTTTCAAGAAAAATTGTAAGTAAATAACGTACCACCTTCCATGCACTTTTCAAGGAAGAGCAAACAAACGTGGGGTGTATGTGATTTGCCGGTCTGTCGGTCTTTACTCGGCACTCCGCTCTGCAAGTCTTGATACTAGGCTAGGCCAAATGCATTCTGATCACAAAAAGTTGTCACTGTACGAATCAATCAGCTTGTTATATAAACACGAGAATTTTATCCAACTTGTTTGCTTGTTTATAAAACGGGCACATTATTTTAAGACAAAATGACTTACTCTCTGGCCACATTGATGATTGAATTTTTTCTCTCGTGTCACAAATATTCAAAATATGATTTTTAAGTGCAAACCAATTGTCTTAGAATGCCTTTGGGTCCATGAATATATACGTTTTGAAAATTTTGCACTTGAAATGAACACACTTCTCTCCATGTGAAAATGACAAGGACATTTTGAACTGAAAATCTCCCTCTGTAAAATCATAGATTCAAATAATTTTGTTTTAAATGGTTGGCTTTTTCATCAACCCAAAGACAATCTAATACTCTCAGCAATATTTGGAGATTAATATTTCAATTCATACAAAAATGATAGCCAAAATGTGAGAAGTTGATGTGGTCAGCGAGTAGGACTTCTTCACATCACAAGATGAGCAGGGCGATATGGAGAAGAGCGCTTAGTAGGGTGTCTTCCCATTATAAACTCTTCTAATTCCGTCCCTCCCAATTCGACCAAGACCGAAACATTTGTCTTTAATCCAGTCTCTGAGACTGACCCTGTTAAATGGGAACTTTCCGTATCTCTGCAGGTGCAGGATTTTTAAACCTAATTAGATACCTTAGGCAAAACCCACATATATTTGGAAAGATGAATATTTTTGTAATTCAGTCATTTTCTCCCTACACCATTTATGTCACGTTTGCGGTTCCATCAAAATTTATTTTAAAGAAACTTATCTCGCATCGACCATTGAAAAATGCCTGCGAAAAAGGTTTAGAGGGCCCAGAGTCACGTGACATACACAAAAACGAAAGCTATGGTGATACCGAACATTAATTTACAGCAATCGCCAAAGTAATTAAATATTATGTTAGATAAAACGCATCTTCATTTAACATGGTCTTTTTCTCTGACTCCACTCCAGCGGCTGTCAAAATATCTATCAGAGTCAAATCATTCCTGTTTCGCCGCTTCTGTGTTTCGCCCAATATCACCCTTGCTTTACCTGTCCTGCTTTACCCATTCACCCCTTACCCATTTCCCCCTTTCAACACCCCCCCCCCCCCCCCCCTCTTCTCGTTTAAATTATGCTTTTCAATAGGCCTATGCAATTGCTTTTGTGTCATCACATTACTCTTTTTGGAAAGGATTCAATTATGTTTGTGCAATTTGGGTCGGATCCTTTTGTAAAGTGAAGGGGCGAATTAGGAAGGGTCCGAGTGCGAATGAGGGGCGAAAATTGAAGGGAACTAAATTGGAGAGGGTTGAGTGAAATCGAATAATGACAAAATGAAAAAGGGGACAATAGTTCTGTTATTTAATCTTAGCATCCTTTTCTGTTTAGTCCGAAACTCGCCGTCACTAGTTATTGATATATTAACTAGTTATTGATATTATCTGCTGCTGTAGAACTGACCTAAACAAATATATTACATAAAGAGACATAAGAGTCAACATGTTTCGGACTTTCTTACCATCATCTGTCGAATTATCATTGTAGATTGACAATAATAAATTGTTACGCCATGTTATTCTCCGGGCTGAATTGACATTTACGCATTCACTCGAACTAGGCTTATGGTAACGAGTAGAATATATTGAGGTAATGAGGGTTGTGATGCTTTATGTCGAGTTAACAGTTAGTATATTTTCACAAGGTAGACGACATTGAGGTATGTATTACAGCGATGAACAACTGATCAGTATTATTTTGTCAAGGTCATGTTTCGATTTCCAATTGCGTTTTAACCTTCAGACACTAGAAACACACAGAGCCTCTTTTTGCTGTCCTTTCGTTCGTAATATTAAAACAAAACTTGAATCATGTTGTTACTCAGAGTTTGATGCTATGTGATCTTCAGACAACCGACCTATTTTCAGCTAGCGACTCTACTGAATTTGGACAAGTATAACTTATTCTCATGTCTACATTAAAATAGGGACTGAAAATAGGTCATTTGTCTAAAGATCGCATAACATGAAAATCTGATCAGCAAAATTCAATTTAAGTTGTAATATTTTAATAGCGCCCTTTAATTGTATTGAAACTCAAAACTGTTGATTTAGTGTATAATAAAAGGGTTGCATTGTTTGCAAATTGTGAAACCTTTTTGGTTGATTTTTTATTTGTCTGCCCTTATATAATGGGTTATTTCTGAAAACAGATGCTAGTATTCTGCACATAATTTAAATAAATATGCATATAGAGGACAACACTGTCTCACTCCTCTACAGATTACTAAAGGATTTTGATGTCTATCCGTTGTTTAAAGCGCTGCTTGTTATGTTAGTGCAAAATATTTTTTATCGATAAAGTCCCAAAGATTGCAAAGAATCAACAATTTTTTAAAATCAATTTGGAATAACATTGCTCCTTCATTATTGTCTTCCAAATAATCTATATTTTCTAACCTACTCTAATCTCTTAAATTTTCTTCAATATATCGCCCTTTATTACAGCCTTTGTGGTGTCCGTGGTTTAGTTAATACATGTATTTTATAATCACAATTTAAAAGACTTTTGGGTCGCCAATTTATAATTATATATTTTGTGTCTTTGTCTGATTTCGGTAAAAGAGATATAATTCCATGTCTTTGTGAAAAACTATATTGATATTTTTAAATAATCGTTAAAGATGAGTTCCCTTATTTTTATTTATGAAGATGAAAATGCCAATACTTATATGAATATAAAGTGGAGATGTTCTTATAATGACTTGGAAAAATACCAGTTTCTCTCACATTTCCAAAAATTAATTCATAATTAGCTCAATTAGAAGAGATTACCAGCAGAATTCCAATGAATGACTGATCAAGAAAGGCCAAAAAGTCTTTTTTTGTTTATCCAAACAGTACATACATGGACACTTATGATTGGCTAAAACTATATGCAATAACAACATAATGATTTGATTAAGAATACATGATAATTCATTAGAAACACCAATTAATCAAATAGTTTGCTTAATTTGCCACTAGAAAATAAGGAAACCCATATTTAAACGAATTAAAAACAAAAGGACGTATTTCTTTCCAGAAGATTTAATTAAAATTCAATAGAAATACCACATTTACCGTTTTAAAAAGAGATTTGAATTTCCCTATATTCCATAACTGTTGCTATTGCACCTTCGCAGATATACCGACTACTTTTACGTTACATGTATTCAGAATTGAATCGTAAACTTTCTTCTAGTAATCCAAGTATTTTTACGGTTTTCCTCCTTGAATACTGCTCGTAATAATTCTCAGATCTCTCACATTCAATCAGTCTTGTTTCTAAATCAACTATAGTTTCAAATCAGTTTCCTTCGGTTCGTTTAGCGTTGAAATCATATCTACAATGCCAGGTCGAAGTTCATTTTGTAAGTCACGTTTTATTGCTTTTTTCAACTCCATGGCAAAGACGTTTAAGTTTTCTTTTGTAACCATATTGTCTCGCTCAAAAGAGGGCGAAGGATTGAGTTATTGGACAGAGATGAGTTTGAAACCAAATCTCTCGTACGCTTTAGAGTTGGCTGTCGTTTCTCTAAGATTTTTTTTTTAGAATTTGCCAGAAATTTTGAAAGTTTATGTTTTCTTTTTGCAGTTTAGTCTCTTTACTTATTTATTTACAAAATGAGTATCAGTCAAACACATATATATTTGCTCATCCGCACTGCGTCATATTTTCAAGGGTGTAAAAGGTAACGCATTCAGAGGGTTTGACTAATTCCTCAAATGAATATGGACATGGAACAATGTTGAATGATAAAGAATAAATGCAACTTTGTTTAAATACAATAAACTACAAATTTTTAAAATATTTTCATTCTAGCATTCTGGTGCTATTTCGGAAGACATTTCAAAAAGATTGTACTGTTCAATACATGAAGATGACTTTGATATGAAGAGCAAAAGGGAATTGGACGCGGTCCCCTCTCCTGATATTTCATAGAAACGCAACTGCACTGACATCGTGATGCTATTTCGAAAATATTCTACATTTATACTTTATTGTGAATGAACCAAGCTGCATATGTTTTAATATCAATTTAGAGTGACAAATGTTATTACGCATTTGAAGAATTACTCAAATCCTTTAAATGCGTTATGCGTTACCTTAAAAAAAATAATGGACTGGTTTATGTTTTGACGGTACCCAGATGAGCAAAAATACATTTAATAGGTATGTAGGTCAATGACTGATTATACTTGTATGTATTTCACCTGACATTTATGTTTCAATGATATTTGCAATTACGAGATGTAGAAGACGATAATCCATATATCGTATATAAGCATTGTATCACCATTCTCATGTTTTATTCATTAGTAGTCATAGTCATTAGTAAGGCTGTGGACTTGCGTGGATTAGGGCATGTCCTATGGGAAATTTTTTTAACTTGTTTACCTGTGGGTCATATTGAATAGACTCAAGATGTTGAGCATGTACTTAAAATGCTGCTATAAAAGCGGTTTTAAGCGCACTCAAAGTCGGAAAGTACCAAAACTTTCAAATTTTCACCATGAGCTTATCAAAAACTGCGGCACATATTTATCACATACATAGATGTGAAATAAAAAAAAATAGTGTACTTAAATAGATACAATACGTGATAAAGTTTATTCATTTTACTGGACCAAAACTATTGATTTAGGTCAAGTCTTGATTTAGTTTAATCAATAAAAGTTATATAATATATAACAGATAATAATGAAGATAGTAACAGCTATGTGTAATGAAAGTAGAGGAATTGGGTTTAAAAACGCACTCCCTTGGCCCAAATTACCGTAAGTCATTTTGAATTCTTGGTTACATATTTTCTACATACATCAATCCATCTTAATTGTTGTCTGAATTGAAATGACATGGCGTTATACGTCCCATTTCCCGTCAATTGAAGACGAGCAGTGTGCACTTATGCAATAGAAGGAATTTTACCAGGACAGTGACATTACTAATTCCAACTGCCTATGGATTTTATTGTGTCTGTATAGTAACAATTCACAATCCAGCTTCTTGCAAAATATATGTCTTAAGGTGTAGAGATGGTTTAGGTCATCATCTGTACTCAGGACAATGCTTGACGCTTGTAGTTTTCAATTATCTTAAAACAGTTCTGAATATCTCCACGGAACCCGCTTGTTTAAATAAATTTTCCATATTGCAGAGGCGATTACAAACATTACAGAGGACTAGTTGCACCTAAATATACAGGTAAGGTCGTAGTTTTTGTTTTTAATTCTTCTTATCTTTTTCAACAAGTGCAGTTTACGTATAGCAGTCAATGGACGACGTAATGACAATCGTTAGGTTCGTCACGAAGTTTTGAACCTAGAAAACCTAAGTCAAATGACATATACATTTTAGAGAAGAAGAATAAAAAACAACATCTATCGTTTAAGCTAAATTATTGTCAGAATTATTGTTGATATGTTCGCCGAGTATGCATTGTGGGATATTAGAAATGGAACAGATGACATTGAAAATGTGTTGAATTTTCTCTGTTGGGTAACTATCCCTACCACCATGCTTGATCTGACCTGAAATTGCTGTTGTTTGATATTTTACAGGAGAGAAGACAGCTAATATCAAAGGTAGATTAACATGGTTGTCAACAGACCATAGTGAGAGCAATCAACCGGGAGTTATAAATATTGTAATAACTACACTTCCAAAGTAAGACCATAGATAATAGTTCTGAAAATTAGTGATATATAGTTGTTTAAACTTTGTAAAATTTCACTGGGCCATTTCGAAAATTGTGTTATTATGAATTTTATATTGATATGATTTTCGATGTTTGATTTTTAGCCAATTGTTTTGAGTTTTGGAACACCAGCAGAAGATAATCCTAAAACCTTTCAAGCTTACCAAAGGACAATGGATATTTAAGAAATATTTCCTTTCTATTGCAGAGAATCACTGAAGTCATCCAAAGTACACTATACTTCTGAAAGTTTGTCTGAAGCTCATCAACTAGCTCTGGAATGTGGTATAAAAGAAGATAATATATGGATTATGGGTGGTCATGGTATATACAAGGTATTGTATTATTATTTACCATTAAAGCTGACTATTATATTACAGCTTGATTCTTGATTTGAATTCTTCAAGTGAATTGCAAAAGAAAGCGCAGAAGTATAAATGCAATCGTTTAAAGGGGTATGTCGCTTTTTTATAAAAAGTTTTCATCATCAAAAACGTAAATTAAACCTGAAAATATTTCTAAAGTATGCTATTTATATCAACTTGATCAAACTGAATTTGTTTTCAAAGGGTCAATTAAAAACGAAGAGTACTAATTGTTAATGAAGCAGCTTGGTGTTTGGGTTTATAATGCCTCGATATTATTAGTTAAAACCTTAGGACTACGTAGGAGACATATTTCTCTACAATTATTTTATTTTACTCAAATCCGTACACATCTTCCAAAAAGCATAACGAACTTAAAAACCTAAAGTAATGTTTTTAAAAAATTTTTGGCGTTTGGAAATTAACGGCTGAATTTATTTAGTTACAGATAACATAAAGGGTACATTTCTTTAGATTTTGGTGTATAGTACATATTTTCGACCTACAAAATGATCGCATCCTTTTATCAATAATAAATTTTTTATCCGAGTATGAGGTGGTCAATGCTAACCAATCTAAATGACCTCTTTCATACGGAGATGACATCCACCTTGTAAAAGAACCAAACGAATCTTAATTTAAACGACATTTCACCCCAGAGATCATTTTATTAATCCCGTTTTGCTGTATTAAAAAGTACTTGTAATCTTCATTATTTAGGATGCTATTGCACACCCAGAATGTTCTCATCTATATCTTACCAGAATCTATAAAGAATTTGATTCAGATGTCACTCTTCCGGCATTTGAACATCAATTTCAAAAGAAAAGGTAAGAGTGCTACTAAAACTAGAATTACAATTTCAAAGATGGTTATGACTGTGTAGACCCCGATTGATTTGAATATTTCAAGAAAATTGCGCTCCAGAAATAGAGGCAGAGAAAAGGTTTTTTTTACAGATATGATTATACTTTACTTGGTATAGCCAACCTTACCTTGCCAATATGATAATGATATTATATTTATTTTCTTACTTCCAGGGACTTAACCATTCCTGACAATGTCCAAGAGGAAAATGGTGTAAGATACCAATTTGAAGTTTATGAAAGAACGTGATGAGCTAGTGATGAACCAATCCTGTTGTGTTGTCGTTAACAATGTGTGCCGTCAAGGTTATATGACAGTGTTGCTATGAAGTAAAATAATAATTCAATTTCATGTTATGATCTTTGGTCTAGCAAGTAGAAACAAAATGTTGTGTCATCAGGGATCTTGGTCTCTTACATTTCTGAACAGCGTGTCAAAATTTATTGATACAGTGAGTTAGTGAGTTAGTTCTACCGCATACGTCAGTACGGCAATGAGTTTGTCACTCCGTCAATGAGTTCGCCACCCCGTCAATGAATTCGCCTCTTCTCCGTCACTTGGGTGCATCAATACATCGATGCTACCTTACAACACCTTACCTCGTTTATAATAAGTTCGATATTTGACGGAGTATTTGAATCGAATAGTCAATAGAACATGTCCTACAACAATGTTATCGCTTTGGCACGTTTGTTTCGACGTAATAAACACTAATAAACAGTAATACTATATAATTATGCGTTTATAGGTGTTCGATTCTTTAAAACTCAATACTTAAATCTGATTACACCTTCTAGCCTTAAATCTATAGTCGGGTTTCTCTCGCATGATATTTATCATTCTAAAATATATATTGTTGTGGCGTTGCGGATGTTTTAAACATTTTTTCTTATTAACTTTTGTGATCAGTTATCTCCTTTGAAACTTTAAATTAGATGAAAACAATATCTTCAGTTACCTTCTTAAAGTATTAAAATTGGTCAGTCAAGTCACTGTGTTTTAGGCAGTTGTTTTGACCTTTTCTTGTGTATGATTGGCTCGCAACTATAATGTGTGTGGCGCCAGATGACAACTCTTCTTGACACCTGAACCACTTTATGGAATACCTACTCACTTATGATTGATATACTTCCTCGTGTGAAAAGTTGTTTTTTTAATATGTTGTTTTGGATTTCGGGTTTCATTTTGCGGGATCAGATCGTTAGTATTTGCTTTTGTTTTATATATATCATTCTGAGTAAGAGCGAGTTGTTAGACTCGTTTCTCTAACCCTTTTTTTTTAAAGAAGAACAAAAGACAACTATAAACTATTTACTCAAGGGCGTTTATTTTTGGAAGAAGGATATTAGTGTTTGATGCACATCTACAGAGTGGACAACCCTTAGCATCTTTGGCAAATCCACCACCATTTGGACAGTATAAATCACACAGAGCCATAAAACTGAAGTCACATCCTGAATAAACATAAATAGAAAAAAAATGATTAAAAATTGAAATTAAATGAACAAAAGAAAAAAAATAAAACCTAGTCAAATTTGTCAATCAAAGTTCTTTTACATCACTTGGGACACCTTAAGCATAGACAAATTTATGTCCAAAAGCCAGAACAAAGTTGATTGAGGTAAATAAGAAATAAGTCTGATGATCTTCTATAAAGGCGTCAAAACATGTCAGCAAAAGGTTTTTTTTAACACCATCTGCTCAGCGGACAAAATAGCTTATGCATGAGAGATCTTCTGCAAGAGATTTGATTATAGGAGCGAATACCCCTTTCAGTGATTAATTATAACATAAGTTACCGTTTTTATCAATAAGTGTATGTGTTTTTTGACATGTGTGTTCACAACCATTGGATCTACAGACAGTACCAGCTGGACAAGGGAGTCCAGAACCTCTAATAGAACACATCTCTACACAAATACCATTACCAAAAGATAGCAATAACTCTACAGAGAGCACCACTGTAATGAGTAACAATTCATTAAGTACTTCTGGGGGGTCAAACGTCCAATCAAGTGGGGCAGTTTAGGTATCCCCCCTCCCCTCCCGGAAAACTTTATGAATTGTTACGCAA
Source organism: Lottia gigantea (assembly GCF_000327385.1). Classification (NCBI taxonomy): domain Eukaryota; kingdom Metazoa; phylum Mollusca; class Gastropoda; family Lottiidae; genus Lottia; species Lottia gigantea. The sequence continues at coordinate 1,836,957 of NW_008709110.1, forward strand.
TTCAGTGGTGCTCTATATATAGAGTTATTGCTATCTTTATTGCTGCCGAGGACGCCCATTGGAAGCCTGGAAACACGATTTTTTGAAGTCTGGGGACCTCCTCTAGAAATTTTTGTAGAGAATTTGACTCTCTGAAACTCGATTTCCTGACATTTCCTGGCGAATTTAAGGTTTCTTTGTTTATATTGTATTGAGGGGCGACCCTACTTTGCTCCAAAAGTGGGGAGTATCGCATTTATAGCTTTGGGTCAATTTGTAGATATACAAATGTATATAAATAAACGTTAGTTATTCTTCTCTGACTCTAAATAATGCAATAATCGTTCAAACTATTTTGGCAATATGAAATAGGCCTACAATTGTCTCTTGACCTCTCTTGAAGCTACCTCCAATGCGCAATATATCGATACTCAGATAATGCCAGAGATTATTGTAGGCCAATTTCCTTATCGATTTATATCACGATAATCGATTATATTTATTTGTATATTTCCGAACTATAGTGGTCAATTGAATGAATGAAGTGAATATGACGTCCAGGTCAGATGTATGAATGAATTGAATTTTCATTAATGGCTATTTTTTAGGAGTGGGGGGCGGGGGGGGGGGGTGCTTGATGCAGGGATATATCTGATTGTAGGCCCTGAATTATGCAATACATTTACTGGATTAAATGTTCGTGTTATATTTTGGATTCTAATTGTTCTACTTATAAGTGGGTGTAGTACTAATCGTACCTTGATAAAAATAAAAATGTTGAGAAACAGACACCTGCAGTATAATCTATTGTATGAGTCCAGAATTTAACAATCAGTTAACTCTTATAATTTGAACAAGCCAAGATGAAGCCTTTGCTAATTTTGGTATCATGTATCTGTGTAGGTAAGTAGGGCCTAGTCCGGATTCCACAAAATGTAGAAAGATGCAAAAATCCATTTATATTGGCACAGTCGTCTAAATATTTGTTCGATCAATTAGTATAGCTTATTTTGAGCTACTCTTCGGAAAGAAAATCTGATGTCTAATGATAAACAATAAACAAGCAAGCTTGACAGCGGTCTATTTCCAATGTTGTCCATAAAACTGCAAACATTACCGTTTCGTTAAAAAATTTTGTGAGGAATCTGAAGGTAAGTGAATGTTAATAACAGTCTGGAAAATTAAACTGTTGTATTTTTAGAATCTTGTACCAGGTATTGTGCCTCTGTAATTTAGCTCTATTACAAGGTTAAGTTAGTTAGAAGATTAATAACGACATGAAAACGTTGACTGTTGTGATTGCACTAACAGTTCACTATTTTACATTCTATAAAGTGATGGCAAGTTAAATATTTAAGCGACTAACCGTCAATATAAGCTATTATTTTATGAAATTCTTTAAGATGCTTTTGAACTGTAAAGCTTAACACTGGTTCTACATCGACCTCTTTACAGAATTGTTAATCTTTTAGGATAACGAAAGCAAGTAAAATATTCCATAATTGAGTAATGGCGAAGATATCACGTACTACCTCTGTGGCTTATAAAGTTTTTTTTTCATAGTTGCTCTTGCGGCACCATCCAAGCGACAGTTTGGTATTTGTGTAGAGATGTGTTCTATTAGAGGTTCTGGACTCCCTTGTCCAGCTGGTACAGTCTGTAGATCCAATGGTTGTGGACACACATGTCAAAAAACACATACACTTATTGATAAAAACGGTAACTTATGTTATAATTAATCACTGAAAGGGGTATTCGCTCCTATAATCAAATCTCTTGCCGAAGATCTCTCATGCATAAGCTATTTTGTTCGCTGAGCAGATGGTGTTAAAAAAAACCTTTTGCTGACATGTTTTGACGCCTTTATAGAAGATCATCAGACTTATTTCTTATTTACCTCAATCAACTTTGTTCTGGCATTTGGACAATGACATCATAAATTTGTCTATGCTTAAGGTGTCCCAAGTGATGTAATGTTTTTCACATTTTATTTATCTACTTTTGTTCATTTAATTTCAATTTTTAATCATTTTTTTTCTATTTATGTTTATTCAGGATGTGACTTCAGTTTTATGGCTCTGTGTGATTTATACTGTCCAAATGGTGGTGGATTTGCCAAAGATGCTAAGGGTTGTCCACTCTGTAGATGTGCATCAAACACTAATATCCTTCTTCCAAAAATAAACGCCCTTGAGTAAATAGTTTATAGTTGTCTTTTGTTCTTCTTTTAAAAAAAAAGGGTTAGAGAAACGAGTCTAACAACCCGCTCTTACTCAGAATGATATATATAAAACAAAAGCAAATACTAACGATCTGAAGCCGCAAAATGAAACCCGAGGAATTATATCAATCATAAGTGAGTAGGTTTCCATAAAGTGGTATCAGGTGTCAAGAAGGGTTGTCATCTGGCGCCACACACATTATAGTTGCGAACCAATCATACACAAGAAAAGGTTAAAACAACTGCCCAAAACACAGTGACTTGACTGACCAATTTTAATACTTTAAGGAGGTAACTGAAGATATTGTTTTCATCTAATTTAAAGTTTCAAAGGAGATAACTGATCACAAAAGTTAATAAGAAAAAATGTTTAAAACATCCGCAACGCCACAACAATATATATTTTAGAATAATAAATATCATGCGAGAGAAACCCGACTATAGATTTAAGGCTAGAAGGTGTAATCAGATTTAAGTATTGAGTTTTAAAGAATCGAACACCTATAAACGCATAAGTATTACTGTTTATTACGTCAAAACAAACGTGCCTAAGCGATAACACTGTTACAGTTATCGAATTATTACGTCATAATAAGAACAAATTATAATTCTGTTGTTAATTAACGAACGGTTTGAACCAGACGTCCAGTTTCAACATTTACCTTTAGCATGGGGATTTTTACTCAGTGTTTTTGTTGTAAACCATGTAAGAACGACCGATACAGAAAACAATCGTCACCAAGAACAACGTATTCACCAGAAAATATCGAGCAGAGTCAATTTGTTTATTCACCAAAATTAACAGTAAAAGAAGATTATTTATTTAGACCATCAATACAACAACTGGCTCAACAATTTTCTGTTGAAAATCTGAAGCTAGATAAACCAATAGGATTACCATTGTCTTCATGTTACCTTGATTTACCACAAATATCACTAGAGTCACGTTCAGAATCACTAGAACCACGCAAGGAATCTCCAAAACCGAGTAGTGGATCACCAGCAGTAGGTATTAAATCATTAGAACCAGAAATTTTATCACCAGCTACAAATATCAAAGTAATTCATGTCAAACAAGCATTAGATCTGTGGAAAAGTGATAAGTCAACTGGATTAAAAGATGATGGGGATGATTTAGGTATGAATAATTTGGTACCATCTGAAGTTATTGCTGGTCCAAAAGGAATTAAACAGATTAAAGTCAAACCAGTAAAGCAATCTTTATATCTAGTTCAAGAGACTAATGATGAACTTGACAGTAGAATAACAACACATTCAAGTCAGGTAATTGACTTCTAACCTGGTTCAATTGTGAATCACCACTGTTTTGTTTAACCTCGATGTATAAGTAATATTCTGTACACGTCCTTTATGTAACTAAGAACAGTGGTATCTACAATATGTATTAATATTACCAGAACCAACACCGAAACGTATACTGTCAATGTTTAGTAAAATGAACTAATGGCGGTGCCGGTGGGGGATTAGGGGAGCATAAGCCGTCCTAGAAAAATGATTTGTACCCCCACACTTTATTTCTTACACATTTTAGAACACCATTCGTTTTTGTTACTTTGCTACTATGCCGCTTCCACATAGCTGCCGAATTTTGAATGACAACCTTAACAGTTTACCACCCATAAGTCAGTTTGTCCTCTATTTGTACCCCCAGTCTCGACGAGGCTGGCACCGCCACTGAAATGAACTTTTTTTTCGTCAGGTGGCAGTTTGTGATTCTAGTCGTCTACTGGAAGAAAATGTCGGAAAACCTTGTGCATGTCGATTGATGTACAATAATAACAATAGAACTAATAATAGTGTTAGTTCTGGTATTTCAACTATGACTCTACAAGAATCTTCATTTAAACCTCAACCTAAACCTGATCGGGTTACAATGTTCTGTGTTACTAGAGACAAAGCATGGAGACAACAGCCGAACTCATTTATAGATAAAGTATCAAATATCAAGAACAAGACTAAGAAAAACCAGGTAACAGTATTTAAAATTGAAGGGAACTGCTTGCATTCATTTCACATCGACTGACAACTCTTCAGGAACCAACGAAATGTCACTTCATATTCCGTTTTAAAAAAAGATAGTCTATTCAACAGTTGAGTCACTAACCAAAAACATGGATGCTTATACATAGTTACAGAGAGCAGTCGCAGTTTTCTTTGGTCAGATTGGGTTGATGCGGTTCAGTAGTTGTGATTTTATACTAAGTGAAGTTTACTTGTTTTTAGGTAACTTATACAAACATAGAAACAGTTGTAGAGCGCCAAGACGAGGACGAAGAACTTGAACAGAAAAACAAATTAAAGAACATCTTTAAAAGGTTTTCTTGCTGATAAGTCGGGAAAGGATTTGATATTATGCAGTTTATGTTGAATGGGATTAAACCGTTATATAATAAATGTTGTTATTAACACCAAATTTGATACAGTAATGCCACTAGCATGACAGCGAGTCGTACTAGAGCAACCTTTCAATTAGATAATATTATTTACGATAATCAATAATTTCAGAATATGCAATTTCGTCTGGTAAACGGTATTGGCTTTGGTCAACAACGATGTTTTGTAATTATCAGGGAATGCTGTGATGTTTTTGTTAGCAATGTCTAAACTTTTCTTTAAAAACTGATTTCTATTATAAATATCATCAATTGTATTGGACTGTGCAAAAGATTGTCCACGGTCACCAGAAATTTTACACGTGGGTGCAGACAAATATCAAAACTTATATTCCAATGATAAAACCAATCGCCATTCAATAATACTGAAATGACCCAACTTCTGGTTTGTGACACAGAAGAATAAGTTAAATAAGGTTCATTTAGTTTAAAATGTCATTGACAAGTACATATATTCATATTATGTATATTTAATTGTACATGATGCATGTCTTATAGATACAAATAAAGGCTGTGCACAAAAGTTAAATTCATTTTTATGTTGACCTTCTCTCTCATCCATGCTGATCTATATAGCATATTATAAACATCCGACGACGTCACCCTATTGTACTGACGGGATTTTATATCTCATGAAATTCGTTTCAAATACGGTGGGTTCGTTTTGCCGCATTGCCGAACTTGCCGCATCGTGCCAAACTGCAGAAAAGCGACTTGTAAAACGAAACTAAAGGTTTCTGATAAAATCCGGAATGGCCATTTGTTCCATATGAAACAAAATATTTTAATATATTGTCCCGCATCGATTTTCTTTTTATTTATAATTTGGACCTGATTGCCTATAACGTCACACACGTGCTAAATTATAGGGCATATCTAAAACGAGAAGTTTAAATTTCTCATCGCTTGACAATTCTGTTTAACTGTTGAGAAGATTTTCACTTTCAGTTGCCATTTTGTCTAGCAATTGTGTGACTTTATAGGCACATACCTCTTGCAAGTTATAACCAATTTTATCTAATGTGTATTACGGTTCTGATCGTTTGTAGCCTACTTGGTATTTATTTTCTTCCAGATTTGACCATAAAACTAGTTTCGATTTTCCCAACAGGTCCAAATTATAAATAAAAAGAAAATCGATGCGGGACAATAGATTAAAATATTTCGTTTCATATGAAACAAATGGCCATTCCGGATTTTATCAGAAACCTTTAGTTTCGTTTTACAAGTCGTTATGCGCAATTGGGCACGATGCGGCAAGTTGGGCAATGCGGCAAAACGAACCCATCGTTTCAAATAAAATCCCGGAGATTTAAGATATTACATATAAGTTTAGTGGAATTTTATATATAAAATCGCGGGGTATTTATCTTAAACTCTTATTGAATCCAGGCTCCATATAGTCTGCCTGCAGGTGAATTAACCAAGTTTGTAGATACGAGTTTCACCCCTTTGCCAGAAAACTTTTTTTTATGCGAGAATGATTTGGATTAATAAATAATAGAGATTACCTTCTTTAACACCAGTGGGCACTATTATATGTTCATGCGAAGTGCAAACAGCATTTAAACATTAAGTTAAAATTTTAAATCTAATTGTAAGAAAAATCGTTTTATAATATTTTTATTTTATTTTCATAAATTAAAATTTTAATATCATTCAACAACCAGGTCAAATACTCTTACCAACTAACAACCAGTTGACATGCACGTAAATTATTATAGAACCTGTCATGATTGCATATATATAGTGGAAAAACAACGAAAAATACTATATACAGCACACAGGTATGATTATATACACTTATGGTGTAATCTAAAATCATTCTTATTTACGTTTATTTTAATTCAAATCGCTGCATCCCAAGAAAATCAATTATTTTAACAAATAATGCAAAAGGTAATGCTTACAAAATACACAATTTGTTAAAATCATGTTTTCATGTGTTCAAACTTTTAGATAAATCAGAAATTGACTTAGAGATGCAGTGACCATCAGTCACATTCAATGTAAGTTTTATACTCTATGCAGCACGAATTTAAAATCTATTACATTCCCAAATAATCTAAATGAATCAAATGCAGCGAATCAGTATAATGATATGAAATTTGGTGAAGCATGATACAAATGGAATGTGTATATAATTAGCATTGGTGAAATAACATAAAAATCAATATGCCATGAATTTAAAAAAAATCGTCTTTCAAGCTAAAAGCTTAGCAAATGCCGAAATCGGTGTATGTCGGGTATATACATGTAGTAAGATGAATGCAAAATGGTATCAAATTCAACAAATCTATAATGAAATGGTAAGCAAGGTCTTAAGAGTAAACCACTTTGGTTGGTGTAGCCGTGATCCAGCAGGCCGCCATCTTATAATTATTAGTAATTGCTTGCTCCAGTTTAGTATGCTGGGGCGATGTCAAAATGAGGACTTACGAGTCCAGGTTTAAATACAATATAGTCATGCTTTTCTTCACCACTCAATGTTTGTCCAACATGACCTCGCCCATAATCCTGGATTCTTTTAGCTTCAGCTGAACGTACTCCCCTGGTTTGTTTGGGTGAATCTGGTAGACCATTAGCATCACGTAGCATGGTAGACAATCTGTTTCCTCTATCCATGTTAGCAATGTTTTGAGCCTCTTTCTTGACCCTTGGTGAGGGGCGTGGATCATCAGGTTCAACCGATGTTAAGATCTTCTGCATACGAGTTCCTTTACCAATCGCAGCATTCTTAAAGGCTTCTTTTTTGACTCTTGGTGTTGTTTGGTAGTCCACCTGATCAGTTCCTCGACTGCTTAATATTTCACTCATTCTTTTACCTTTAGCCAATTCTGCATTGTTTGTGGCTGGACCTTTGACCCTTGGTACAGCCTTATTATTGTTATCCTGTCCATATTTAGAAAATATCAAATTCATTCTCACACCTTTAGAGAGATTGCTCATATCCTTTCCCTCAGATTTAACTCTCTGTGATTTGGGAGAGGGTCGGTACTGACCAAAGTCGTTGACTATTGATCTCATGCGTCCACCGGAGCTAAGACGGGCAATATTGGAAGCTTCTGGTCTAACTCGTGGTGATGGAGTGGTCTTTGGACGCTGAGGTGCATCTGTATACATCTCCTCAAACTTGATAGAGCCATTTCTGTTTAGATTATAATTTTCCTTAGATTCTCTGGTAGGACACCGTGGTGTTGGGGTGCGTTTCTCATCTTTCTGAGTTTGGATACAACATTGCTCGTTTTTAAAAACACTGTCTTGAATGCTTCCTTTGTTTTTCTGGTAATTTTCAGCTGCTTCATCTTTAACTCTTGGTTTTGGTTTAATTTCGTCATAGGAATACACTCGACTATTGTCAGGATGGTCGTTAAAGATGAATAATTTGACTGTGCCTTGGTTTTTAGTATAACTATCAGACGCTTCTCGTTTTACCCTGGGTGCAGGTCGAACCTCGTCATAACAAATATGTTTATCTCCGTCGGGTGAACCACCGATTATTTCTGATGCAACCATGTTGAAAATAGGCTGAAAGTATAAAAACAAGATAATTAGATTCCATAACAAATTATTTCATTAATACCATATAGCAAAGGTACCTGTTTTTCTATCAATGACTCTCTAATGCTTCGACAAAATACTAAAATTATCCTGAGATACGAAATAAATTCATCGAGTTCACTTCATGAAAGAAGGGAAATAATAAAAATCTAAATAAACGAGAAGACATTCAAGTGTCATCGTCACCTTCAGATACCACAAACTGTAGCCTATATATAAACAACTTTAGCCTATATTTTACAATGATTACAACTTAAATACACAAAGGAACCTTTCAACCAGCTGGTCCTTGGCCAAACCTCTTGACATTGATATTCCAGGATTATCCAAGGTTATCGAACTTTCACACGCCGACTGAGATTAGACTACCATTTATTCGACGTGACCAATTAATTGTCGTCATGTACAGAACCAACACTATAACCGACTTTGCTACAGGTTTCGCAAACAAACTAGCTAGAAAGAGGAATAAAAAAAGCGAATTTTGTGAAATGGATTGATCCTGACCAACTAAGGACAACAGCAAACCTGGAACTAACTACTCTAAGAGTACTTCTAGAGGACTGTAACGTTAATCTACATGGATAGACTTTTAGTACAAATGGCGTATTTTATATACATGTATACAAAATCATTATGAAATTCCCAATTGATGACAAATGAAGTAAGAATGTTATGTATGTTGGTTACAGGTGATAATAACCCGCTATGTGTACCATATGTTACATTGCATTATCATACCATCTATTTGTTTAAATTAATAAACCTCAACGTAGAACTCCCATCCATATCATTGTTTTTCAAGAGTTAATTATGCTCAATCGTATGGTTTTCTTTTAAAAGTCAACTTAAAGCTATGTATGACAGATTTTAGCCATCCAGAAAGTTCAGAATCAAAATTGTGCATCATTTACGTTCTCGTACAGTTTTCATTGTAACAGGTCGCTTTTTTAGAGGACATTTAAACATATGGTTCATTACATGTACCTTAAAACTACGGTTCTACGAACTGAAACACCAACGTTTTTTAAAAAAAAGATCATAGCCAATTTATTTCATATATTATATATATTACATTATCATCTCACAGCAACTAACCTGTAGCGTCTAGACAACTAAATATTTGAAAATTGTTTTATTATCAACAATACAGTTCATGATTTTGATGACTTCATATTTTCTCAGATTCAAGTGACATTTTATGACTTTCAGCTGTGACTGTAAAACAACAGATGTTTTGTGTTGCCTACTGGACAACACAAAATAATTAATTCAACTATATGAATATATACAACGTAAGCGTATTATCATTTGCTGAAACTATCATTATATCCTTGATTTCTATTATCTGTGTTATTTGTAGTGGCTATATCAGTTCAATATTTTGATTTTACACAGATCAGAATGAAATCAACTTTTCATTTAAACTCAATTTAAGTTTCCAATTATTCACAATTTTGCATCGTACATCGCAAACCGAAGACCTTTCTCAGCGTCTTATTCCAATGATAACAGGTAAACTGAGTTGGAAAAATAAAATTGACTGCTTCCACTGACAATCAAATCAAACTTTGGAACGCCTATGACCCCTATATAAATATCGCAGTATCTGCTATCTAAATATAATTTTACATAATTATAGGATATTGCCATGGATAACAAAAGCAATACAATAATGTGTATTCTTATTATAATGATAACAATAATGATGATGATCATACTTAGCATTAATAAAGATACAAAATAAATCATCTGAGTACAATATTGAAATATCATGATAAATTGACTGTTTAAATAATAATCATACCTTTATTTAAAGTTGTCCTGTCCCTATTCTGGTGTAACTAATATTGTAATAATGAAATGCAATTGCTCATATTATTTGATATAGTCTAACAGATAATAATAATCAATACCAATACCATATTCTTATTGGATAATAATATTAGAGGAAGCATAAAACTTCAATCAATGTAATTAATATACACGCAATATCCGAATAATGTCGTATACATATGTTGAATGTTTTAATTTGAGCTCTATTTCGGCTGTGCATAACACTTCCGAATCGACGTCTGGTTCTCCTCAAAATTGTACGCTTTCATTGAAAGTCCTGAAAGAAACGGTCTAAATTGAAATAATTTGTTTAATTGATAATAGACTGTCGTAGGATTTCAAAGTCCTGGACTTCCTTTTTAAAATAACTCAGACTACTTTTTAGAAAACTCGGGCCCAAGTTAAAGACAACGCAAACCACCAAATCTCTATAAGCTGGTGAAGCAAATATCATTATCCCTTCCAGACTAAACTAGTTGTTCCTACTTAAACATTAAGGTTTCAAAACTTATACCTCTTACACCTACAAGATCAACAGTCTTAAGAAGTTGTACTAACGCCATGATCGTGATACGGTACCAACTAAAATTTTGCATCACATCAAATTTATCAATATAGACATGGAAGCTTCTACCAAAGTAAAAAACTTACAAGGCACAGCTAAATTTCAATTATTTTTCACTTCTTGCAAGACAGTTTCCATGTGTATTACAGTGAAACAGAATTAGACCTGGTATTGCTCCATGATACTCTATAATGTTAAATAAAAAAAACCTTACCGCTTCCATGATCCGTATCAGAATAAAACTGTCCTATACAGAAAGTCACATTTAGCATACATACTCCTCGGAAACCATGCTACAGTTAATCAGTGCAACAGAACACTATAAAAGCGAGTTTAATTAGCAATCTAGTATGATCATTATTGTTATTGTTTCATACAATACTCATTATAGTAATGAAAACTAGGAACATGTGGTCTTCAGATCGACGACAGAACCCATACAGACACCTGCTAAATAGTTCACTTGTACATTATCTAATAAATCATTGGCAATTACATGCCTTTTTATTGAAAAAAAGTGTTAACAGGCCATTTAATCAAGAGTTCATTCGTTCAAGGATCATAATGACTTAAGGAGAAATATATTCATGTCAGATTGAACTTTGCAGTTAAAGATAAATTTATTTATGGTTCACTTGTTCGCAGTTTCAAATTAAGGTGTACAGTGACGAGTGTAAACGATATTTATAAGATCCCTGTTTACATGTGAAAAAGCGGAATTTCGTGAAATAAACGAACATCGAAAGAATAGAAGAGGGATTGATCAAATTTGTCAAACCTATTTTTTAAAAGAATGTCTTTTCTCTCTTTTATAGAAAAACTAGGAGTAAGTTTGGATGTTAATTTTGAAAGTTCTATTTGTAGTTCTATTAGCTATTCATATATAAACAATTTCTACAAATGTATTTTTCATCGCTAACTGATCACCGAACACATTATTTCATGAGCATCAGCGTGCTAACATACAATGTTGATAAATTCAAGTCCCTACTGATGTGTTGGCCTTGGTCACAAAGACAATACAATTAACATGTGTTTACATGTACATGTTTGACTTAATATTGTTAATAGCTATTGAAAACTGTAACCAAGTACAGAGACATATTCCATATGACACTATTGATGAGTGGTCTTTTCCCAACACTATATATTTCTATTCAAAATTACGAAATAAAATAGTTTCCTACGCGTTGTTGAACCAGATTTATGCGAGATTTTTCTTTAAGTATCAACCACAGCTCAAAATTTCAAAGTGTCAGGCGAAACCGAAACACAGCATTTGAATGGTTAATAAATGATTTTTTTTATGCACATATAGAACTTACAATATTTCAATTTCGCGTAAAACGTCGGAAATATCTTCAATTCCTATGCATTAATGAATTCTTTGAGTGTTCTTTATGGAGGCTGAACGCTTATATGGATACAGAACATTGGAATTGAACATATGTTTAGACATTTTTTTTGTGTGAAAATTTAATGCGTTTAGATATTTTCCACAGAAAAGTCGTGAGAAACGTGAGCCAATCAATAAAGTAATCAATATAGTAATATTAAAATATTATGTAATAAGTAATTAATAATCTATTTTGTTAATTATCTAGACTATTATATTATTTGTTATATATCAAAATATCTTTATATATTCATACTTATTCTTGTCACAATCACATTGTATTAGTTACTCATTTCTACTTCATTATGCTTTTTTATAGAGGAAAATATCCACTTTCAAATAGTAAATACAATTTATATTTTGTGAATATTGTGCTCTTGCATATTGATCATGTCATATCTTATCAACTTTCAGTCGAATCTACGATAAAAAAAAATAATGAAGATCATGTGATCTCAAATAATGTCAATGCTATAGCCCGTTTGTTCATAAATTCGTTGAAATTCGAGCGGTTTGCTATATTTTGAGTGTCTTTTAAAATGATACATCTTCCAATTCACCATTTTGTCAATAAATATTGGTTAAAGTGTTTCGTTTTATCAACAGCATGCCGAAGTAGGTCTATATGTATATAAGAAATCCTTAAAATTACAAAGATGAATAAATCGTGTAGAATCGTGTAAAGAATCTGCATGGAACTACGACTTCAGAAGACTGAATACTGGGAGTACGACATAATAGTTTTTTTGAACAAAATTTACCGTAATATACTACTTTCACTGTTAGTGCGCAATACATCAAAATAATGTTCAGCGATATCGAAATATAAACACAAAACTTAAATTATGTTACTACTCAATGTTTTAAGCTATGCGATTTTCAGACAAATGACCTATTTTCAGGATGCATATCACCAATTTTATACACCTTGTCTTCACTGATGAAGCTCATTCGAATTTTCATAATACATAAATACATGCCAAAATGCCCGTGTGTCAGAACGTTTCAACTTTAATGAAATTAGTTCTAATGCCTATTCTATCATCTGTGCAATATATGGTGGTAGTGACTGCAAAATATTTTCTAAAGCTGAAGATCCCGAGTTATAGATACTTGTAGTAGTTTTTCAAACACACAATTGAATAGAATCTTCATAGTCACATTCATGGAAAGCTGTTGCCATTTTGCCAATGTAGAAATACATTTGTCATATTTCTATCTGTTAGTACCAATGGCAGCTTGTAACAATTATAATTAGAATGAAGTTCACAATTCAATTACTCACTTTCATGTTAGAGTGTAATTAACAGAGGTTCATCTTCCTACTGTTCATCAATTCATTACATAATACAGAAGAATATTAGACTATCACACATTAGCTATCGTAATGTTACATTCTAACAGTGTGAAATATGGGACGATTGCATGACCATCAATAGAATTATATCATTATTATCATTCCAAATAGTCACAACTACCGTGCTAATCAAACTTTCGACTAAAGGAAATAAGTGCAAGGATTTAAGTACGAAGTGTTAAGACACTGGACTTTCGATCTACTGCTGTATGTATGTTAAAGGTACATACAATGATCAAATAACAGTTTTAGGGGCGTAGTGGTTGGAAATCTAGGAATTATAATGAACCCACCTTTCCGCTTAAGAGCTCTTTCAAACTGATGTTTTGCAATGTGCATCGCATCTTTTGACCAGTTTTTATCTACATGCATTCGCTGTTTCAATTTTGGCAAAAGGATATCACGAAATTCCTGTTTCCATCTATTGTTTTTTTTTAACTTTAAAATGTCATTATTTTATCACGAAGTTTTGCAGATTTTAGAAATGATCCACCTGAATTCATAACCAGTCTATAAGAACACTGCAGGATGTTTTAAAAACAAGATTGCATTTTAAGTTTAAACCATAGCGACGTAAATAAACAGACTACCTACCTGTACTATACAGAATCACTAAATGGTATTTCTTTAGATTCAATATTGCTTCACTAACGTTAACTAGCTAGAACTTGATTTTATTGGTTAATCTTATAATCTTGGTCTCGGAACAAATAGGATTATCACCAAATACGACGAAGGTTGTGTTAATCTATTGAATAATACAAATGAAATTTTGTGGAATTCATTATGTATGACATTGGGTAAGACGTCACAAATTTCAAATGCGGCAGTTTGAATTTAAACTTCCAAGCAACAACTGTTTCCATTCAGAAATACAAAAACTAGAATTAAACCAATACTAAAGGCCAAGTTGACATACTAAACTTTTCTTATTGTTTACACCAGATGTTTACTACAAATAACTTGTGACTTTGATTTAACCCAGACGAGTTGATATAATCCCGCTCATAAAAAAGACATTTGAAAACCAAAATTTCTTATACGAGATCATCCCATGCTATTGAGAGGTGTTTCGATTGAATAATTCTCATCAGGACAGCTTTACAGAAAAGGTAGTTAACTTAAAAAAAAAATTAAACTTAAAACGTATGATCAAAGTAATTAAACTCACCACACAGTGAAACTCGTTGAATTGACAATTTTAAAAGCTTATAACAAACCCCAAACTAAGTTGGGAAGAAAGACATAGTTCAACTAATGTTCATACTTACATGATTGTGACTTTCTGTGGTATAATAACAATCTGTAATGAGTAAAGATAAATAGCTATTTAAAAGGTGTCAACCCTCTATTTTACTCATACATACGTGTTAATATAATTTTGAAATATCTGTTGACGCATAGTGACTGTATAAAGGCTGCTATCTATCGATTTTTTAATTCATATTCAGTCAAATATTCTAATAATTGTGATATAGAAATTGCTATTGATTCTATGTAAATGTCCTGGTATATCACAATATGACCCAATTTGCAATCCATTCAAACTTTTAAAATCTCGTTTAGACACTTATTATCAGAACACCCCAACAGGAACCATGAAAACTTACATGAAAATGTTACATCTAATATGCTATGCAGCAGAAACTAGGCCTACCGCTCTTGAAGATCGTCCAAAACTTCAAGAATTTAATCTATTCCTTTACCTAACCACAATTCCAAATTCTTACTATCCCAGAATGACAGATGTGACGATAGTGTAGGCCTACTCCTGCTGAAACTGACCCTAATATAAACCTTCAGAATTGAATTGCTTATCTTTGGAAGGTCTCCTTTTTTAATAGCCACATCCCTAAAAGATGAAGAACCAAGTCGGTAATTTACTAATGTATATCGCCAAATGAATGGCCCTTCGGCTGTAAAGTTCTCAAAGTCAGTCAAGGGCGGTTTTTTAATTTGTGAAGTAGGCAGTAATTCAGACTCGAAGTCACAAAATATAAGCTGAAAATTAAACAAAACTTTGATATTAAAGAGGTGACTTAGTTATACCGAAATGCATACCAGTGTTGTTTTGTTATATCGTTACTTATTTCCATGGTTATCTCCCTTTAATGACAATGACAAATACAAAAAATGTTTTATCGTATCAAATTGGTCTATTTTCGGACATATATGCAGGACATTTTCAGTCAAAATCTTGAACCCTTGAGGAATAACCTTCACAAGCTTTTCATTCCATTCGCCAACAGAAATTAAAGTTACTCGTTCGTTACATGTTAGCTCCCTTATTATGTTAAAATTTACAAGAATAACCTGCATGACTGTAAGTCGATTCATAAACCACAACCTAATTCATATAATTTCATTTTTTCAGAGTTTAATATAAATTTAAAAATTTGATTAGCAATTATTCACACCAAATTTCAGTATTGGCTTATCAATTTAAATTTTGTTTCGAATTTCATACACACTTGGTAACAATTCAATGAGAGAATGAAAAGTAAATAAAGTGACAGGGTTCAGTGGAGATGATATCAAATATATTATTTATATAGGGGGAAAAAGGAAACGGTAAGGTAGAAGATACAAGGGGGAGCAAGACAGGTGTAGGTGGAGAGGAATGTAGGAAAAACAGACGAGGGTTAAGGATGGAAGAAGTGACCGTAAAGTAAACACGGGAAAGAAGAAGATACACAGACGAAAAACACATGTAGATAGCTAGCAAAGGGAAGAAGTGGCACTGGGAGAGAACCAGAAAGTAAGGAAGAAGAGATAGTAGAAAGAAGAACAGACAGAGTAGTAGACAGTTGATGAGATTCAGTTTTGAAGGAGAGAAGGGTATGAAAAGGGGGATATGGGAGAGATGAGACATGAAGAGATATCAGATATTGGTGGGTAGAAGCAGAATTAGTCTTATACTAGTTTAAGGGGTATTCTCTTATATTGAGAGGAACTTATTGTTCCTCTGTGCAATGCTTCGAATTACAGTACCCCGAAGGGTTATTATGTGGTTCCGTCTTCTTTATTTAAACAGGAATGTATTTAACTTTAGGACTAAATTTGAATTTCAAAAAGTAGCCTCAGTGGTCAAATAAAATCGCTGGGATTCCCCTTCCTTGATGTAAAACGTATATAAAACGTTAATTTTAAACAAATTTTAGTTCATATTTTTTAAAAAGTCGGTAGCAAATCAAAATGTTCCAGTTGTAGACTCTAGATCAATCTCGCAGAAATATAAAAGATAAAGTAGTATATAGTAGAAATATAAAAGAGCCATAAAAGGTGACATATGCCCAACAACAGCAAGTACAAATCATTGTTTGTAGCCTGTAGAGTAAATCGATAGGGATCATCTTCATAATGAAGTTGGTCTACAAAATAAAAAGCAAAAGAATCCATAAAGAATTGTTGCCTTTAGAGTGAGAAAGAATTGCACAATATAGCTATAAGTAGAGAAATAAAGATGGTATAGTATATAATACAAATGTAAAAGAAGGTGTTGTATATAGTAGAGATATAAAGGTGATGTTGTATATAGTAGAAATATAAAAGATGATGTTGTATATAGTAGAGATATAAATATGGTGTTGTATATAGTAGAAATATAAAAATGATGTTGTATATGAAATTTAAAGATGATGTTGTATATGAGATATAAAGATGATGTTGTATATAGTAGAGATATAAAGATGATTTTGTATATAGTAGAAATATAAATGATGATATTGTATACAGTTGAAATATAAAATATGGTGTAGTATAATAATAGAGATATAAAAGACGTTGTAGTATATAATTATAAGAAATATAAAGCTTTTGTTGTATATAGTAGAAATATAAAGGGTGATGTTGTATATAGTAGAGATATAAAATATGGTGTTGTATATAGTAGAGATATAGAGAT
The DNA here is from genome assembly GCF_000327385.1 of Lottia gigantea. Taxonomy (NCBI): domain Eukaryota; kingdom Metazoa; phylum Mollusca; class Gastropoda; family Lottiidae; genus Lottia; species Lottia gigantea. The sequence continues at coordinate 1,854,190 of NW_008709110.1, forward strand.
GATGTAGTATATAGTAGAGATATAAAAGTGATATAGATATAGTAGAGATATAAAAATGATGTAGTAGAGTAGAGATATAAAAATGATGTAGTATATATTATGTAGTATAAAGTCAGATATAAAAGATAAAGCAGTCAGGTATTATATGTATATTTAGTTGAAACAGTCTTATTTGAATAATAAGAAATCTTTATGTAAATATAATTCTGTATTTTTACATTGACATGGTTGGGAACAATTCTGCGTTTCCTTATTGCTATTCTAATAAAATTGTGGCTCATTTTTGACCAAAACCCCATGATTAGTTTAAATATGGCAACAATCATTGTATCTTTCATGATATTGAAAGGCTTCAATTTAACGATGAAATAAATGAACCATAACCTTTAAAAGTCAGTGACCCGGATCATAAACCGGTAGAATTATAATGCAATGTTTTCAAGCTATAATTTATACGACCTGAATCTATGATATAGCTATACGATATAATATAGTAGTAACTATACATGTTGATTATGCATTTACCTGTCAACGTGTGAACTGACAAATAACCTTAGAGGGATAAGTGGACTAAAGGTGATTTGTATGAATGGATTTATTGACGTATATACAAACACTCTATTGATTCGAAACCGGTATATAATCAGCATTTTTTTCTGACTTTGTTCAAGTATGTAAGTATATGGATATATAATATTTGACCATCAGTGTTATTGTGCACGTGTCGAAAGACTTAACTTCATCCTACTTCTGGAGAGTTGATAGTCTATTTTGTATCAAGTACATTTACGACTAACAATGGATTAACAATAGAGATTAGTGTAAATTTGTAACATAGTCTATAACAGTATATACTTAACGCCCTGTGTTATTTACCACATATAATCTTTATTTTATAAAACGTATATCACCTACTGTATACCTATATATAGGTTATTTATTTTCCATTCTATATTCATCGATTGATTCAGCATCCACACGTGGAAAGTAAATAAAACCAAAGAATTGAAAATGGTATTAACTGCAGCTTTAATATGGTTCTATTTTCGAGATTTCGCAAATTATTTGATAGATTGGGGAGAGTTAGAATTGAAGGTAAGTGTAATTTTATAGTAGGTGTAAATTTGAGGAAAAAAATGGTTTATCTTCGTAGATAAGAAGAAAACAGAATAAACACCATGTAATGCATCCATTCAAACTCGTTTGTGTGTAGGTGTTTATTTTCCATTATAAATCCATACATTCGCGAAATTATGTCGTTTTCATGTCTTGTATCAAAGTAGAAAAGAGGCGTTGCTCAAATTTAGGTTTTATATTTTAGTGTAAATGTCTTTGAGTAACTCTTTTTCAATTTCGTTCATTGTTTTGCAACCGACAATTATTGATGTGTCACAAACTCTTTCTTGCAAAGGAGACAATATTTGGCACATATATTTCCAGACGTTTCAGAATGGGAGTAATCTTTAAGATTGCTAAATTTATATTATATGTCTTTTATCCAACTTTTCCAAACCAAACACTATTTCATGGGACAGAACATTATTCTTAACATATGTTACCAGAAGGCAGCCATTTTGTATCAAGGGAAGCAACCTGCACTTAAGAGTTCATCCAACCGTGGATCCCACTTCAACTCTATTCTACAGTGATTTATTCCATATTATTAACAAAATAACAAAGTGATAACTGACATCTTCAAATCACAATCCATAGGTAAAGGTTCAAACACCCAACACATGAAAAAAGGTTTCCTTATAAAGGATCCAATAGCCATTCAAAAAGGAAAAAAATGAATGTAGATACCGAAAAGAGTGATCATGTTGTAGTGATACAACGATTTTAATACAAATTACTGCAGCATAAAGAGCTCCTAATTTTCTTGGAAGGGCATATTTTTGCATTTTTATTTATCTAAATACAAAATATGAATTGTACACGTTTCTATATATGACAAGGACTATATAGGCTACCTACAAATCAAGTCAAATATTTCGTTCTACTGAAACATAGCAATGGCAGTATAGGACGCCTATCCATTTCATAGTTTTGTTGTAAAAACAAAAATTAAGATCAGATCAGCTGATGATAGTTCAGTTCTTTGAGATTGAGCCTGTGGACTGTTACTATCTTCTTTATCCTCAAGGTTTTGGAAACCACTGAGCTATCATCGGTGTAGAGCATGATATTTATGCATATCCAATCAAGCTCATCGAGAGTATATCTAATTAATAATTCATTAATGAAATGTTTGGATGATTTTCTAGCTTCCTAGTAAACTCTATATTGATTGGTTTCTAGTAACTGGTTTCATTCTAACAAACTATGTTATTAGACATACATTTCAATCTATGTTAATGTAATTTACTAAGGTGGTAAGTCATATTTCTTTATGTAATCTGACGAATAAGCAATTTGTTTAAAGGTCGATAGAGACGAGGTGGTGTATGTAATTGTAATTGCGTGTCGTGGTAATGTGTTAAGGTATGATGAATTGTTGATTACAAGTAGTCTGGTTAAGGTAAACAACAATATTCCCAGTACAAGAATAGACTTGCATATCACTGTGGTTTGTTTACCTTCAACAAATTAATTCTCAGCGTGAATCCTGTTTCTATTGCATTTTATTATATCTCTACATATTATTTCAATTAGATTTTGAAAAGATTCATTCAGATGGGTGTTAAAAATTAGATAGGTTATAAAGAGGCGTACTGCTTGACTATCGAGACATTTCGTATGCTTTTTAGAGAGCGCAGAAATTGAAGAGAAAAAGAATTTCATCAAGCCACACCCCCTTATCGAGAATTTGATTTTAGTGGCTATAACGAGAAACTAGAAATATGACAGGACAATAATGGCAATAAAAAAGGTTTGTGGGGGTCTGGTTTCTTACGTGTGCACGATGTTTCGATGTTAATAAAGAAAACCCACAAAATTGAGATATTTGTTGAACAAATTGTGCTTTCCAAAGAAAGAAATTTTTATCTTCCAATTATTAGTATCTAATTGATCATGATTGTAGTTCGCTTACAAATAAATCAAACTTGATTGCTATGGTTAAATACTATTCGTATGTTTGATTGTTACTTGTAGACATACCGAATGTTGACCGCCATGTCATTTATGTGTAACAGAACATCGTATTTGCACTGATTATACCTTGTTCTCTGACAAGTGACAAGTGACAGTACCTTGTATCAATCTATGATGTATCTATATGCTGGTTTATGAACTATGATATTGGTCAACCAGTAAATGTTCTTATTGACATTTTTCAATTATCAATTGAATCGGACAGCTGCTGGCTATAATGAGATTTCATATTATAGAGATCTAGGTATTATCATCAAGATTTTGCTTTTTGTCAAGAAAACATTTTTGTCACATTTTGTGAAATAAATTTGATGACCCAATCCAAATTGATGACCATACTTTTATTAAGATCCCAATTTTCTAACCAATATGGGTACGAGAAAATGCATCGTTGGGTAAATGTAGCTAGAGTGTCGCTGTTACGGATTGTCAATAATATAAGAATAGAAATTTTAATTTCGAGACTATTTGAATAAGAAAGCAATTAATATTGATTATTACATTCTATCAGCCTTTACCTAAATTCTTTTCAAACCTTCAACATACTTTCTGCTGTATAGTAACTGGTGTAAATTGTTATTCAGTCATCAGAATATATGTTAGTTTGGGAATGTGTATATTTCTAAATAAAGTAATAAACGATGTCGAGATATTATAGGGACCCTATACTCGAGGTAAGATTATTCTTCTTAACAACGTAATAATGGGGTTAAGTGTCTCGACTGGTGAAGAGAAAAATAACAGTTCCACTTTCGAAACAAAAACTGTCTTGATCTACTCTTGTTCTCTCTCTTCTCCATTTCTTTCATCTCACCCCTCTCCACCCATTCTTCTCCATAGGTCTCAATTAATTTGTATCTCATTGTCATTCTTCCCCCTTCTTTTCGTGTTATTCTTCTTGATTTGTGTCATCTCATCTTACTACCTTCTTCCTGTTATTCTTCTCTCGTCCTTCTTCCTTCCTTTTTTCACTGTCATTCTTCAATATTTGTCTTCTCCCATACTTCTTCTGCTGTCAGTCTTCTATATTTATCTTCTCTCACCCTCCCTTCTTCCCTTTTCATTCTTCTCTATCAATCGGCTGTATTTGTCTCCTCTCATATTCGTCCCTTCTTCCCCTGCCATTCTTCTCTATTTATCTCCATTCATATATTCTCATTCTTCCCCTGTCATTCTTCTCTTTTAGTCTTATTATATATTCACCCCTTCTTCCCCTGTCATTCTTCTCATTTTTGTCCCTTCTTTCCCTGTCAGTCTTCTCTATTTGTCTCCTTTCGTATAGATTTATTCTTCCCCTGTCACTCTTCTCTATATTCACCCCTTCCCAACGTGTCACCCTTCTGTATTTTTTTCCTCTATTTTCATTCTTCCCCTGTCACTCTTGTCTATGTGTCTTTTCTCACATTCGTCCCTTCTTACCCTGTCATTTCCCCTTAAAATATTCTAATTCTTCCCCTGTAAATATGTCTTCTATCAAATTCATCCCTTCTTAACGTGTCATTCTCTATTCGACTTCTCTAATTCTTCTCCCTTCTTCACCTGTCATTCTTCTATATATTATTTTTTGATGTCTTTTATCTCTATTTAACTTTTATCACTCTTATCTTATTTTCCTCTTCTGTTATGCCTCTTCATATTTTACTCCTTTTTCTTCTCCTTTTGGTTAAGATTCCACGTCCGGCTCATTACATGCTACTTTGCTTTGGACGCATTGGGCACAATATTGCTAGTGAGGAAGTCAAATGAGATACAGCTTTTGAAAAGTTTCGTCTCTGCAGCACTTGTTATTTATATATATATATATACAATTTTAAATTACATTGGTCAAAATCTCGTAAACAATTTAATCATATTCGACATCCGCACCAACTAAAATGGGTCGTATGCATCCACCGTCATAATGTGTGGACCATGATTGTATTTTCATATTATCAATTTTTCCCTCCATTTACCCCATCGTATTCTGTAGTTTCTTTTTCATTTCAAGTATGTCATCTTCGTCTTCACTCATTCTCTTTTCCATTCGCTGCTCTGATTCTTCAATGTAACTTTCCTAAAAAATGTATGATTCATTCTTATAATCCAACTTTTGGTTAAATGTTTCATGCAACATAGATAGCAGTAAACTTATTTGGTGAACTTAATGTGGAAAAATGACAGAGTTACCAGACATAAATTTGAGGACTGTCAAATTAAACGATAAACGTTGACTTTATGATCTATTCCTATAAAGATATCAAAAGCTATTAATATTTAATAAATATATTGTTCAGGATTCCAGCAGAGGTAAAACCTTTAAAACCTAACTGGCGACATGAGTAATGTGCACTGAACCGAATTTAATATAATATGAATAATAATGCCATTAGTATTGTACCTGTGGTCAATACATTGATTACCTATTAGCATACAGTCACCTGACAAAGTTCAAACAATCTATAATCATTTTCCAATAACATGTTAGTTCTATTTTCACTTAATTGCTGTGGAGTGAAGCAGTCTTTCAAATGATTTACAATGTCCTGGAGGAACACCAGACTACAACACTCATCAAATATGACTTTGTTACAGCCATAACAGATAGGTCGTGGTGGCTATAAAGGGCTGGGACGTTTGCAAAGGACAGGGGTTCGGTCGATTACCATCTTGCAATCCTGTTTCTCCCTACAAGAAATGACAGTATGAGGGATTGACATGGAAAAAGTCCGAGAATAGAAACCAAGGCCCTGTGTACATCACAAATCTCTCTACAGTTTGGAAGAGAAGCCACTGGAGGGTATAAATGGATCTCTGCAAACTTCATACAATTACATTGAAGTATTGTACTACTGGTAGATTTAGTTGAATTTCATTTATCATAGGTAGAATAACGACCGCCATTCACCGTCTAAAACCATTATACAAATAGTCTAACTGGTTAATCAAATACTTCAAATGTCACCGACACAAATAATTTCACTAATATAACCTAGACTTGTTTTCTCGCTCAAAAGGAATTCCAAGTTAGTTTCCTTGAATGGTAAAAGAATAATAGAATTCGTGCTCCATTAATTCTTCAATACAGGATGGTTTAATGGGAGAATCCTTCGACATTGTTGAATTCGTGTGAAGCTTCCACTGTTCATTTAACGCCTGGACAATTGGGTTAAGAAAACATCCTTTAAATAGTCAACGTTATTCTTATGCATTCATAAGTTGCGTAGGTGCCCAAATTCGTTAACATATGTTTGCCTTGATTTATTATCTTCCGAAAATGTGTGTCACTCATAAGAGAGAGTAATAAATCTGTCTCTTTTATCCCATTAAATTGTATATGACTATGCTTAAGCGTATAATTCCCGAAAATCCCCTAACTAATCATTGAATCGGACCTTTAAAAAGCTGGTTCAGCTTAACTAATTTCATACTAAGATCAACCTGTTCAGTCAGTTGAAGTAGGCGGAGTTTTTAATACATTGAGGTAAACCCATATACTTATATTTTACATGAGATATAGTCGCTTGTTCATATTGATTCAACGTTTTTACCGCCAAGTCTGGGTTAGTGTTATCAACTTACAGTAATATACGGATTGTCTTTTTCTTTGAATTTTCAAATTATAAAGGTAAGCGAAATGGATTCTCTTGTTTTGGTTTTTTGAATCTTTATATCCTCCTTATCTCCTCTTGAATAAGATTTGAGGCTACAATCTTTTTCTGGAAGTAGGAAGGAAATTTTTAATTTTTATTTTAGATAGTTTTAAAAGAAATCAAAATGGTGTTTTCTTTTAGTTTATTTCCTTATTCAACAAATAACATAAGAAATATGTAACATGGCAAGGAAGATTTTGGGATGTCTAGAATAATTATTTGATAGATTGGATCACATATTGTGCATTAAGAACTCATCAGCACATCGATGAATTACCTATTTAAATCAGATCATCGTAATATAATAAAATTATAAAGCGTGGATATTTTTAATCACATATTTAGACATATTACGTATCTATATAAGTTAATATCGAAACAGTCAATTGATCATGAAATAAAGAAGATTTTAGATATTAAACAAAGAAATCTTCTTATAATAATAATATACCAAAGAAGATTAGAAAAATTTTTAGATGTTTCAAAAATATTGCAGAATAGTATCACGTCGACACTGTTGATAAAGAGAGTGAACGATACAGTTGATGGTATAATGAACTCGATATGTCAACATAATAGCCTGTCAATTTCAATTTTTAAAAGGTTTGATGTACGTCATATCATTAGGTCATAATATTAGGTTAAATTTGAATAATATGTTATTTTCAATCGCCTAAAGTAATTAAATGAAAAAGAATGCCCCTAGAGCAAATGACATTGTTATAAAATATTTACATGTAGTTTATTTTTGTCAGTAGGATGAGACTGTACTAGCCCTTAAAGGCTCGCGTAATGTATAACATTTAAATAGAGGTAAAAAATACTTCAATTGAGATTTAAGGTTGCACCCTTTCCTTATCATGAATCAGTTATTATTTTAATATTTCCTTTATGATTCATCGATATCCTATCTAGTGGTTTTCTTTAGAATATCCCTAAGAGTAGCATTATTCTTCAGTTTTAGCAGTAAAAAAAATAATTATTACAATTTCTATAGATATTAAGGATCTTGTTGGAACCATTATTCGTCTTAAATTTTTAGATTCTGAAGAATATGGAGTTGAATTTCATATATTCCACTTTTATTATATTATTCAAACTGTCCGCACAAACAATACTCTAGAGGTTAATCCTGCATCACTGTGCCTTTGCTTTCGTAACATTACTTAATTGCAGTGTTACAATCTCAAATTCCTAAGAGTAAACTGAATTTGTGTGTATGGGGTTTGCAGGTGAACTAAATTAAGGCTACAATTAATGACAGTTGTCGAAAGTTGTCCTGTACTTTCTTGCCAATCTGCAACCATCCCGATGAAGACAGGCATAACAGACTAAAAAAGTTTACGTAAATTTTTGAAATAGTTTTGGCTAGATTTTTTAGTTAAACTTTCAGATACGTTAAGGACCACTGTTCTTTAGATTTTGGTGTATAGATTTCACAAATTTGAGCAAAAAATAACTTCGACCTAAAACAAATGAAATGCTCTTTTAAGTACAGAAAAAACTGCATTGTCATTTTTTGCGATTTCTATCGAGAATGGTATCTGGCCTTTTCACTTAAGGTATGTATCATTCAAAGCCAAACCTATAAAGGTTCATGTCCCAATTTACAGGTGACTTATTTACTATGAAGACCCCTATTCAATATTGAACCTCTATAGTATATTAATAAAGAAAGCGTTCAGGTATTTGAAAAGATATTTGAATTTTATTAGTCCAGGCTTTCTTGAATACAAAAGAACAAGGGTATAAGGTGTTAGTCATTACAATATCACACTTGGCTCTGTCAGAGTATAGGTCTTAATCACCGGGCCACATTTGCACAAACAAAGGGAACTGGTGAAACACTTTGTGGTTGCCCTCATAGATGTGTTGATTTCTGTGTACCCACACGAACATTTTTAAAGTCTAAATCAATAATGGATGAGAGAAAACTCTTGAAATCACAACATCACTAGTAAGTGGACATCATCAATACCTTTTTCCTCTATAGAATATGTCCAAGATTACGTTCACCTTAAAACAAGTCCTTTACCTTTCTGCAAGGGTTTTCTTGTGATGAGTCTCCAAATAGGCGTTTTAGAATATCAGCACTGTATAAACGATAATTCACTCTGTAACAATTTGCAAATCAATATTGTAATTTTTTTACATACAATTTTATACTGGTAAATACTTGGTAGTAGAGTGAATGATTGGTAGTATAGTAAATACGTGGTAGTAGAGTGAATGATTGGTAGTATAGTAAATACTTGGTAGTATAGTAAATGATTGGTAGTATAGTAAATAATTGGTAGTATAGTAAATAATTGGTAGTATAGTAAATACTTGGTAGTAGAGTGAATAATTGGTAGTATAGTAAATACTTGGTAGTATAGTAAATGATTGGTAGTATAGTAAATGATTGGTAGTATAGTAAATGATTGGTAGTATAGTAAATGATTGGTAGTATAGTAAATGATTGGTAGTATAGTAAATGATTGGTAGTATAGTAAATGATTAAAGATGCAAACGACTATACCCCAATTTGGTAACAATTGAAATGACATTTACACAGGAAATTGTTAAAACTTAATTGACTGATAATGATGCCCTGTCATTGATCTTATTTTCATAAAAATAATATGATAGACATATAGGTATATAAAGATATCCCATCAGCGTTGCAAATTACAAAGTTGGATTGTTATGGTATATTGGTTTGTGATAAGTGCATTGGTTAATGGTGCATACCATTATACGCTTTGCTGACAATATTCAAAATCTGTACAGCGGAACATGCCCCTCTTTCTTTATAGTCACCAATGAAAACCAGGTTATGCTGAAAACTTTCATAAATACTATGCTTTTAAAGTGAAATAACTTCTGAAGTATAAACGTTCAACAGGTTCACGCTTTATCCAGTAAAAGTGTCTCTAAGGTCAATACGCCATAAATATATTTATAGATATTTTGTATGTATATTGACCGTAAGATAGGATTTTATATATACTTAAGAGTGACTAGAATTGAAAACCACTTTACTGGATATCCCTGTGTCAACAAACACAGGTATTGCTTATATTTTATATTTACCAGCAACTTTTAATAATGATGGCAACAAGTTTACTTTATTTATTTAGGACTGACTAAAACTTTTTAACATTGTTTAGTTTATTGACATAGTTACATGATGCGTGGGTCATAAGAATACTAAATAATATGCCCAAAAATGGCATGAAAACATACATATTTGTATTTGGACCGCAGACATATTTTAACGGTAAATTTGTTTCAACTACTTAGAGTAATTTAGAAAATATCTTCTAAAGAATTTCACTATTTAATATAACAATTCTATATAAGGTGTGTGCATTATATTTCATAGTAAGATCATATCTTGTGTGCAATCCGTTCAGAACAAAGAGATTACGCTGATCGTTTCGTTTAATGAATTTCATCATTAAGATACATAATGATTCAATTAAATAGTCTCTGATTCGATTTGGTGTCGCTAAAAGACGATCATCAACCTATGCACCCCTATGGGAAGAAATATAGTGGCATTCATGATGTCCTTCTTCTTACGGATATTGACAGTCTTTTTCAACAGATGGTTTACTTTTCTGTTGCTCTTCTCGATATGAAAGCACGATTCCGTGCGTTCTGTTACGATGATCACGATTAGCATTTTCAAAACCCCTGCCTCCTACCTCCTACAAACACAAATGTAGTATATACAATTCAATTTTAAATTCTGGGGCTTCATGGGCCGTGGTTTTCCTTTTCTACATCCGTTTTTGGATAATATAGTAATTGAGAAAAACGAAATCAGTCTGAAATATTTATGCACAGTTATTAGTTGAATAGCGAGTGTACGCTTGTTTTTAATCCATCCATATAAAGAATGTTGTTTTTGTCCGACTATATTCAATGTGTTTATGTTACATATTTTGCTCTTGAAAGCATCCTTTATTATCATCATGTTCATAGTACGGTGTGTTTATGAAACTATAATTATTTGCTAACAAAGAAACTAAAAAATGAAAACGTGACACTAGTATGAAATATGAAGAAATATTATACCGAGCCATCTTTCTTAAAGTGGGTGTCGTCATAGTTTATATAGTGTTCCTTCTAGATAATTTTTTTCTGAGAAATTACCAGCATGTCTTGCATGTTTTTCTTTATAACATTTCAACTTCGATTAGTTAACGAAATGAGGCCTTGATCTGAAACGAGCACCTTGTGAAACTTAATTTGAACCATTCGTTATGAATATGTTCTAGGGAGCTTTATGTCTGAGCCAGTGACTAATGGAATATTTGGTGCCATCAGTTGTGTCATAAATGGATTGAAATCAATCCTTCCTTTATTAAAATTTGTCTATCCCGAAAAAGTTCATTTTATATAACATTAACACGTTGTTCTTAGTTACGCATCTATGCATTCCAGGTATTTCAGTATTTTATATGTTGTCTCTATTCATTATTGTTACACCTACAGCTTTAGATCATACAGGTTATAGACGGTTATCATGTTACATCAGGTCCAGCAGGCTTTTCTTAAGATTTACTTAATAAGATTATATTTTTAAAATTAGTTTCCTTAAATCTTTAACAAGAAATATTTCATGTTCGCTGATACAACATAAGTAAATTCCGACATTAAAAATATTACAATATCAATAACTTTTCTTGGCTAGTTGGTTGGTTCCTCAGAAATTTGGTTATACTTCATATTGATATATCTTTTAGATTCTTAATAGTTACTGTTAATACATGTTATTCGAACAATGTTTCCATTTTCAAAGCGATGACAGTGTTTGAAATGCCTTTTTGATGTTAAGATCTATCATTATAGTTGATGGAATGAATTGGCGTAGATGATAATAATAATCTAGAGTTTCTGACTGGTTCATTCTTGGTTTGTTGAAACATGGCTCTACTTGTCTATGTGTCCATTACTATATCATTTGCTGTTCTAATTTTGTTGGTGATCAGATGTCCCAAGACAGTTGCTGGCCGGATGGTGAATCATGCAGAATACATGTATAACAATATTGTAGATTATGTTGGTTAATATATTATAATTCTAATATTTTCTGATATTGTTGGGATATTGCGGTTGTTACGATATTGTTGGATAATAGTTGATGTTCCAATATTGATGATGATAACAATTATCGTGCATTACGAAATGTCTATCGTCGGTAAAATTATATGGTTAGTTATATAACGATGGTGCCATATTGCTGGTGATCAAGCATCACAGTACAACTGATGGTTACAATTTTCGTTTAATTATGTTTCATTCTTGTTATTAAAGATGCACGGACGTTCAATCAAGAATTTCAGACTATAGACATAATGATGGTGATGCCCATGTAATATATTAATTCTCAAATAAATTGTTCTATTATTTCCCCTGGTTATGAATGATTATATTGTATAATATGACTTATTGAATGCCTTCAAGTGGTTTTAAAATCCTAATATAGAGTTTGAATAATCTAGTGGGAACCTGTAGGCGATGTATATACACAGTATTATAAATACTTTGATTAATCAGCATAACATTTCTAACTATAAAAATATTAATTGATTATATAATGAGATATTTCAACTATATCAACCCAACGGTATATCCTTTATATTTCCTTCCTTAGAAGTGATCTATTTCATTTGTATGGATAAAATTTAGTATGTATACATTTCTAATATTCTTTATTTGTTTGCATGATATATGACCCTTCTCCAGTTCTCCTACGGCGTTACACAGCGCAAATTAGTGCAAATGAAATGAATGGAGTTTTACGTACTACTTTTTTTCGATTTCTAATTGTCGAGAGATCTTTTACGGGCACAGTCTGTAGCATACGGGGCATTGATTTATTGTCCAATCCCGAACAAATTGATACAATTTCATCAGAATTCGAAACATTTGTAGGTTAGATATCTCTTTAATGTAATGATGTATTCCTGAAAGCCCAGGGAATCATTCAGTTCGGCAAAGCGCTGCATTTTATTCTAGATATGTATTCGGGGGTGAAAGGGTTTCTAATGTTAAACCTGTTGATAGTAATATTTGATATGATAATAGTTGAATAGTCAATAGTAAATACAATATAATATATGAGGTTAGGGCGTGATTCTGTTATCTCAAGTACTAGACTTTTAACTAATTCCTTTAGTAAACATCTTTTATTACTCAAATATAGCAAAGTTTAAAATAATGAACACGTCTGAAAAGCTGAGTGGACATGTTTAATTTATACCTACTGATATTGGCATACAGGTCGATCAAATGCAGATCTTGAATATGGGTATAGAAAGGTATTTCTTCCTTGTTTTCCCGCTTACCCCATTTACCCATTTTGCGGTTGATCTTGTCTGTAATACAGGGTCATCAATTCAACTGAAAGCAGGAAAACATGAATCCACATGAAGATTGTGAACAACTTTATTGACATGACCAATAGAATAACGTCACACAAGTCAAGCGAGCTTCCGTCTACCCTGAAAGCGATCTATGGCATTCATGCAAGAGCAATCAATTTGTAAAAAGTATTGTAATTTGTATCTGCACATATCCAATGGATTGGATACTATACTCTAAGTTTTCTATTAACTTGAGATTTTAAGTCTTAGTGGGTATTCGTGATCAATAGAAATTCTCCTAGAGAAAAATAAAAGTTTTTAAAAAGCTATAAATCACTCAGACTTCAATAAAACAAACCACCTTTATCTTTGCTGATATAGGTCAAGTTAAATGAAGTCAAATGAGGGTGTGGTAAAAGTTGTTCAACATCTTGAAGTGGTGACAAGCTTAACCCTTGTTAACTGACCTCTTGCACTTCATTATAATTTAGTAACATTGACATTCCTAGTGAGCCTTGATCATCATCCAAATGATCTTCTATGGTTCGCAATATAGGAGAAGATCTCGGTCAGGACTACGCTCAGACTTGGATCGGTTCTCAGAACTTACATTTACAAATTGTACCGTTCGATTTTTCGATTTTTTCTTCTTAACAAAACGTATCACACCAAACTGTAGCACACAATCGTAGATCGTAAAACCGATATGACGAACACGGAAATACACTGTTTAAAAGAGTAAAATTGTCTTAAAGTCTCGACAAACCAGATTAATTCTGAGCACCTGCTTATGTAAATAAGCCTTAAATGTGGACACAAAAACCTTTTGACTAGAAAATGAATATGTAAAATATCTTTATTTATATTGGAATTTCTGTCGGATTATTATAATTACTCTATAGACTCCTACACTTCAAAGCCCCACCTATAATACTACATTATGCACCGAATAACTAGTGGTAGAAATGAATGAGATCTGTCGCCTTGAAGTGGGTAAATGATAAGAGAAGGTCGGTTTATGGGTGGGGTGTTTCATTTTGAAACTTCATTTCTTCACGTTTCTAACGTTGTTCTGATCCGTACAGTAACAAAGCATCCAGCTTCTTAACGATTATTATAACTATATGCCGTGGATAAATTGTTGTGATTTTTTGTATTTTGTAGAGAAGGATGGCAAAGTCAGATGTACAGAAATGTATGGATTGGTTATTTCAACAGCAGGTATGCTATTTTACTTATTTTGTTAAACATATACGTTCTTTGGTTATATACGTGTAAGCCTACTGTAAGCCTACTGTGCGTTCCTACGTGAATATATTCTTCAGAAAAACGCGGTATGTCAATTTATAAACCACCTGCGTTACAGGACTGTAAAAAAATCTTGTTTTCCATTACCATATCGATATAAAAAGTTAAAATTTTCAACAAAGCCTGGTGGAAGCTTGACTCGTCTTGCCTCTTAAAGAAAAGTGCTGATAATTCATATCTGTGTGTAATAGATCGAGCTGTCGGTTCTTGAGGACTCAGATTCAGTCTAAAACTATACAATAACGGATAAAAATAATTATCATTTATCCAACTGATGTGTTGCATATATATTTTTCATATCCATGTCCACTAATTGTTTTAACTTATTTTGGTTTTATGCATAGTCTCTGTATTATAAACATCCCTATAATATTGTTATGTGGTGCGTTATAGGGGGAAATGGAATTAGCGTCGTATGGTAAGGGTAGTAATGGTGTTTTAGAAGCAGTGAAAAAACAAAGATTAAAAGATCGTGAGATAAAGGATTTCAGAAATAACATTCACAAAGCCCTTGCCAAATATGTAAGTTTAAATTATTTTAGAGGGTGCTCTGGAGAACAAAAACTTTAAAGACAATTATTAAAAATTCCTAATGCAGAATCTACACATCTCTTAGAAAGATGACACATTGATGTCTAAAATGAGTTTGCTCCCTTTGTCTATATACTATTATACTTCCTTTGTTAAATATGATATATTTGATATATTTCAGGATCCCAAAAATGGAGAAACAATACAAGTCAATGATAATTATGATTCGGTTGAGGTAAATATGAATTTTTATTATGAATGAGTGTGAGGAATATCTAGTTTCGAGATTTCAGGGTACAAAGGACTTCTTGATATATCCTAATTCTTGTGTCTTGATAATTTTATCTGTCAAGAGAAAGTACATTTGAGTTCACTCGACATTTTGAATTGAAGATGTTTTTTCGGGATTGCAAGATATAGATGTTTATAACTTTTGTTTACTATTACAGGCCTTGTCGTCAAAGAGATCGGCTTGTTTAGAAGTAATTTCACAAATTGCCTCCCTTGAAGAATTAGTACAGGTAACTACCAAATGCTTTACCATTTCCAATCTTTAACGAAAGATTTGCAATGCTCTATAGAATATCAAACCACTCATATAGGACCTATATAGGACTTTTACATTTTTAACTTTGCTGTGTTGACCGAAATAGGTCCCTATTAATGGTCGCTTTATGTCAATATCTTTAAAAGGAGAAAACTCTGATTCGTGTGTTTCATGCTTGCATCCTATTGTATGTGTATGTTGTAGGATATGTCAACAGAGTTTGATTCTAGAGCAGTACATCTTGTTAATATTGGGGAGAACAATAAACTAAAAGGTGCTAGAAGCCAAACTAATGAAAGCTTAGCTAGAGCAGCACAGGTTCGTATGATTACCAATTTTTCATGACTAAATAGCGCCTGGGATATTTTAAGTTCAAGGGGGGTTACTTTAGATTGGTAAACCAAGCCTTCTTACAGTGACATTGTAAACAATGCCCAGGATGATATAACAGCTGAATTTATAATCTCACCTAACATTTAAATATTATATTATGTAGTAATTTGGTATTGTATGAAGGACAATGATGCCTCATCAAGTTAAAATACATTCGGTACAAAACACTTTATTATTTTATGTTTCATTTTTATGAACGATGAACAGGGGCAACCATTGGATTAAAATCGTGGTGTTTTTCTCTCTAGAACTGTATTACTGCTGTTAGACAGAACTGGAAATGGGTTATTAGTACTATGCAATGTGCTGAGGTCCATGGAAGAAATGCTGCAGCTTACCAAGAGGTTAGTTATTCTGGTTTAGATTGATTATTTAATATCTGTCAAAATATTTTGGTGTAAGATTTTCTGTAAAACAGCACGTGCTGTGTAACGATTGTAAAAGTCTTTGCAGGGCTCTTAATAGAATTTTTTTCTCCATTTTGATGAAATACCAAATAATCGAAACCCTTTAACTTTGCAGTTTTTCCACGAGGTAGAAGAGGCTGAATATTGGATGGATACAACATTATCTAGAATACATACAACGTTTGATAAGTCCAAGTTAAATGGTGATAGAGCTGATGTTCAAGCTATAATGGATGAAATGAAGGTAAAACAACTCTCATTCTGTAATTGGGGTCACAGCTATCTACATTCTTCTCAACGAGTCATAACCTACCGATAGTCCCAAGCCGCCGTATTGATCAAACCAAAAACTACTCTCATGTGTTTTATATTTTGTTTGAAAGCATTTTCTGAAATTGCTCTGAACAAACGTTGTTTAAACAAAATTATGAACACACTTGGTATAAAAATAAATGCTGTGAATAAATTGTACTTTTTCAAACAAAATCAAAATATACTCGTCTTTATAAAAAAAATAAAACAATTGTTACGCTGATAGTTTTTGTAAACGACAATTACTCTTAACTCAATTATGTTAGTGTTATTAATATTACGGATCCTTAAAGATAGGTCAATAAGAGTGGGCTATCATCCGTTTCCTGTAATATTAACCTTTCAACAGAAATCGTAGTAATAACGGCTAATGTTATACTTCGTACATTGAACTTGATACCCCTTCGTTGACTAAATGTTGGGTCTTTTTGCATAATAGTTTACTCAAACTACAACAGATACATCCTGGAGAGAAGATACTCATTGAAAGTTTTTAAACTTTAGTATCGAACTATGCTTCATTATAATTATAACCAAATTACATAAATATCTTCCTGTTGTAGGCTTAGTGAAATACACGAAAGTTATTTGATTGTTTGTTAATGTTAAAAAAGAGTAAAGGAATTTTAAGTATATTCCGTATTAGATATGATTTACATTTGAAATGAAAAAAGTCTGGTTCCGGTAAAATAAAATTGTCACTTGAAATACTTTCAAAAATTGGTAGACAATAGCGCCTGTTAACGACTGTTCTTACAGTTACTGTTTTATCTTTTAAAAAATGAGTAAAGGAATGTTAAGTATATTCCACATTTAATGTCATTTACAATTACACTGACAAAGTCTGTTGCCGATATAGTAAACACTTACAATCAAAGAGATTCATGCCACTGATTGTGTACAGCAACGTCTGTTAATATTTTTATTCATTTTATTTTTATTTCATTTATTTATTAAAGAGTCACAATCCACTAGACAATTTATGAATAATTTATATCAGAAAAATGGTTTCCAGCCTAAGAAGACTTACGAGACACTATAATTATTAACAGAGTAAAACATATGATAATAAACATAAAATAAACAGATAATAACATCATATATGATCTAAAAACTGGATTAAAATCTGATAAACAGTATTCAGAAACATAGTTAACATACTTGAAACAAAACTAAACAAACATACATTGTAAAATTTATTCAAAAGTATTTAGTTCTTTACGTTCTTTTATGATTTTTATCTAACCTAGATTAGATGATTTAATGCCCCATTTACCCACACAGTAAAAAAAAAGAGCCTTGGGTATTTTATTTGAAATAGATCTATATTTCTATGCCCGAAAATCACATGTTGGTATTAATCTTTCAATCTACAGGATGTGTTATTGGCTTATCTACAATGGCAAACGAAAGTTGATACCCTGTTTAATCGTAGTAAAGATTTAGTTCCAGTACCACAGAGATTGAATAAAGTACAAGAACCACGTCCAGTCATAGCTCTTACTGATTTCAACACTAATGAGGTCAGTATTTCATCTTGTTACATCTCGTCCAAACACATCGCATACTATCATTTTAACCACTACGCAACTGATCTCAGTTACTTTGTCCGTAATAAACTCGGACATAATTTATTGGTATTTCAAGAACCGTTTAAAATTTATTTTTTCAGATTTCCTTCTCAGAAGGTGATACATTAACTTTATTAGATAATAGTGATAAGAAATCTTGGAGGGTAAGTTAGTAGACGTTCTGAGATAGAACATTTCAAATAACTCTCGCAGTAAAAAAATTCATTTCAATGTCTTTGGCACATCCTTAGACGCCCACCTTTTCATGTCTCATTTGTTTTAGGCACTCAAACAGACTTGGTATCGACCAACCAAGATGCATGTTTAACTCTGTAAATGTATTGCTTCAGGTACAAAATAGTGGAGGTCAAGTTGGTAAAATACCTTCTGTTATTTTATTGTTACCAGGCCCTTCTGGTCCAGCTATTGACGCTGCTATCAGGTAAGTGAAGACTTTGATTATATACAAAATATATACTAACGTATCCTTTAACCATTTAAGCTATCCGAATGACTTAATTCCACTTATCACTAAGTGGTATAAAAACTTCTCTGTAAAATGTCTGCTATTGTTTTTCAGATTACGACTGCAACTGCTAGCATTATGGACAAACAGTGTCAAACGATTAGGGTACCAAATGATCGCCTTTATGTTACTTGTCTTCCGTGATTGGAACTCAGAAGAAGTAAGTGTTTTCAAGCCATTCATATTTCCGAATGTTCTATATCAATTTGACACCAAGATATCAATTTATCAATTATACAGTTAATCAAGCTAATAAACGTATTAGAAGTCACTAGAAATGACTCTGAGGAACTACTACTTCTCAAGCTTCAGAAGCGAAAAAGGCCTGAAATGAAATGAAATGAATGGAGTTTTACGTCCTACTTGACAGAGCCTGAACTGACTATGCTGTTAACTATCGATCATGGTAAAACTCTGTGTTATTATGTAAAATCAAATCAACCCATGTCCTTCAGATTTCTGCCTTACAAGCCATGTCGAAAAAAGATAAAGCTGAATTATTAAGAATAATGAAATATTTGGAGGACACACTACTTAAGAACTGGGATGGTTATGGAGATTTTGAAGAGTTACAGGAAAGAATCAATAGACTTAGAACCATAATAGAGGAATCACCTGAAGCTGCACAATCTGGTATGTCTAATATTGGAGCAGATTTTTCACAATATGACCGATTGAGTCTTATAGTTGCCTAGACTGTCCTCCTCCCAAGTTCCGAATATGCTATGTACGATGATACATGATACAACTTTTTTTCCTCATTTATACTCATTACATGGTCCATTAGCTGCTACTTGACCATTATATTGCCAAAGTGTTATTGTGGACTTCGGCTTTCGTTTTGCAGTTCAGATCCTTAGTACTTTTGATTATTGGTATCCAGACACGACATGACATACTTACCCTTTCTGTCAGCTGTGCTGTAAACAGACAAGAAGGCTGTAAATGTGTTTCATTTGATAAAGTATTACATAAGTTTTACTTGAGAGTTTCCACGATTCCAAATGTATTTTGATGCAAGCCCTCGTGTTCACCATGTGTTTCTTCCAATAATGTCCATAATATTATTTTCTAGATTCATCCAGTGTATCTACAGTAGTTGTACAGATAAAATACCTAGAACAATTACTTACTAAATATCAGGTAAATATATAGTCCTTAAGATGAATGGAGAGAAGTACGTGTCATTTCGCCCAACTTGATGTTGCTTTTCTAAAATTTCTGTCAGATTTGACATCTCAAGATTGAAAACTGTCAATTCCGCCATATTGACTATTCTTCTTGGTATTTAAGATATGTGTCTAATGTCTTGTTTTCTAGGATTTCTGGGCCTACTGGGAAACCAATAAATCAGTAGTAGAATTATTACGACAACCAAAATATCTGTTAGTTTGTGATAAATGGGAACAACTTCGATATATTACAACCGCCCACTTTGTTACGTGAGTATCACAATATTTTAGTACAGTATTTTATGAGGATCGTCCCCATATCATATGCTAGTATTACCCGCTGTTGAAAGAAAGACGAAGCATTCAATCTAAAAACATTTGACCTTAATCCTTAGTATCTGGAAAGAATTATTTTTCTTCGAGACACATGGATACACTAATAAAGCACCAATAGCCTACTCGTATTATGAATTACAATATTGTTTTACCTTTTAGGTTCTGGGATACTAATCTTGGTATTGAAGACTTTTCCAAACAACGAAAAGGAGTTCAACCAGAGATTGAAAAACAACAAGCTTCCTTAGCTCTTCATGAAAAACCAAAAGAGCATATGACACCAACAATGGAAGTGGAAGAGGAATGGACAATGAGTACAGAATATGAAGAAACCATCACTGATCAAGTTCAGACGTCGGTAGAGGAAGAGCAACACACATTTGTTATAACCGGAGTTGTTGATGCCAAGACTGGAGAACGACTAACACTACAACAGGCTGTTATGATGAATATAGTAGACCAAGCTAGAGGAACTTACTACAACACAAAGACAAGACGCACAATACAAATGAGTGAAGCCATGAACGAAGGTCTGATTATAATGGATTTCATCTCCAAGAAGAAGATTAGAGAGGAGAAGAAAGAGTTTGGATTAATTACTGTTAAGGTGACAAAAGAAAACCGTCCTTACACCATTCTTGGTGTTCTTGACCCTGCCACTGAAGAGAAACTGAGTGTATCAAAGGCTGTAGAAAAGAAAATACTTAATACCAGAGAATCAACCTACAAAACAGAACATGGTGAAAAGATGTCCATTGCTGATGCTATTTCTTCTGGATTAGTTCTTGTAGAATACCACAAAGCTCATGGTAATGAAAAACCTGTCGTAGAATCCAAGACTTACGCTGTAAATGGTGTGATAGATCAAAAGAACAAACAAAAGGTTCCATTTGCTGAAGCTATTAAAATCGGAATATTAGACAAAGATACTGGTGAATACACAAATAATGCAACAAAAGAAAAGGTCCATGTAACTGAAGCTATAGTCCGTGGGTACATAAAAGCTCGAGTTGTAGCTGATGCTAATGCTATAGACATTGATCCAGAAAATAAAATAGTAGTTGAGAAGAAAGAAAATATGAAGGCAAAACTAGCAGCCGTCAGTGCTTTTAAACTTGGCAAGCATTAGAATTTTTGTCCATCGTCCATCGTATATCGTATTACTCTAGACATAATGTACGTTCAGGAACAGAGTCTTAAAGGGTGTAAGAGGTATTCTGGCCTATTTAAGTGTATACATAGTATAATTTCATTGGCACCATTCCCATAGCAAAAAAAAAAGAACCTATGAGTTTACCATATTATTATACATAGGTTAGAAACCTTTTAATGAACCCTTTTCAGATCAAGCGTTGCAATCGAAATGTTAAGTCTCGTCCAAAGAGGTTAAGATGTTTCCATGATTGAATGAAACGATGACATGTTATTTCCAATTTCAAAACTATCTATTTGTTTATTACTTTGAATTTTCTTTAAGATTTATGCAATACACATTCCTTGCCTTTGACTTTTATTTTCATGTATAATATAGTTCACAGTTTCATGTACTAGATTGGTAGAAAAGGGTCTTATTCCCCATTCTTATTGTATTTCTGTGTCCATTAGAAGCTATCGCTGTCGCTGTCGTGACGTTCTATATTGAAATAATTCATTTATCAGAGAACAGGCCTCGCAACTGAATAGTTCTTCTTCGATCTCATTTTTCTGCACTTTCATATACATAGATATATAAGCTGGTCAGATCTGCATAATATTGTAAAAACCATCTATTCGGGAATTCTGTAAAATACAAAAATAATCTGTACAGTTTCTGCCTTTCTGGTGCGTAAAAGGACTCTTATAATGCATTTCTATTGTTTGTTAGTTAGAAAATATTATATAATATTATGTTAATATATTCAAAATAACGTCATTATATTTTATTATTTGAGTATTCTATCACAATGTTATCAAACAAATTTTATATTTTTTACTTCAATAAACTTATTGTTTTTTACTGTGATTTATAAAATTATCTGGTAGCCAGACTTGGTCAGCATAGAGTTAAGTGTATTGGCCCTAAGTCAATGTATCATTACGACAAATTTATAATTTACGTTTCACAATCACATTACCAAGACTTATCATGGACAGGGGCTAGGCAGTATACTAGAACAAAGGTCATAATTAAGTACAAAGCCTAACCTCTAATCCGTTCCTAGATATGATATACGGATGGAAAATCGGCACATTTATGACCAGACGTAAAATCCAATAGACACTGTTTGACAATTTTCACCAGGATAAAAGCCAATTTTAGCGTAACTCCCATAAAAGTTTAATTTTAGGTCTGGTCCTAAACGTGTCGATATCCAATCCGTTTATCAAGCCCGGGGAACAGGTAGGGCCAGATTTTGTCGGGTTACTTTGTAGACTTTAAACAAGCAGTGTGATTATCATTAACAACCTAATATGTGAAGCAAAGGTTTCTGCTTATCATTCTTAAATATCCATGGTATAATTTCATGCAATATTAGTTCTTCAACTCCTGGTATTGGAAGGGGTATCGGCAGAGAGCATATTATTACAAAGATAGATACTCTCTACTGTGAAGAACACCTCCAGAAAATTAGAATTCTTAAGATAATATAAAAATTCTAAACAACGTGTATTATTTTATCAGTAGACATATACTATGTTTTGAGTGTAAACGAAGTATATACTTGATTGAATCTTTAATTGAACTATTGTGTACCAAGCTGTATCAATGAGATAAATATAACTATCCGGAAGTTCGTATAAATACGAGATCTGCAGATAGATCTCAATGTCCGGTTTTCTATAATGTCGACTATTATGACGCATGCGCAGGATCCTTCTACTTGACAAACTTACTTATTTTAATTGATATCACCATAAAATTGGTATTGAGAAATTTTCGTGTTACAAAAACACCCAAAATGGAAGTTATTTTTACTCTTTCTATATTTTTATTTTCGATATCAAAATATTCGGAAGGAAGTAAGTTCTATTTTCTATTAAATAATTTTAATTCTTCTTTACGTAAACTTTTGTCAGTTAACAAAATATGAAAAAAAGTTTTATAACGTTGTAATAACTAGGCATAGTAAAACTAAATTTCAATCTGCGGTGTATTTTGGTGATACTGTATATTTGATTATCACGATAAATCTAATTTAATCATTGATAAAAGTTTCAGCGGGAGCATCAATCACTATTACCGGTTGGTTTCCGTGTCATTCCTTATCTTTAAACAAAACCAATGACAAGTGACTGTAAAGGGTTAAAAATCACACTCTCTCCAGTTCTAATAACACCAAAGATTCTCTTTTTTGCAGTAAAACATGGACAAAATTTAATCTGGGCTCAAACTCCAACATTAAGATTAAAAGTGTCTCGGTTGGTTGGTATCGAAGGTGATCCAACAGAATGGGTTAAAACTGGTGAAGTGAAACTACATCATATAGGTGCACCGCATGCTGGTTGGCAATTTAAAAGTTTAGCTTATCATTATTCTAAACAGACCTTATTCTGGAGTGAATCAATGAATAAAAGAATCCAAGGATTAGTTTTAAATGGATCAACTGATACAAGTAAAATTGTGACCGGTATTTCACCTGATGTGGAAGGTTTAACGGTCGATTGGATTTCTAATAATATTTACTGGACTGATACGTTATTTAATTGGATAAAGCTTGCACCAATCTCAAGTAATGTAACATGTTATAAAATAATAGCTCAAGATGGTATTGATAATCCACACGGACTAGCTGTTTATCCACAAAAAGGGTAAGAATATGCACGACAAATTTTTAGACCCTTTATATTATATCTTTCAATAACCATGTTTCCTTGTCAATATGTATACAGTGCTTTAATTCTCGTCATATCAACTAAGAATGTAATTTACCACCAATGCCCCAATCTAGAATATTTCTTTTGTCCTGAGCTACAAGATTTAGAGGATGAATAACTGCAAAGATCACGAAAACATTAATTATCGTTTACACAGTCGAACCAGTTGTCTAAAACCTTCTTTGACACCCATCACGGACCACCTTTACTATTCTTATGTAAATCAGGAGATGAGTCCAAACTATGTTATCATCAATATCATGCCATGTATCACGTACAGCACTTCATTCTAAAGTCCATCTTCGTGCACTGCCATTTATTCAATATCTAAGAGTAGGCAATTCAGCACACCAAGGGTCACGTTATACACAAGGATCGAAACAAGGCATTCTTTACCCAATAACACCGTAAGAGTCTCAGAATTTTACCATGGTTCCGTTGATAATTGATGCTGTTGATGATAATGTTGATCGTTGTAATTTTACCATAGATATTTGTTTTGGAGTGATTGGGGTGAGAGACCGCGTATTGAGATGTCAGATTTACTGGGTCAGAATAGAAGAATAATTGTTGATACAGATATACTTCATCCAAGGGGTATAGTCATAGACTATCAAGACAATCGCTTATTTTGGGTCGACAGTAAGAAAGATACAATAGAATCTATAGCTTTCAATGGAATGAACAGAAAGACAGTTTCTCCACAGGATGGAACCAATCTTTATGGGATAGCTCTATATGATGTAAGGAAATTTCGTTATAATTGAGACTAATCACATCTTTCTCAAAACGAGATAACACTTTGGTTTTCAATAGAAGGTGATGCTTCCTTCTCTTCAGATGCTTTATGCTTCTATTGTACATCTCGATATTTTACTAACAGCTCGCTTTTCTGATCAAAGCATGCAACTTGTGTGTCTATACGAGAAGTTCAATAAACTGATTTACTCTTATTTCAGAAATATATATTTGTAACTGAGCAATCGAAAGGGCATTTGAAGATATTTAATAAATACACTGGTGATACTTATATAACTTATAAATTAACTTATATTCCTTATGGTATTATAATGTACGATGAAGACTCTCAACCAGGCGATTCGAGTAAGTACTACAACACTTAAATCATTACTTCCTTTCCGTTTCAACTTTCAACCTTCGGTTTACGTAAAACTATGTCAAATATATTTATAGATCTTAGGGATGTTTTGTGGTACATTTTTACAAGATAATTGTTGATATAACAGGTGTTTGTGATGACCGATTCTGTAGGATCTTGAAAATGGTCCAATATAGTTGTTAACTTTTTTGTTATTTGCACATGAATAAGTCCCCAGATAATGAATCATTATTTATTTTCCAGGTGTTTGTGATTATTTAAGATGTGATCAGATTGTGTATCATTATTTATATTTCAGGTGTTTGTCATGATTTCAGAAGTGATCAGATAATGTATCATTTTTTATATTTCAGGTATGTGTCGTAGATTAGGGTGTGATCAGATAATGTATTTGTGATGAAGTCGGATGTGATCAGATAATTTATCATTTGTTTATATTCCAGGTGTTTGTGATAAATACGGACATGATCAGATAATGTATCATTCTGTATATTCCTGGTGTTTGTGATGAATAAGGATGCGCTCAGATAATTTATCATTGTTTATATCGCAGGTGTGTGTTATAGATTAGGATAATTCATCATTTGTGTATATCCCAGGTGTCTGTGATGAATAAGGATGTGATTAGATAATGTATCACTGTGTATATTCCTGGTGATGTGATACATTAGGTTCTGATTAGATAATGTATCATTTGTTATATTTCAGGTGTTTGTGATTAATAAGGTTTTTATCCATGGTTAATATTCCAGGTGTTTGCGATACATTAGATTGTGAACAGATAATGTATCATCGTTTATATTTCAGGTGTTTGTGATGAATTAGGATGTGATCAGATATGTATTAATGACCCTTTAACTGGTGCTAGGTGCATTTGTGGAGACGGGTATAGCACTAATGATGATGGTATTACATGTACACGTATGTATTTCAACTTTGGCTGTTTGGAGGGGTGAAATTTGTATTTCAGTTTGCCATTCATTTTACGCTTTGTGACCTTCTCAAAAATGTCTTAAAAAAGTCAAGCTATGAAGAACTTTGTCTCAGACAAAGGTATAGGACGAAGTTCGTAATCCATGACAAATTTCGGATAAAAGATTATATTATACAGTGGTGTAACCTATTTTCGTGGATATAAGGATTCAACACCGAATTTCGTCAAAGTTAAAAAAACGAAATTTTTTTTTATATCTTAGATGTTTCCTCAGATATTCTACAAAATAATTAAAATTGGTTTATTTCGATTTTCTTTATGAATCCTTCCCTTTGACCCATATTTCATGAGCAACCAACTCGGCAACGGCGGCAGAATGCGTAACCTATTTTCGTGTACAATGTTTGATCTATAAATAAGTCAAGAAAAACACGTTGTTTGGATACCGGGTGGTATAATTAACTTCTCTTAGTATTTATCTTTAATATCAATTCATTATAACTAGTGACAATTCCTTCAAAGAACCACGATTTTAAAAAAGAAATAGTGACTGACAAAATAAGATACGTAGCGTGATTTATTGTTTAAAGTCACTGAAACAACATAAGAATATGATCCACTTTGTGTTCCATAGAAATTTTCTGCTGACACGGAATCCGCTAGATGATCACGTGACTTCATTCGTTGGACTACATTCTAGCAGACGACACTTGGAATTCCGATTACCGCTTGGGATTATAAGGAAATTTGGCCGATAAAAAATTGTGACGTTTGGTAATAAGTGAAATCCGCCATTTTGTATTTGTCAAAGTATACATTGATACATTTTACCTTGCTTGAAACTACTGGATTCATTCTACTAGCTGACATTGTAGAGAAAACCCATGTTTATCAAAACAATCTAATGCGGAGGTCGCGCAAGGTCGCTCACGTAAATTATTAACCATTTCCGGAAATCCACGAATAATAGGTTTCCACGAAATTAGGTTACTTGACTGTATATATGCTTTACTTATTTCTCTACTTCATTTTTTCAGTTGAAATGACGTTTAGTATGCCAGGTCATATTTATGCTATCAGTGATGCTATATGTCAGTATCCAGCTAATTTGGCTTATATTTCTCTCACCAATGTTACATTAGAAAATCAGTGTTTCCTGGCAGAGCGACGTGGATACTTAGCTCTAGCATATGATGCCAGAGATAATAATTTATATTTCTCGGCAAATAGTACTAAAACTATCAGTAGAATCAGACTTGAGGTCGGTGCCAATGAAACCACAATTATAGGAGGAACTGGTGTTGTTAGAGGTAAAGCCATTTCTAAAGACTGTAATTATTAAATTTATTAAACATCAATCAATCAATATTTCATATTTCCTAATGACTACAAAATGATTTAAGTCATTACTAAGATTACACATCCTACTCTGTCAATGATTATGTTGTACGGATGGTTCTAGTTGTTCTGATGGGACAAAACCAATGCCTTTAGAGCTATACTGATCTATGTAATACATCCAAATATAGGTGTATTCGTTTCAAAAAAATACTCGGGTGGTTCTTTCAGGCTTATCTCTAGATTGGTTAGCTGGCAACATTTTCTGGACCGATAGCACCAACAAACTTATCAAATGTGCAAGAAAAGATGGTGCACATCAGAAAACCATAATATCAGAAAAATTAGATGAACCTTTAGGTATAGCCGCTCATCCTGGAAATGGGTAAGAACTGGACTCTTCAATGAAGTCTGACTTCTAAAGTTTGAGACAAATTTTGATTCATTTGCAGATCAATCCTATAAATAATCGGATAGAACCATAATTACTAATATTATTAATTCATTGGCAGATCTATCATATAAATGATTGCCATTTACATCACCTTTTATACAGAATTGATTTTTTTTGTTAATTGCAAATGAAAGTTGGACAAATATCTCATCTAATGGGACTTCTATTATTAATATGTCCATGTAAGGTAACGCACTATTTTAAAATTGTATTGTAGAATTATATACTGGACAGACATTGGTGAAACACCAAAAGTAGAAAGTTCTTATATGGATGGATCTAATAGAACTATAATCATGGATACAAATCTCGGTTTACCTAATCATATGTTCATAGATTTTCTGAAAGATAGGTAAGTTTATATATGATAATACTTAAGTAGGGTATTATATCAAAGTACTTACTATCGCACTATCCAGAAACCAGAAACGCAATAAGGATCCTGCGGTAGTGACGTCATAAAACGCATACTTGAGTGGAATTGCAAGAACCACTGACGTCTGTTTAAAAATATGAATAGTGCAAATCGATACTACCCGTGTCCGGTATATACATAATATTTTTTTTAGAAAACTTGTTTACAATCCCTTTTAAGAAAAGATTGAGTCAATGAAAGATGTTGAATATGAATTCCGGGATAAGGTGCATTTTGACAACTTGACTGTTAACCTGCAACCGGAATACATCAAATTGGTTTTCCGTTTTGCTTCTCTTTGAGATAAGTTCATTAAGTTTAATCCATTTATTTAGGTTATACTGGACAGATTCATTGTTACATCATATTAGATGTCTAGATATTATAACAGGTAGAATTACAGTATATTTTACCTCACCCACCAGTCAATTCTTTGGTATCAGCATCTTCAAGGTAAACCAAGTTTAACCCATTGATCCCCTTATATGTGACCCAATCGATGGTCCTCCCTAGGGGTCTCAGTAACATTAGAATGCTTCCGTTGAAAATTGATGAAAGATGTACAAGTATCTGAGTCAAAAAGGTTTGGAAGCAATGATTTAGTTTTTAGTAACTTTCACCCAGTATACATAGTCATACACCAGCACTACTTTAGACCAGCCCCTTCGCCAGGTGTGAATGGTTGCCGGGGCCCGAATCTTGTGTAAACCAAAGTGAAAGGCGCCATGAGCGGGAGAAGGTTTGGGGGCGCTCCAACATGCAACTTCGAAAACGAGAAACGTGGAGGACGCATTTCCCCATCAAATTGACAAGAAATTCTTTAGGACGATTGTGAACTGCTAAAATTTACCCTTGAACACTATCTTCTGTGATTATGATCCGGCGTGTCCTTAACAAAACAAACACAGGGTATGTCGTGGTGACTTAACCCAAATAAGTTTCTCTGTATGAATTCAGTGGCTAGTTCCGACCAATTTCCTTTAACCATAATGAGAATTGTAATCATGTTTATTCATCAGGATTTCCTGTTGTGGACTGATTCTGGTGACATGAATGGACTCCACGTGGCTCGTCTGGATAAGAAGACCAAGGAAAGGGGAATAATTCACCCTGGATATGGTGTCGCTACGGATTTAATTACCTATGATGTTCAAAATCAACCTCTATTTTCTGATAAAGGGTGTACGTATACTTTAAATACAATTGTACATATCCATTTCGCAGCCAAAATCTATATATAGATAGAAAAGTCAATAAGAAATACATCTCAAAACCATTCTGGATTAGTCAAGATGGAAACAACTCAATTTGAAAAACGGCATACATCGCAAATACATACATAAATATAATGCATTTATATGTAATTAAGTTTTTTGTTATTAAACTGCACGGATGACTTTTTATTCATCTATAGTACCCTGTCTTTATGGTAAACATGAATGTGAACAGTTATGTTTAAGGGGAGCTAATTTAACATATTATTGTGATTGTGGATTGGGATATCAACTTGACGACAATGGTAGAACATGTTCTTCGAGTAAGCCTTCTTTTTTGTCTTTTTTTGTTTACATGATTAACTGGATGGAACGATAAACATTACATTACAGTCTACCAAACCCTGTGCCATGTAGTAACCTTTCAAACACTCTTGCCACTAGCAGTTGAAAGGGGCAGAACAAGAACTAGATTTAAATCATAGCTTAACCATTTAATCTCCTCGTTTGTAAGAACTTTTTTTCTTCTATTCATTCATTTATTTACAATTCGTTTTTTAGCCATATTAAGAACTAACTTTTTGATAGTAACCGATGCATACCAGAAACAAATCTACCAAATAAATTCTAAGAGTGGTAGCGTGAATGCCATTGATATGCCAATCGGACATCCGATAGCTGTTGATTACGATCCGATGCCGCAAAGAATTTACTGGAGTGACAATAAAGCTAGAGTTTTACAAGGCGCCAATATTGATGGTCAAATGAATGAGATGCTCGTTGGTTTATCACAAAGTAGGTGGTTAAGATGTACCATTCTACTTAAAGGGATAGGTTCGCCATTTCTCGCGTTGATTTGGAGATCTTGAATATCGAGAAAAGACGAGTCTTTTTGACGCAGATTATTCCAGACACTCGTGGATTTGAAAGCTCAAATTTCGATCGTGAGCTGTGAACACTATTATCGATTAGCTTAGCTAAAAAAGCCTGTTTCTAGACTAAGGTACGATTGGTCAAACGGATAGAGAACATGCCCCTTTAAGGGATTAACATGCAACAATGATCTAGACCTTGGAAGTCCATAATTTAATATGTATCTGGGCATTTCCACTTAATTTCCCTTGTTCACACCCTCATTTATTAGTTACCTACATATGATTAGAATCGTATCCCCTATCTTGTATAAATCTGCGAATATAGATACCTGATTTCTTTCCAAATATTTCCGTTGTGTTTACTGGTATCCATAACCTTGTCCCATTTTTTCAATTATATATTGTTATGAATGAGTATGATCATCTGTCTGTCACTTTTCAGAATCTGTTGTTGATGGGCTAGCTCTTGATATTATTCACAGACTGCTATATTACACCGATACCGGTTTAGACACTATCAATGTTGTCTCTTTAACTAATAAACAGCATCGGGCTGTTCTTATTGATGAAGGACTGGATGAACCAAGAGCAATAGTGGTTTTACCAATGGAAGGGTAAGGATATTTTATGAAGGCGAAATAATCACCATAGCTGTGCTTTAAGAAGTGATAAAATTTGATGTAACCTATCATCACTGTTCCCTTACGCCAATACAACGACAAGCGTCGGAGGAGCCCACAACCTTGTAAATTATACTTTAATTACGATACGAAGTCAACATACGTGTCAAACATTTCACAACACGGAAGTCATTTTACCATTTTTATATATTGATCTTTTAAAGGACAATGTTTTGGACAGATTGGGGTTTCGAAGCTAAAATAGAAATGGCACAAATGGATGGATCTAATAAACAGACGTTCTTAATGCTGGATAAGGACTCTTGGCCAAATGGATTAACAATTGATAGAAAAGGTAAGTAAAAAAAGCGATCAAATCAGTTAATATGCTTTGTTGTTAACTCTCTAGTCATTCTGTCTTGACTGAATGCCGCTTACGCATAGAAATGTATCTTTTGATTGTCGCCAAACTTTGTTTGTAACGAATTTACTAGCAACATGATATTTGATGGTAGTTAGTCACCCACTTCAATAACTCTTGACTATTATATTTAAATATTAACACCCAATTACTCATTGTCCCTTGTTCTGATACTACAGAATGTTACCTGATGTATTGGTGTATTTGTAGCAAAAATCCTGTATTGGGCAGACGCTAAATATAATAAAATTGAATGTATCAACTTGGATAAAACGAATAAAAGAACGTTACTACAACAAGAAGAGGCGGCCCATTTCTTTGGTATATTTGCTATGGGGTCATACTTATATTTTACAGACTGGCGAAAAACGTAAGCACAAGATGATAAAGGCTATCTTGGGATGGGTAGATATGGCCTGTTGTTAAAGTTGATCGCAAACCGAGAATTCATGAACGACTCCAAACACAACTGAGTGTTGTCAATTGTGAAAGTGCACATAATGTGCTTAGAACATATTATCCAGTTTCAGTTTGACGCAATGGCAACTGCTAAATGCTTAAACTTTCTCATTAAAATAAGATAGGCAATACATAAATCCTTAACATTAACAAACATCAAAGATGGCACATTACATTAAAACACATCAAAATTTTGGTTTGTGGTAAGGGGGACATCTTATTACCAGCTGCTCAGTACTGTTTCAGATATTACTGTCTCAGACCCAAATTATCACTGACTAGTGGTTACGTTTAGTTTGGAGTGAATATTTATATCATTAGTGCAATATTAATGTATTGTCAGGTTCGTCTCTCGAATGTCTAAAGATGGCGGACCAGTGGAACAGTTTGGACCACCACAATTTACAAAACTTTATGGAATCTATGGTTTCAACTCAAGTGAAATTGTTCAAGGTTTGTTGGCTATGTAGGGAATGTGGGGAATGTAAACATGTAAATCTGGAAAATGCACTGTCAATTATATATAAACCGCATGAAAGAACAGTCTTAATAGTTCACAGTCAAAAACTTTTAAGGCGTCAATTGCTTATATTTATCTGCATGAACAATTTGTAATGGTATATATTCTCGAACAGTGTTCCTACAAACCCAACAGGTTCTCATAAATGTTTCTTATTTATTATAGTATTTAGATAGTTGTTTTCATTAAACGATAGTGATCTATATTTGAACCCTTTTGTCTTGGTTGTTTATAGGAGTGAGTGTGTGCTTCAACAGCTTCTGCGACCATTTATGTCTTCCAAAACCCAATGGTTATCATGCATGTAAATGCCAAACAGGTTATACACTCGACTATGATATGCAGAGCTGTAAATTAGGCAAGTCAAATCTTTACTTGGCTGAATGGATATGCTGATGATAATAAGCTCATAAAACGTAATACCAGCTTAATGCAAGTAGAATTGAAGATTGATTCCTTTAAACGATTCTACGAAGTACAAACGCCAATGGGATGACATTATAGGGATCAAACTCACTTAGGTTACATGGTAGATGTACATGTATGTCGATTGTCTCTGTTAAGATGTTAGTCCGAAGTATCTGTCTCTATTCTTGCCTCTGATATCTGTAAAATGGGGACTTTTCGGATATCTTCATCGGCCACTTAAACTGCGTGCACAGTCAAAAGTTCAAAGGTCTATACTAATACTAATAAAAAAATGTTACTGTGATGCTCAACACCAAGTAACTGTCATCGTAAAGTTGATTTAATATAATGTTAGAAAAAACGCATCTTCGGAGGTGTGGAAAATCCCCATTTTACAGGGTATATTTTTTCTGAATCTACTCCAGCCGACAACTGTCAAAATATCCATCAGAGGCAGATGTTTTGTACTACTAAGATGTATGCATTGAATGAAAAAAAAATGTGCCGTTCCGTATGCTCGTTTCAGTACCAACAGGAACAAACACAAGTACCACAGTAACTGTATCATCATCACAAACATCATCCATACAGAGATCTACTACCTTAACTACTACTACAGCAACAACAACGATTACCACAGTTACAAATAATACTTCTTCCGTCCCAACAACCAAATCATTAACAACATTACCAACAACCATTAATAGGTCAACCGTCCCGCCGTCAACATTAATTCCTACAACATTACCATTAAATATATCCATTATACCATCATCACCATCACCATTTTCATCAACCCCATCTTCATTACCAACTACACAGTCCAGAGTAACAGGTAATTAACAATATATTTGCGTTCATGATTTTCTTCAGTTACATCTTGAAAAATGATATGAAAATTAAATAATTATAATTCAATGCTTCCATTTATATATATATATATATATATGTCGCCAAGGTGAAAAGGTCTAGATGTGCGACGTAACTACTCCCATTTGTAAAATTGTTGAATTTGAAAAATTGAATAGCTATTGTCTTCGCAATTATCGTTGTAGATATCAGCGGGGATATTGATAACTCAACAAAATTTATGATTGCAGAAGTTGTAGAAAAGGGTAAGGAACTAACCTACATCTTGTTTTTCCGGCCTTTTCCTTTAACTACACTTTACTTTCAAACAAATCCTCTGGAAAAACGGCTTTTTATACGCCTACATGAAATGGGGGTCGTATATATCCGTCACCCTTGTCGTAAACACTCTAGGAGGCACAATTCTTGAGGAGTATTGACGAAACTTGGTGTGAGTGTTATCACCCAATTAGGATGACCCTATCGAAAATTAGAAGAATCGAAAAATATTTTATACTGGTTATTGTTACTGTACTGTCAAATATTTTTATTCAAAATCAAGTATATTACCTTGTCTGGCAAGCTATCTTTTGTTGTAAAATACTTATTTGCTTTTACAAAAATTGTTCCTTTTTTCCATTGTAACTATTGATAAAAATCATCAAGAGTATTAGATTTAACCTATTCTTGGATATTATAATGCACCATTTCATTTCTGCTGACTAATCATGATTGAAATGTGAAATTATCTTTGAATTTTGCAGAAAGCAGTTTATCTACTGGTAGTATTGCGGCCATTGTTACTGTAGTAACCATCATAATCACCATAATAATTCTATTTTCCGTTATGGCCTATAAAAAGTAAGTTTCAAGAATTTTATTTGTATAAAAATTAAAGGTTCTCGGCGATATAACCACTAAAGCCCGGCGCAAACGATTTTTTTACGTAATATTTTCCGTTTTCAACCAATCAAATACAATATTTCATCACATGGAATAAAATTGTATTTGAACCTCGCGGTCAAGTGATAAAAAAAATGTCATGTGACAAAGCGACATACGCAATGTTTGTTTTGAACCAAGTCAATCGTGTGAGTCTAATGCTCAGTTCACACCAACGGCGCTTTGATGGCGCTTTAAAGCGGCGTACAAAGCGGTACTAAAGCGTAACAAAGCTCGACTAAAGCGCCAGGGTCGTAATAGATCGTTGGAAAGCTTTGAGCAAAGCTGGATATTCGGCAAGATCGCCAAGATTTTTTAAACTGTTTAAAAATTTTGGGAGCTCTGTCACGAATTGATTAAAGCGCCGAGAACGTATCAAAGCTTAACAAAGCGTAACAAAGTTCAGCAAAGCTTGACTCAAAGCGTAGGAAAGCTTAACAGAGCTTTATTCAAAGCGGGGACCCCAGTCTTCATGGTCTGTCACCACTTGATCAAAAGCGGCATGAAATCGGCCATTTCGAAATTTTCCAATGCGTAACAGAGCTTAACAATGCACAACAGAGCTTGATAATCGTATCAGACCGTGATTTAAAGCGTCATAACCGCATCAAAGCTTAATAAAGCTTATCAAAGCGTCATTTATAACGTAACAAGGCCTGATCAAATCGGGAAATAATTCGTCCCCAAAGCGTAACCAATTCGTATCAGAGCTTATCAGAGCGTAACATTACTTAGGAGATCGTCATATTTTTTGAAAAGTAAACAAAAAATGATGGCGCTTTGCTCGCCGATTTAAAGCGCGGCATTCGCCGTTGGTGTGAACTAGGCATAATGAAAAACAAATGATATCAATGTTATAACACGAGAATAAAATCAAGACAGCTAGAGGCATAATGTGATAAATTTGATATTTATAAAATTCAAATTATACAGCTGGTATAGTGGTCAAGACTGTTGTGTTCTGATCTTTGTTGAACATCAACGTAACACAAATAGTCGTGTCCAACTTAATTTGAGGTTTTCATTGTAAGTTTATCGTAACCACCAAACAGAAATAAGAACCGACAATTACTTGTAAAAGTCATGATCAATATAAGAGTTGTAATAATGGGCTAATAGAATACTTTAATGATTACATTAATCCCCTTCTTATATTCTATGAAGAAAGATAACATTCTGTACTTTCTATGACTTGAAGCTTTCACCTTTAAATCGACCCTAATTAGGCTTTTTTTCATTTATTTATATTGATTTGTTATCTAAGGTAACTATTAGAAGCCAAGAAGGGTTTTATTTATTTCCCTATAAGATGTTGTATTTAATCAAATTGACAGAGTTCACAGCAAATTTAATATCAAACTACCATCCTGCTCTCGACTCTGCTGATCGTTAAACCGTTAATTTGTGATTACGTTGGCAAAACAGATTTTTTTTTACAACTTCCTTCATTCAGATATAGTTGACGAACACTGTTTAAAGAACAACAATGTCATAAAATCACCACAATTTGTCAAAGACGGGCAACGATTGCTGGTAACTGATATTCACTGTCAATAACAACTGGTGAATGACAGCTACTGCTGGTAGCAGACAACTGGAGTTATTGATAACCTTTGCTAGTGTAAGATAACTACTGTCAATGGCTACTGACTGATATTACTACAGCTAGGGTCTGGTGACCAATGACGAACAACTACTGTTAGTCACTGATAACTACACTGTTAATGACGGATAACTTCTGCTAGTGACTCACACCACGACTCTTGATGATAAATACTGACAATGACTGGTATTGACTGAACTGGAAGTGGAAACTTCTTTTGATTGTCAACCATCGACATTGACCTGAAACAACTGCCATTGATGGCAAAAATGACCCCCTTGTGGTCGGGGGTTTAAAGCTAACGGATTTCAGATGGCCTGTGAGCGTTTGGAGGGATTAATTTTCACTTCAAAAAAGATCTTTCGTGGCCTGGGGGCGAGGGGGAGTCAGGGGGGTTGGAGGGTGCATGGCCGATTCGCACCTAAATACGCCACTGCTCTTTATGCTGTGTATTAGTGTTGTTAAAGTTGACGTGTGATCTCTTTCAGATATTATATCTATCGAATACCACATGATAAGTTAGTGGAAGATAAGACTGATGTATTTTATAGAATAACATTTCCTGACAATAATAGAGATGATGCCACCATTGATTCTGGAATAGAAAATCCCACCTACGATTGTTATCTGGAACGCCAACAACAACAACCATTGTAAATAAACAGAGACTATATTAGCTTTTGAATTTGAAACTTTTGAAATTCTGCTTGGGTTGTTTCAAAAATCTCGATTTTCTAAGTAGCTCAGGTTTGCAGTAATAAACAATTATAGCAAATATACAATAAAAGCTGTGTGAAATATCACCCTTTTACCAATAATTTTGACAATCTCATAAAGGATACAGCTTTTTTAAATTCGATTTGAGGCAAATATATTCTCCTGATTAAAATTGGTTTTGAATATAACTCATATATATTATGTTTACGATCTAGAATGTGGATCAATGTTTCATCTACACAGCTTTTCGCTGATCCATGTTGAACACATACAGCAAAATTAATGCTCACCACTGACTACCCTATAAATATGCATGGTTTAATGAAGATTACTCAAACGCTTGTTATATTGGGATAGGGCAAGAGCATTTTAACTCTTGTTCCATTGGATAGGCTGGAAAATACGGAAAAAGACTGCTTATTTAATCTGCCCTAATAAATGTTCGTTGATTGAAAAGGGTCAGCATTTTGTTATTTAAGATAATATGGTAGACACAATGATGTCGGTCGATTGCTTTCCTTTTGAAAACATTTCCGTATTGAAACCACTACCAATTAAGTATGTGAATAATATTATTATATAATATGTATATTTATAATAAAGAAATATGAAAGATGTTATAATATACAATATACCGCAATTTTGAATTCGCTTGATGTAAATTATTGATAAAATTAATGTTATCTACTGCTGACAGATCATCGGATTATATATTTGCATTTCTTGTATTATTTTTTATTATACTATGATTAATATTTAATTTCAAATAAAACATTTTGAGCTACTGTATTGGTAGTTTTATTGGTTTCTTTCTCCAATTTAATATAGAAGATCACTGGAAATATAAGAAACGTCTTATGTCACTTCTATTAAAACATTAATCAGGCCAGTGAAAACTGCCATTGCCCTTATCTGACCACAGAAAATGAGTAGCGATGAGTATGTCTGTGACCTTGAACAGTCTAATTCTTGACATTTCATTGTTTCCTCAATGGTTGTCTCTTGAGTGAGTGAACTGTGTTATTACCTCGGCTATCTTCAAAATCAAGAAGCACGAAGAAGACCATATAAATTTGCCAACTATTAGTGGGCAACTAATTAGCACATTTTGAGATTTGAGACCCATGATTTTTCAGATCGATGTCTGCTAACTGCTATAGTGTCACCATCTGGAAGCTAGTTCGACATGTACTTCATGACATTTGACTTGTGTACCTTATATATTTCATGTGGGTGTATAAAAATATATTACAGTAATTACACTGCTGATGTAGTCTTAGTAATGAGCATCCATTTTTTTCA
The DNA here is from genome assembly GCF_000327385.1 of Lottia gigantea. Taxonomy (NCBI): domain Eukaryota; kingdom Metazoa; phylum Mollusca; class Gastropoda; family Lottiidae; genus Lottia; species Lottia gigantea. The sequence goes on from NW_008709110.1 coordinate 1,892,420, forward strand.
GTACATACGTCAATGTATTCACCCTTATGGCAACAAATTGTACATTTATTTTTACCAACAGATATGCTTCTTTATTCATATATGAAACTGAATACAGGTAACAGCTTCTTTAGAAATTCAAACATCTTGCCTGTCACATCAAATTCACGTAACCTTTGACAACTAATGTAAATTTCTTAGTTACGACCGTCCTTATTAGAAACACATATTTCATTTTCAAAGACAAACAGCGAATAGTACTGGACACCAAGCGGTTTGCCTCTGTGTAAACATCAGACTTTGCATTTCATTTCCATCTAGATTACAGGCCCGTAACTACAGTCCCAACTACTGCCAAATAACGCCCACTCTTCCTTGTAACCATTGACCAACTCTTTTCAGATCGTGTTGCTTGAGTAATTGAAACCTCACACTGTCATAATAATGTATACAAATGAGAATGGTTCAGTTGAGTTAATTTCGGTCTATTTGATACAATGGTTTTTCAGTGTTATTTGCTGATCTGTATAAAAGACATCAAACTATAGTATCCACATTATTGTCATGGACATCATTTCGTATTTGTCTCAGTAATAGCTCGGAGCAGCTCTTGAAAATATATAAAACAATAAACAGACCTAAGGTTAGTGACAAATTTATTTTTTTATTTTTTCTTTTCAGAATAACACAATTCAGAATTTTAGAATAAGAACAGAACTACAAGCTTACTTATAAAACATTTTGTTCATCTGATTTGTGTAATTTTCAATTTGCCATTTTTATTGTCTATATTGTCATTGAGATGCATTCCTCAGAATGAAAACTATCATATATAACATATTTATATATAATATTATATTCAAGGCAGCTGATTTTATAGACTTCCTTCCTTCTTTCAGATATGTTACCGGAGGCAATATTAAAAGACTTAGGCTTGATATTGTTAACATTGGCACATCTTTCACAAGTCGCAACGGCAGAGTGTCAGAAAATACATCAACATCGGGAAATTCAAATTCCTGGATTTAAAACAGTTCCTATTCATACCAATGCATGCAAAGAGACGACGTCTGCTTTTCTAGAACCAATGGTGGATTTAGAACTAGGATTAGCGCTGACCAACTTTCAACATATTTATATAAAACGTTACCATGATGGGTGCTGCTGTGCTGTCAGAAATTCAAGCGCTCATAGGGTAAGTTATCATTTTTTTTTAGCTAAAATCGTCAATTGCAAATCATTTTTTGTCTAAAATGAAAAGAAAAACAATTTTTTGTGTGTTTTCAATTAGCAAACAGCTGACCGCAGAAAAATATGACGTAAGTTTTTTCAATTGTTCATTCATGAGTAATAATGACCAAGTTTTGTGAAAACTGTTCTTTTTAAAGCGGTGAAAGTGAACGGACAGATAAACGACAAATTGGAAACGACGGCTCAGATCAATATTTCCTAAGTGTATTTAAATATAAAATCAATACAGTGATCACTTTATGATACAAGTATGGGGTTGTCGCAAACCATCACAGTTACAAAAATATGAAATGAAATCGCCAAAGCGATAAGCTCACATTGTGACTTAGCAACATGAAAGAAATGGTCTGATAGTAGATTGGGAATGTTATGTGCTAAAGTTAATTAAAACTATAACACAAAACGAGAGAATTATTCTTTTTCTTTACTAAAAGTTTTTACGAAAAGCAACTCTGGAATCATTATTTTATGTTATGTTATTAGTTAAGTTTATGTTTTTGGTTGGTGTTGGATGTACGGATTGTGGCAAAATAAACGCCAAATTGTAATTCCATCTTCTAAAGATGACAATTAAATATCTCCATGTATTTGGACCCTGTAACATTCTCATGATTATGTAGTACACCATCCGAAGTCCCAGAAAGGCATGAAATTAAGTTTATCAGAAAAAGAAGTACTCGGGGATTAATTCAGAAATACGGATACCTCTTGATACAAATTTTAAATATCGTGTCTTTTCAGATCTCGGTTGAAAGTGTTGATGGTAGAAATATAAGGACGTTTAAATATCGACGAATCGATTCTTGTACCTGTATACAATGTAATCTCACCACGACTTTATCACAGCACACAGCAATAGAATACTTTAAATGATAGAAATGCTCAGAAAAATATTCAGTTTCAACGCAAAAAGTACAACCTAGTGTGGGCTTTCGTATCAATTGGCATTAGTCGTTCCCGGAAAGTTCAAATACGGGACAACAAATTCACAGCATTGATTTATTTTTGAAACAATTTTTCCAATATGGATCGTCTCTTTTATTTCATTTCAAGTTATTCAATAAATACTAAATTATATTTCCATATAAAGCCGTTTTGGTAGTCAGTGTCGTAGCGGGGATTTCATTGACGGTTGGGTTGGGGAGGGGAGAATTTAACCGTCCCTTTTGGATTTTAGATCATATTATACGGGTGGGATCGATAATCCAGCGAAAATTTACATCAATTAGATGATTAGATGCTCAAGCCTCCTCTCTCCATCAACGTGCTTTATTACGACACTGTGGTAAACTTTCCACAGAAGGTCATAGCTCAGATAGTATCGGATTTCTGGTTGCATCACAAACGGTCTTTCTCGCTCTGCGCAGCTTTACGTAAACTGCAGAAATTAACGATTGATTCTGCTGGAAGACGAGGCTGCCCTACTAAGTCATTCCATAACTTTACCTACCTATTTTTGTTGATGTAATAAGATCTTGGTAGGTAGGTTGCTAAGTGATACATGAGCTTTGGTCAGTCTAAGAGATGCTTCTGTCTTGAAAGATTAATGACATCAGTAAGTTTCATGTTTCTCGATTTTTTTTCATTGTCTATGGAAGGCGGAATGGCTTTTTATTCAATGTTCTTCATTGCTATTTCCTAATTCTTAATTCTAAATTCTTATCTCTTAATTTGCACGCTTAATTCAACATTAATTGTTATTGAAAATTGACATTTGTATACAAAAATCATAATTTGTACCGAAAATGAACATTCTTTGATAATCATTCTGTTTTCAATTATTGAAGTAATAGAATCTTTGCCAAAAATATCCTCAAAAACAAATCTACAAATACACATCTAGCTCAAAATATCTTCAAACACAAAACTCTACCAACATATGTTCAAATACAAATCTCGCTCAACAAATCAAAACATGTCGAATATATTTGAAGGTCATGATTATAATCATAAATGCTTATTTGAGGATTTTTGTACACAAATGTCAATTTTCAATCACAAATGTTGAATTAAGCGTGTAAATTAAGAGATAAGAATTTGGAATTAAGAATTAAGAAATAGCAATGAAGAACATCCAATAAAAAGCCATTCTGCCTTCCATAATTGTCTTCCATTTTTTGCTCATTTTAAGAGGACCCTGCATTGGCATATGCTGACGGTCATGCCTTCCATTGTACTGTCGAAATAGTGACAGGTGTAGCACAAAGAAGGTCGTTGATTTCATAGGTTTATATAGCAGTGAAAAGTGGATCTTCGGGAAGGCACAAGAATCGCTGGTATAGTTTCATGGAGTTTCTGAGTTTAGACTTAGAGACTACCGACCATTAATGAAGGATAAAACTGGAGATGAATGAAATAAACACATTTCTTGTATTAATTATGATAAAGGTCATTTTATATTAAATACGCAGTTGTTCCATTTATTCATTAATCAATAATAATGTCTCTCACACAAAAGTAAAATGTTTTTAAAAAATATTAAAAATGTTCTAAAATGATTATTACATTTCCACAAAAAATATTGATAAAGATCCAAATCCCCCTATCAATAATAACATAACATGTAAACAAAATATAAAAACATCATTCATTAATTTTAATTCAAATGGTTGTCTGTCCATGAAGATTAATAATAATGTCATTTTATACTGGAATCTAAGGAGTATTTTAGTTAAAATGTATCCAAGTATAAATGCTGTGCCCACACTGGCAAAGAAAAACATAGATAATAGTCCTGATGTGAAATTAAGTACACACTTTATATGATTGTAGATAATAGTTCGGTGAAAATGATTATCACTTAAATTTCTATGTTTGTTCGTTGAGGTTGCAATATTTGAGCCAGCTGTTAATAAACAAGAGGAATGTGGTCCTTGATACCTCCTAACTTTTAATGGTAGGGGAAACATTTTCACGCCTTAGTCAAGACATCAGCAATCAAGATTTTATGGAATGAATTCTTCACTACCGATAGGAATGTGGTAATGTTTCTACAGATAGAAGCATTTTCTATCAGTATCTTCATCAAAACACATAACAGTATGGCTGCAAAATAGGTTTGTATCAATCAATTCAACACAAAACATATGAATATTCCTCTGAAAATCAATTTTGACTTTCAGTTATTGACTGAAAATCTATTTTTTTTTCTTCACATTATAACACTCATTTTATTATCATAATTACTTATAACACATCAATATAGTAGCAAATAGATCATTTATCATTTAATAATGGATCCTTTCAAGAAACACTTTCCTCTTATTTCTTATTCATTTACAACATATGCTGGCTTATCTGGAGACACAATGAACTAACTTTCACACAAAATCAATCTTGTTTAAATACATGTCATTATCCCAGTTTCCACAACATTTATTAGGGAAGAACTAATTGTTGTTACTGTAGGGCTAACTATGGTTATATCATGATGGTTGTGTTAAGAATACAATTGCGGTAGCAAAGTAAAGGGAGTGTTACTCTTTCATTGTATTTGGCATTTTCCCTCTCTTCGGCCTTTCCCTGCCAGCTACAATTGAACAAGACTGACAAGAGCAAAAATGTTTCAGGTTTACTGTAACTCTTCAGATTATGGCTGATTATTTCAATTACGAAGATGCCTTTGCGTGACTTCAGCAATTAGCAAACTAGATTACACTGATAAATGATTCTCCACATTTTCGCAAAGTGGTGTGCAGCGCAAATTTAAGAATTTATTTATATTCTTTTTTTTTTTTGCAAAGGTTTGTTTACATTTTAAGTAAGGGAACTAACTCATATTAGTTTGGATTAACCAGACGATATTTTGCTTTTAAGGAACTCCATGAAGACAATCGAGACTAAGAAAAGGAATGACTTGTGTTTGTCGCAATACAGTTGAATTATTTTAGATCACATCTAGATTACATGTTATCATTTCTATAAAATACGAATAAGCAAAGGTCAAATGGAATTTTCGACAAAACTAAAAGTAAAAGATAAATCGAATGTCGTAAAATTTTCCGTATTTCTTTTTTGGCCGAAACAACTGTCATGGCCGATAACGGTGACTACGAATGTCTAGAAAACGAAAGATTAACAGAATCTTTTGAATTAGCAACAGAATTTGTTCGAGTAGTTGCTGCAAAATTGAAATCTGAAGATCTTCTATATTTGTATGCCAGATTCAAACAGGTTTGTTTGTATTCATCTGCATTCTGGCTCTGCATTTGAAAAGTCTAAAATTCGAAATTTGCTTGGCTTAATCTTAATCTTAATAACAACTTGAACAAATTGCACGAAACTTAGTTAAAATACAAAAATTTGTGCCTCAAAGAGATAGATAGGGGTTAATTTGCTTAGTCTTCAGACGTACTAGAATTACTAGAAATGCATGAAAATCACATAATTCCTTCAAAAATATGTAAACTAGGAATTTCTTTCCTATTTCTATAGGCCCTAGATAGCTTCTCTTTAGTAGTGTCTTAAAAGTCTTTAACTTTCAAATGCTGTTTATTCTGGATACACATGGATTTGAAAAAATGCTGCATCTTTCCCACAGGCACCTGTTTCTATCAATCGACAACTCTCTCTATAATAGTGTACAGTAAATGGTACAAAATCGTCTGAAGCATAGATGGCCGTGAGAAGCGTTAGCCACCTTCTCATATATATACTATTATAGAGAGAAGCGTTTATTGATAGAAACAGGTGCCTGTGATCTGTCCCCTTAAAGTCCTCAAGGTATAACCAGCATTTAAGATCACAATCAACTAAATGAACACATAAGTTTTACTTCGTAGGCAAATGAAGGAAGATGTAAAACACCCAAGCCATCTTTCTTTGACTTTCAAGGAAAACAGAAATGGTGAGTTCTTATAATTTAAAAAAAAACTTTGGATGATGTTTTACAATGACATGAAAATTAGAAAAGGTGCTCAAATTGATGCACTTAGGTCACTCAGGCAGGATATCCCAAAAGTATTGAAGAAAACTTAAGACAAGAATCTGAATTGGACATCCTGCATTTCACTATGACCATCATAGGTTTTTACTCGAATTATTTAAATAACACAGTACGGTACCCGTACTACATAATTTTACAACAGTTTATTTTATCTCCTTTTGATGTAGATTTTTTAAATTTCTGTTATTTTATACTGTGTTTAGTTTTATCCTCAAATTTGAATTGATTGACGTCAGAATTAGTTCTGTATGTGATGACTACTTATAAACATTAATACTGAACTAAATTTTATTAAAGCTTACTGATAAGTGATATTGTTAATTTTTATAAATTGGAAGCTCTAGTCTCTATTATCTTTATAGGGAGGCATGGAAGAAATTAGAGGATATGCCTACACTAACAGCAAAGAAGGACTACATTGAATATTTATCAAAAATAATACCTGGCTGGCAACATCAAGAGGTCGGTAATTAGCAATGCTAACAAACAATTAAGTAGGCATGATTTAAGTATTAGTAAGCTTATTCAAGAATTCATCTCTGTTTTTCATGAAAAGCTAAAAACAAAGCATATATACACTTTCTGAGATAGTATAAATATTGTGATGTTAATATTAATATTAATATTGCTCACTGATTTTAGGCCAGGGATGTAAATGGTGGAGGTGATACTGCAGGGTTAGGTATTGCTGTTAGTAGAATGGTGTGTGAGGATGATGATATTGATGATTGTGATAAAACTGTATTTGACTGGTGTAAAGATGGTAATGTCGATAAAGTTAAAACCTGTTTAAATGAGAACACTCTTAATGTAGATAAATTAGATGAAGAGGTAATTAAATCATTCATTCATTCATGGATAGATAAAACAGAATTGATAATATAGCTGTTTATTCTGTATGTATCAATACAATGACATTAATTGGTGGTTTCTATGATAATTAAATAAATCAATAGTTAATTGCCTTGCATATTACATTAATAATAAATAATGACGAGGTGCATTCTAGTGATCTCAATTGGTGAGTTATTGATATAACTAAACAACCAAGTTTTCACTTTACATTTAAATGCAGATACAGATTCACATTGTCGAATCGATTTAGGTTATTTATTCCAAATTACTGATGCACTATATTGAAATGTTCTGGAGCCAAATTTTTTCAGGTTGTATGAAGGAACCTCAAGTAACATTTTGCCTTCAGATCTTAATGAACGTTTAGGCTTGTATAATGACAGTAGATTTTGAAGATAGCATGGGGAAGTTTTGTTGACGGTCTTATACGTCAGCGATAAAATTTTGAAATTGGTCCTTTCACGAACACGAAGCCAGTGTAGATCATTTAAAACAGGAGTAATGTGTGATCTTGATTTGGTTTTAGTAATCTGTAGCTTAGAAATCTGGTCTTCTGTTATACCAGTAATTACTGCATTGCAGTAGTCAATTCTGGATAGCACAAATGATCGAGCTAAGCAAGCAGCAGCATCTTTTGTTATGAGATGACGAATAGACCCGATCATTCGCAGATGGGAGTGGCAAATCTTACAAATGTTATTGATGTGGTCATTGAAACTGAGACCTGAATCAATCAGTACACCTAGGTTTTTTACAACTGTCGATACAGGAATATCTGAACTACCCATCCTGAGAGTTTTTAAGTTGCAGACATCTAGTTTCTGGGCAGGACCCTCAAGAAGAAGTTCGGTTTTATCGTCATTCAACTTCAACATATTGGCTGACATCCATTTTTTAATGTTACTCAGACAACGCTCCAAATTACAGATTGTAAGTTGTTGACTCGTAGGATTCGGGCTAAACTGTCAATTACTTGGGTATCATCGGCATAGAAATGGTGCTGTAGGTTATGCTGTTTTATTTAAGATTTGGTATACATAGTGAATATTATGGGTCCTAAAACTGATCCTTCAAATGTTTCAATACTTTAATCCAAACAATAATTATTTATACACCTTTTTGTGTACTTATAAATAC